>NW_022681461.1:43613103-43970603 GCF_009764315.1 Trachypithecus francoisi
GTCTCATTGAGATTCACTGCCAGGTGGACAGCTTTGATGGCAAGGAGGTGGCGTTCCGCCCAGTTAAGCAGCTTTCAAGCCTCAAGCCATAAAGATGAGCTCCTGGCCCTCCTTCCTCCAGGAGGATACTGCAGACATATTGCCTGCCCTTGGAAGGATGGCTTTCCTGTGGTGCAAATTATTGAGCTGTGCAGAGCACCTTACTTACTGCTCTCTCCTCAGAGCACTTGAGACACAGACCTTGTCCAGTTTCTTGTGTCAGCTTTTTTCCTGTGAAAGGTGCTGTTCAAGTAATTAGCTTGAGTTGGAAACAAGCAGTTAGTAAGTTAGGGGAATATGTGTTTTTTTTTTTTTAGCTGAGGCTGATCTTTCTAGATACACCAGGGGAAGAAAATCCTATGCTGTAAGATGTGTACAAAATAAAAGAGCGCATGTTTCTGAATGAACCTTTCTTTTTTCCATAGTCCTTGCACACCTTTTCAGCTAAATAAACCAATAGCTATTACACCTTGAGCAATGATGGTGTGATCTATCCCATTTTATAGATGTGAATATTAAGAACAAAAGATGGTCAAAGACTTGAATGTGACATTTTAAAAATGAAACAGAATATGTCACATATTTTTATCAGAAAGGTAATATGTGTCCATTAAAAATACAAATGGGGGAAACAAAAATCTCCTATTAAGACAGCAATCAGAGAGAACTGTCATGGAGGAAACCTGTTTAGGAAACTCACCAGTAAAGAATGGGCAGTCGGAATTTTGTGAGGAGGACTTGCCGGGAGTGGGCTATGCTGTTGTTTTCACCGATTCACTGCCTCTCAGAAAGGGAGGCAGAGAGGAGCTGCCTCTCCCCTTATGCATGTGAGAGAGGTTGTCAAGGAAACTCTGGGTCTTGCTATGCTTATGCAGGAGTTTGGTGAGCAGAATGTGCCAATGTCCAACATCCACCTGGAAAATCTAAAGGCAGAGATGAGTCATCCAGCTGTTTAGCTAGTGAAGCAAAAAAAAGAACTGCTGCCACACTGGAGTCAGCTGCATGCCTAGAGTGTGTCAAGCTGAAATGTGCATGAATATTTACTGTGGGACATCAGGGTAGAGGTGGAGGATTAAGCCAAATGTGAAACATTTCAAATCCTGCCTAACAGGATACCCTAAAAAAGGGCTGGACAGGGGACTCAGATAGAGACAGTCCACATGGAAGACCACAGGAAAAGAAAGGGGAGTACAGCTGGAGCAAAACAAATTGTCTGCATCACGGGATGTTCCACCACCTTTTGGTTCTGTAAAGAAACAAAACACACATGTGCCCTACAATGAGTCAATCTGCCAAGGCCAGAAGTGAAGCCATCTTTTAAAAGCACCAGTTGAGTAAGAGTGTTTCTGTCCTTCTTTGCCATCTCGCCTGTCCTCTGTGCTTTTTTCTACCCTTCTCGGGGTTAGCCAAACAGAGAAGAAAAGGTAGAAGAGTCAACAGTGGGTAAAGAGGAAAGAAAGTCTATATGCCACAACTCCCACTGTTGGTTGCAGGCAGTTTGATTATAGTTGCTCCTAGGGGGCCAGCTGAATGAGGAGTGGCGAATCCTTACGCTTAAGACTGAAGTGTTGGCTAATATATTAGGTGGGCTCTTTTTGAATAAACACTGTGTATTGCAACCAACATCACTATAAGATTTTGTTCTAACAATCAAAGTTGTCATAATATTTTAGGGGTAAGGAAAAATTCAAATAAATATTAAAAGGATAGTAAGAGATGTAAAAGAGAGTCATGTAGTCTCTGTCACAGCTGCACAACTGCTGTAGTAGCTCAAAAAACAGCCATGACAATATGTAAATGATGGGTGTGGCTGTGCTCCCATAAAATTTGTGGGCTACTATGGCCCATGAGCTGTAGTTTGCCAACTCCTGTTCTGCATCATCATTTTTTAATGGCTGCATAGAGTTCCATTCTGCAATTTTAACCAGATCTTATTTAATCATTACACCGCTGTTGGACATTTAAGTTGTTTCTAAAGTCTGCTACAAAACGTGATGCTTGGATGCGCATCTTTATACGTGAAACTTGATGCCCATCTTATTTATTGTCTGTTCCTAAAGTGCAACTTCTGGGACAGTTCCCATTTTAAGGGCTTTTGAACAATACTGCCAAATTGCCCTCAAGAAAAGTTGTAACGGTTTTCGTACTCACCAGTGGGGTGACAGACTGTCCGTTTCCCTACAAGACAGACTACAAAGGGGAACGCTTTGCACACACATCACGCAAATTTTAAAAGAAGGAAATGGAAGCTGGGCAGATTGTGTGCCTAAAGTGGTTTATGAGTTACAGTCTTGGTCCAGGAGATGGTGAGGCCCAACTGTCTCTATTACATGATGCTGCTTCTAAGAGACACAGTGAGAACAGATGATTATCCACTTCTGAAATCTCTGGCTACTGTCTGGCATCACATTTTCTTGATTTTGTTTCCATGGGCTGCCGTGATTACAAGCAGAGTGAACTAGTGAACCAAACCGAGAGTGGGCACAGACAGTAAATGATAACCCTATTCTAACCTTGTCGCACAGTGTGACCCTGGGCAAGTCCCTGAACCTCAGCTGTGTGGCGGCTTCTCCTCAGAAAAATGTGACAGCACCCTCCGGGGAGAAAGCAGAAACTAAATGATTACACTCCTCCCTACAAATAACAGATGTTCGTGAAAAGAGTTTTCTGACCCCATCACAAGGGAGGAAGGACACGAACTCTTTAAAGATAGATAGCTACTGCTTTATCTGAAAGAATTAAAGCAATGGAATTTTATTGCCTTTATATCGTTTGGAGAGTTAACACTGTTCCTCAGTCTAGGCATTAACTGAAAAAAACCTCTGCATCTTGCTCACCATTTTATATCATGGTCCCATCCGTGGCCCTGTTTAAGCCCCAGGAAGACATGCACATGGGACATGTTTCAGAGCTGCCACAAGCATTGACACCCTATCCCCAGGATTCTTCAAACCATCTCCACTCATGTTTCTTGCCTTCCTTTGTTGTCCAACAGCCACTTGGCTCCCCACCCAGCTTCTGGCTCACCACTCTGACCCCTCTTATTCTAATATCCATTTTAGTGCGGCTTTATGGCTTGACTTCTCTTTCCAAATTTTGATAGTCTGTTTTAGGTCCCAACGCTGGAAGCTTGCACCCAGATCTGAGGACATTCCCCAGGAATATGCAGTGATTGCGTGTGTGATCAGATAATTACCTTCAAAGATGAAGCCACAACTCAGCAGCTATTGCCTTTAAAAAACTCTTTTAACATTTTTATAACATCTGGAATAAACCTAGGCAATTTCACCACACAGTAGCTTAACCACTATGCCATAGGCTCTCCATATAATTATATTCATTCTCCACAGTTTCACTGCCCTATTTATCTAAAACATGAATCAGAAAATCTCACTTTTCTGCCTAAAACCTTTTGGTGACTGTCTACTGTCCTTAGGATTAAGTTCCCTTGGCAGGGCTTAATGAGATACGTTGCTATCTGACCTTGACCTTGCCAGTCTTTTCACTTATCTGACTCATTCCCCTTTTTCCATTCTCAGCACCCTCCACTTCCAAAACACACTGCTCTCACATTCTAGATTTTAGCCAAGAATATTGAACCCAGGCTGTGCATCTGAATTGCCTGTGGAGTGTTTTAAATATATATGATGTTCAAGGGACAGGGAGCGAGTATATAGGAGCTCTCTGTGCTATCTGCTCTTTTTTTTCTGTAAACCTAAAACTATTCTAAAACTAAAGTGTACTAAATGTAGCCAGGTGCCACCATGAATGTTTGAAGTGGGCTGGCGCTAGCTGGTGAGTCTGCTCCACAGGTAAGACCATTGCCTGGTCCATACTGATCACTCACCACTCCCTCTGGGACACAGAGCACTTCCAGGTTCCATTATGTAGCTCAGACTTTATTTCTGGGGAGCAACTATACAGTCATCATACATCACTCCACTGTGAAGTCCTCCCAACTTGCCAGACAGAACAGACCACTCTTCCCCGCTGTTCTGTATTTCTCTGGACACGCCTCTACCATGAAATTGATCACAGAGTGAAATAGTGTTCTTTATGAACCTGTCTTTCTATTAGACTATACACCTTGTCAGGGAAGAAGCTCTGTTCTCCTCAAATTTGCATCCTCTACTGTCCAAGTTCAATGCCAGACATATTATGAACCTTGTACATGATTTATGAGTAAATAAATGGATGACTAATAGTTAATACTTATTGAGCATTTACTATGTGTTGGCCCTGCTTTAAGAGTTTCACAAACACTCTGTAAATCAACACTTCTAACAGGTTGAAATAGATATTTTTTATTTTCCATTTTATGCAACAGTCAGTAACTGGTTTGCTACATAGTTGGTTTCAAGTCGGAGTAGCCCAGATCCAGCAACCACTATATATTGTGGCCTTGCATACATTAAGGACCACCAAAATTCAGGATCTCTGATATTAAGGGATATTTTAATCCATTCCTAAATATTTCTTCTATTTTGAACTTATAATACTGAACACTTTGACCCATTGTCATGCCTGTATGAGAGATTGGTTTCACCAAATAATTCAATAAACATCAAACTAAAGTATACACATAAGCACAAAATAGCTCTGGAAACCAGACTGCTTAAGTTCAAATCTATTAATAACTGTGTAACCTTGAGCAAATTATTTAACCTCTCTTTGACTCAGTGCCTCTCCTTAAAGTAGGGATATCAATAGTTCCTATTTTATTATTATAAAGAGTAAACAAATAAAGCAGTTACAACAGCACTTAGCATGTAGAAAGAGCTATGTAAAAGCTGTGTGTGTATTTTTTATATAACCAAATCTAACTTTAGCTGGTTTCAGCCATAAATCATCCAAATCATTGAGAAAGATGTCTTATAACCTTTACCCTTTATGGGTTATTCAGGTAATACAATTTGTATGAATCACATATCATACGTATTGCATAATCTCTGATGACTCTTGACCATTTTCTTTCATTTAATTGAAAGTTCACAGCACAAATAATGTAACTTCCTGGTCTATCTCCTGGGAGTCACCTTTGTAGGTGTCATTTGGTCACAAACTTAAGATTGATGGTATGTTCATACAATTGCTATAATTTGTGTTTCTTTTGAAGTCAGCATTGGAACCAGCAGGAGACAGACCCTACCACAAAGGCAGCTGCAACCACAGTCTCTCCAGGAGACAGATCCGGTTAGGAGGTTAGGATTATGCAGAATGTGATCAGCAAATCTTTTTTTTTTTTTTTTTTTTCTTGAGACGGAGTCTTGCTCTAGTGTCAGGCTGGAGTGCAGTGGCGCAATCTCGGCTCACTGCAACCTCCCTGTTCAAGTGATACTCTTGCCTCAGCCTCCTGAGCTGGGAGTACAGGCATGTGCCACCATGCCCAGGTATTGTTCTTTTTTTGTATTTTTAGTAGAGATGGGGTTTTACCATGTTGGTCAGGATGGTCTCCATCTCTTGACCTCATGATCCTCCCACCTCAGCCTCCTAAAGTGCTGGGATTACAGGCGTGAGCCACTGAGCCTGGCCAATAAGCAAACTCTTAATATGTCACCTGAGCTCCTGCCAAATGTGCAGGACCATGCTTCCAAGGCAAAGACTGGGAGACTAAAGGGGCCCCAAGAGACCAGTTAGGAAGCATGGTACTCTCTTTTAAGTGCCAAGATAAATGATTTAATGCAACAAACAAGGACAGAAAGTTACCAGAGATTTCAGAAGGCCCATAAAATACTAGATGGCAGATGTTTATTGAACATTTATGTGGAACCCCAAGTTTACTTCAAACCCAGCTCCCTTTATACTAAACTCCACTACCTGCCAATGCAATTTAAATAGCTAGACATTTTCAATAGGCACCTCATAGTCACATTCCTAGTAACATTTTGTTTGGCCTTTAAGGTGTTTCTTTAAAAAAAAAATAGTTTCCAAAATTTAAAAATGGGGAGATGTCAAATAAAATCTATGTTTTTGGTTTTTTTGAAAAAAAAAATTAGATCTGATCACCTTGGGATACAATTCTTCATGGCAACAATTGACATCTGTTGGGTAGCAGCTATACCTTTACCTAGGGCAGGGGTGTTCAAGTCTACTCTGGATCCCCCAACTCATCTTCTGTTCTGTAGATATTTGAGGTTGCATCCTCTTGGATTTCATGCAAAACCACTTATTGAATACTACGTACTCATTGATCAATTTATGTCTGAGGTCTTAAAAAAAGGCTTTACTGTTTTGTTGGGTTAAATGATAAATCAGTACCTGATAAGAGAGGTTCTGATCTTTAACAGTGCAATAGCTTTTATGAAACCATGATATATATGCACGTACCTTTGTCCTTACTCTATGAACAAAGACACAGCTCAATAGAGAAGAGAAAGAAAATGCTTTGGGGTCAGCCAAAGTGGAGGCAAAGTGAATGTCGGCGCTTCCTCTCTGAGCAGTATAACTAACTCTCTCTGAAGACTCTCAAAGTTTCTGTTTTCTCTTTTCTACAGTGAGGATAATTAAATCGGCCTCACAGGGACATTGCAAGGTTTAAAGCAATACTTTTGTGTTTTGCTCATGTTGTAGCTTCAGCTTGAAAATTTCTGCGCAGTCCACCCTTTGTCAAGCTGACAAACTTCTCTTGTCGACCAAGACCAAGACACAAATGCCATTTATTCTCCAGTCTTCCAGCCCTTGCTGCCCATGCCATATCCTCTAGCACCCTGCCCCAGAGAAAAATTAATGCTTGTGCTTCTGATTTCTGTACTTACCATCTCGGTAGCAGCACGTTCTATTATATGTAAACTTGTATGCAAATCTTTCCCTCCACAACAGGAAGCATTCTTTGTGTTCCTAGAATATGATACAGTACCTGTTTTATATGTGTTTAGATAATAGTGACCCATTAATACGTGGATACATGCCCTTATTTTTTCTTACTGTTTGACTCATGATCTTAAGACGACTACTACTAATAGTAATGATGATGTTTTATTAACTCAATTGCCTAGAATAGATGCATACACACTTGCACTTCTCCAAGCTGTCTGTTAAAAATATATGAAATGAGCTTATGTAGAATGAATTTTCTACTCAAGCAGTTTTATTAGGATGGAAAAAAAGTTTCAGTAATAAATGTTATGGGCGTGTTTAACCTCCATATGGCCAGAAGAAGCTGATCTGAATAATTCAGGGGAAATATGATAAACCCTCCTTTTCTCCCAGGATTCTTATGTAATTTTAACCCAAAGTCTTTTCAAATTTCAGACTTTTATCAAAATCTAGGTGATAAGGTTCCTGAGGGCAAGGCTGTTTTGTTTATTAATTTATGTAATCTTTGGAACAAGATCTACCACATTAGAAAATTCAACAAATATTTACTGAATCAACATATGAATATGTCAAGGATGCACTGGAATATCAAGCACTTGGTAGGAAGTAACATTAACATCACACTACATGCCAGTCAATGTGATAGTCACTTTGCCTTTTTTTTTCTTTTTAGAGAGACAGCTTCTCATCCTGTCACCCAGGCTAGAGTGCAGTGGTGTCATCACAGCTCATTGTAACTTCAAACTCCTGGGCTCAAACCATTCTCCTGCCTCAGCTTCCTGAGTAGCTAGAACTACAGGTGTGCTGCCACCATATCTGGCTTATTATTACTATTATTATTATTATTATTATTATTATTATTGCGACTGAGTCTCGCTCTGTCCCCTAGGCTGGAGTGCAATGGCACAATCTCAGCACTGCCCCTCGAAGTCAAGCAACTCTTGTGCTCAGCCTCCCGAATAGCTCGGACTATAGGCGTGCGTCACCATGCCCAGCTAATTTTTTGTGTGTTTAATAGAGACAAGGTTTCACCATGTTGGCCAGGTTGCTCTTGAACTCCTGACCTCAAATGATTCACCTACCTCGGCCTCCCAAAGTACTAGGATTACAGGAGTGAGCCACCACACCTGGCCATGTCTGGCTAATTTTTTTAAATGTTTGTAGAGATAAAGTCTCCCTATCTTGTCCAGGCTGGTCTTGAACTCCTGGCCTCAAGCGATCCTTCTACGTCAGCCTCCTAAAGCACTGGGATTACAGGCATGAGTCAGCACACTTGGCCACTTTCTGTACATAATCTCATTTATTTTTATAACTCTTCTCTGAGGTTGGTACCATTATTATTATACCATTTTACAGTTATGTCCTCTTGACTCCAAAGTCTTTGCTCTCTCCCACCACCCATGCCTATTCTTGAGGTCTGCATCGCCTAAGAAAGGGCAGACACGCAGAGCATGTCCTCCTAGAGCATTGAAGGCAAAGGAAGATCATGGATAATTTTTCTCTCCCGGTGGACCCTGCCTCCAATCATGAAGTTGTCAGTGGGCACAGCGATATTCCCAAGTGGAGGAGCTGCTGTTGAACTTTCAGATTAATGAACAGGCTTTTTTTTTCCTCCTAGTCCTGATCTGGCTCCCTGGCAAACAGAACACCATTATGTCTTAACCTTTAAAGCCTTTAAGTCATGGCATGCCTTGCATGGTTGTGTATATGGTTTTACCTTATTAACTTAATTTTTATTTATTTAAATGGCCCTCATGAGAGTAAGTTGTCTTTGAAAGGGGATGGTTAATAGGGCTTCCTTTCACTCTGTCTACAGGAATCTCAATAAGAGGATTGATGGCCAATCTGATGGAGCAGCACTTCCCTGTAGGCCATTATTTGCAACTGCTAGAGTAACCAAAACAAAAACTTGCCAACAATGTTATATAAAAACAGAATCTGGTAGCACAGAAGATCATGTATAGGTCTAGAGGAAAATTGGTCCACAGGGCATGAAATAGAAAATCTATCATGGTACTCCCCTGCCAACTCTCCTTCCTTATTACTGTCTTTGGAATGGATACTTTGGACCAGGTAAAAATTGATCATTTAATCATCTTTACTGGCTTTAGCTAATTCAGAGCAAGCTTTTGTTTGCTCAAATTATAGATGCATTAATTCTAAAAAATTATAGATGCATTAAATCTAAAACCTGTGTCCTTTTCTGGAATTGTAAGTTTAAGTTTCAAGTCTGGGCCTTTCTTTTATTCTTTCTTTTCTTTCTCCTTCCACCCACCCTCTTTCCCTTCCTCCCTTCCTTCGTTTTTGTGAGACAGTGTCACTCTGTCACCCAGGCTGGAGTGCAGTGGTGTGATCTCAGCTCACTGCAACCTCCACCTCCCAGATTCAAGTGATTCTCGTGCCTCCTGAGTAGCTGGAACTACAGGCACCCACCACCATGCCTGGCTAATTTTTGCATTTTTAGTAGAGACGGGGTTTTGCCATAATGGCCAGGCTGGTCTCAAACTCTTGACCTCAAGTGATCCACCCACCTCGGCCTCCCAAAGTGCTGGGATTATAGGTGTGAGCCACTGTGCCCAACCTAGTCTGGGCTTTTCTAGGTAATAGTCTGCATAAGAACAAAATGAGTTCAGGAACACTTTTTACTGTTGATGACAGTTGTGCTTTTTGCTTTCTTCTGGAGAAATGTTTAGAAATAAGATTCTTTGCAGATTTTATTGACTTTTTTCTGCCCTTTGATTTCACAAATGGGAATCAATTTGAACTAGATTGCAGAGATTTGGATTCAATTCTTGGCTATTTATTATTCTGCATAGCGTCTGTACTAGAATCCTAGCATCAAAGCATGATTTCATGGTAATAGTCTGTTGTTGGATCATATAAATTCCACTGGGACAAAACACAGGCATTTTCTGCCTTTATATCTTTTAACGTTGTACCTAAATTATTTGAAGATATTTTGAGTGAGTTGAATATGTAATCTCTCAATGTAAATAATGTCAAAAAAATCATTGTTGGTGTTAAGACTGCATAACAAATCACTATTAGTTTAGTGTCACAAATATTAGTGACACTAAAAAATAACCATTTTAGTAAGAAATTCTGCATGTCAGGAATTCAGCGCACTGCAAGGATGGTTTGCCTCTACTTCTTAATATCTGGGGACTCAACTGGGAGTGATTTAAATGCCTTGGGGACTTCCACAGCTGGGGCTGGACGATTTGCTTCGAGATGACTCCTTCAGGCTCTTATTAGGTTGGTACAAAAGTAATTGTGGTTTTGGACTGTGAATTTTAAATCATTATAACTAGTCTCAAACACATCTTTATTGGTCAAAATAGGAACCATTACATTTAACATATTTTTGTCAATGAGAAATAAGTTTGTTTATTCCTGTAGCATAAAAATCTGTGCTTCTGGATTCGACAAACTATTGGAAAGCATTTTCTGCATCCTGCTGGTTGTGGAAGCATTTTCCCTGGAAAAAGTTGTCGAGATGCTTGAAGAAGTGGTAGTCAGTTGGTAAGAGGTCACGTGAATATGGCAGATGAGGCAAAACTTTGTAGTCCAATTTGTTCAACTTTTGAAGCTTTGGTTGTGAAACCTGTGGTCCAGCTTGTCAAGAAGAATTGGGCCTTTTCTCTTGACCAATGCCAGCTCCAGGCATTACAGTTTTTGGTGCATCTCATCGATCTGTTGATCATACTTCTCAGACATAATGTTTTCACCGGGATTGAGAAAGCTATAGTGGATCAGACCAGCAGCAGGCCACCCACCAGTGACCATGACCTTTTTTTGGTGCAAGTTTGATTTGGGGAAGTGCTTTGGGGCTTCTTCTCAGTTCAGCCACTGACCTGGTCATCACTGGTTGTCATATAAAATCCACTTTTCATTGCACATCACAATCCGATGGAGAAATGGTTCATTGTTGTTGTATAGAGTAAGATAAGATGACACTTCAAAATGACGATTTTTTTTTTTAACTTTTGCTCAGCTCACGAGGCACCCACTTACCGAAATTTTTTCATCTTTCCAATTTGCTTCAAATGCCTAATGACCATAGAGTGGTTGACACTGAGTTCTTCGGCAACTTCTCGAGTAGTTGTAAGTGGATTCACTCTCAATCAACTTCCGGTGGCCGGCTGCTGTGCTCCTCATCTTCAAGGTTCTCATCTCCTTTGTGAAACTTCCTGAACCGCCACTGTACTGTACGTTCGTTAGCAGTTCCTGGGTCAAATGCATTGTTGATGTTACAAGTTGTCTCTGCTGCTTTATGACCCATTTTGAACTCGAATAAGAAAATCACTCAAATTTGCTTTTTGTCTCACACCATTTTTATAGTCTAAAATAAATACACAATTGGCAGTAATAATTCATTGGCAAAAAACAGAAAGCAAGAAATGTGCATCAACGTGATGTATAACATAACCACATTTGTTTCAGAATGTATTCCAATATCAAATGGCAAATTTCAAAAATGCAAAAACCACAATATGTTTTCACCAACCTAATATTTGACACCTCAGTGGATGTGGCTGCAAGGCTAAGCTCAGCTGGGACTATAGGTCCAAGTGTCTATAGGTGCCCTCTCCAACATGGTGGCTCAAGGAACACTTCCCCCATGACAACCAAGGATTCCAGTAAAGCAAGGTGGAAGCTGCAAACCAAGTGGCCTTTGCATAGTGTCACCTCAGAAGTTGCAGTGTCACTTCCACCATCGTTTATTGGTGGAATTGGTCACAAGTCTACCAGGAAGAAGGAAAGGAAAGATAGACTGCACTTTTCAATGGGAGGAGAGTTAAAAGGATGTGCATCTGTTTTAGAAACCACCATACTCTGATGTACATTTTTTGGACATTTTATTTTTATGCACTAGATTACTGTGTGAAAAAAATATTGTCTAAACTTTTCTGAAGTAAAACAAGCATTTTTGTAGACATTTTATAGGTATTTTGTAGCTAATTATCTTCTGTAGCTATAATACGTAAGGGAGTAACTTTTAATTAGATTGTCTTAGATGACACACTAGGAAAGTCACATGTGATAAAACTAGACATTTAATAGGTAGTTTATTGAGACTTTTTTAGTGGCCATGATGGATGTTTGGCTATAATTTGACATTTATCCAGAGCATTTTAATGTATTTACACTTTAATATTAGCAGTTTCATTTCTAGAAGAAAATTTAAAAGTAGTCAAGGAGTTAAATCAAGATTTACTTACAAATATGTTAATCACAGAATTATTTGTATAGTACTATAAAATTGAAGGCAATCTAAATATACCACAAAAGACTTTGAAAATATTATGGTATATTTATTTCACAGAACACTACAAAAACTCATACTCTGAAGGATATTTAGTGACAGGAGAAAATATTCTTTTTTTTTTTTTTTTTTTTTTGAGACGGAGTCTCGCTCTGTTGCCCAGGCTGGAGTGCAGTGGCCAGATCTCGGCTCACTGCAAGGTCCGCCTCCCGGGCTCCCGCCATTCTCCTGCCTCAGCCTCCCGAGTAGCTGGGACTACAGGCGCCGCCACCTCGCCCGGCTAGTGTTTTTGTATTTTTTTTTTTTAGTAGAGATGGGGTTTCACCAGGTTAGCCAAGATGGTCTTGATCTCCTGACCTCGTGATCCGCCCGTCTTGGCCTCCCAAAGTGCTGGGATTACAGGCTTGAGCCACCGCGCCCGGCCAAGAGAAAATATTCATAATATGCTTATTAGTGCTAAAAGGACTAGAAAATGGGTATATGAAATAATATGAATTGCATAAAATATCCGACTGTATAGTATATATAAAACTAAAATATTAACCCAAAATATTGGCAGTGATGATCTGTTAGGTTTGAAAATTTGCATAAGTTTATTGTTTTTGTTGTGCTTTTCTAACGGTGTATTTTAAAACTTTTCTAAAATGATTACATATTAATTTTTTATATTTATAAAATGAATAAATCTTGCATTACTTTGTAAAATATGTAAATTTAAATTTTTAGACCTTTTGAATTTTATACCAAGAGGGTATATTCCCTCTTAAAAAATAGAAGAGAGAAGAAAAAGAAAGAAAAGGAAAAGTCAAAGGAGAAATGGGGCAGCAAAATATAATACAAAGAAGGAATTATTTGCATGACACAGCAAAACAGCCTAAACACTGTCTTCAACTAGTTGTCTCACTGAAGTTCTCTTTGAAAGGCCTAGAAGATCTCATCTCTATCTTTTAAAATCCAGTTTGCTTTAATTTTTTCATTTGTATCTGCTTGTTGTGGGTTGAAATGTGTCCCCCTCAAAAAACATATTTTGAATTCCTAACCCCCCAGCATCTCAGAATATGACCTTATTTGCAAATAGGGTTTTAACAGAGGTAATCAAGTTAAAATTATGTCATTAGGACGGGCTCTAATTCAAAATGACTGATGTCCTTATACAAGGAAAATCTGAACAGGGGGATAGAAAGGAAAGATGATGTGAAGAAACACAAAAGAAGGAAGAAGACAGACATCTACAAGTCAAGGAACACCTGAAGCTGTGAGAGACAAAGAGAAGAAGAGAGAAAGAGAGAGAGAGACCTGGAACAGATCCTCCCTAATATCTTCAGGGAGTATGGTTTTGTCAACACCTTGATTTTGGACTTCTGGCCTTTAAAACTGGAATACAATCAAGTTCTGTTCTAAGCCATCCGGTTTGTAGTACTTTGTTATAGCAGCTCTAGGAAACACACACACTAACATATGCTACTCTTTCTATCTTCCCCCGAAAAAGATTTTTTTAAATTGACATTCCTCTATTAAAAGATGAAGAAGAAAAAAGGAGGAGAAGAAAAAGTACAGTTGATAAGGCTACATGAAACACAACATAATAAAACAAAAATATGTATAAAGAAAGTTAAAGAGAAATAGGATAAGATAGAAAGAGGGAAGATAGGGAAGATTTGGTGACTTTAGGGCGTTAAAAAACTTTCCAAATTAGGAGAAGCCTCATTGCTTTCCCAACTGAGACAAAGGTCTTCCCCATACAAAAGATACATTAGGATATCATCAACAATATCCTCATCAGTATTCATTCAGGAACAAATTGATAGATAAGTGGGAGTTTCTTTATCTGTCAATACAGGCTTACCACATCTTGCAAAAGCATAACTACCCTGGAGGAATTCAGAGGAGTAAGGAGTATGTAGATATAATACATCTGAGTTGTCACAAAGGAGGAAGGTGAGGGAGGAAGGGGAGGAGTAATCAATACATTTAGACCCCAAACATAGCTCTAACAGTCTAGGGTAATCCAGATCCATTTCTTTCCCAGACTCATTTTCTGGAAAAAAAAAAAAAGTAGCTCCATGCCCATTAAATGTAAATCTCACCTTTCAAGGCTCCAAGTAATTCCATAGTTTTTCTCAATTAGCACAGTGAAAGCCCAAACTGGTTTTGTTTTCTTTTTTTAGACAAGGTCTGGCTCTGTCGCCTAGGCTGGAGTACAGTGGCATTATCTCAGTTCACTGCAACCTCTGCCTCCCGAGTTCAAGTGATTCTCATGCCTCAGCCTCCCAAGTAACTGGAACTACAGGCACCCACCACCATGTCTGGCTAATTTTTGTGTTTTTAGTAGAGATGGGGTTTTGCCACATTGGCCAGGCTGGTTTCAAACTCTTGATCTCAAGTGGTCCACCCACCTCGACCTCCCAAAGTGCTGGGATTACAGGCGTGAGCCACCACACCCAACCAGAATACTTCCACTAGTTTATTTTTGTCCTGATAACACATAATCGTTCTTTTAATGGGTAAAGCATTTCACTGTATAGCTGTATCATAATTTATTTAATCATTTGCTGTGTTGTTGGGTATCTATGCTATTTCCCACTTTCCAGTATTGGATAAATTCCTTAGAGGTGGACTTTATGACTCAAAGGGCAAACATGCTTTATGTTATCTGGTACATATTATCAAATAGCCATCTAGAAAATCTAAACAATTGCAAGCTTGTTTTTAAGTTTAGAAATCAGAAAAAGTATTAACAATATTGTAGTCATGACCTATTGCTTATGGTATAGAACAAGGATTGGCAAACTCTTTCAGCAAAGGGCCACATTGTAAATATTTTCAGCTTCGTAGGCCATACAGTCTCTGTTGCGTCTCTGCCACTGTAGTACAAGAACAGCCATGGACAATATGTAAATGAACTGGCCTGGCTGGGTTCCAATAAAATCTTATTTATGGATCCTGAAATTAAATTTCAAGTAATCATCACATGTTATAAAGTATTATTCTCCTCTTTTTTTTTCAGCCATTAAAAAAAAAAAAAAAAGGCCCAGACTATGGTTCACAGGCCACACAAAAACAAGTTCAGGCTATATTTGACCCACAGGCTGTGGTTTGCCAATTCTTGGTGTAGAATTTAAAAAATAGAATACTAAAAAATCCCTCCTTGAGGAGAAACTTGAACTTTCCTGCAGGTTCTTCTTGGCTCTTTAATATTCACATGGTATTAAGACTTCCTTGGACACCACCAATTGTTAGAACAGTCAGTGGGTAAATTAATGTCCCTGCACATTAATTGCTGTCAATGTTAATTCAAATCACCGTTGAGCATATTTCCTAAGGATATAAAGAATATCCATTCCTATGGTTTCTCTTAAAGCTGTCCATGGATTAAGACAGACCATTAGAGCCATGTTCAGAATCATACTGTATTGATTACTCTTCCCCTTCCTCCTTCACCCTCATCCTTTGTGACAACTCAGACATATACATGACACACTCCTTACTCCTCCAAATTCCTCCAGAGTAGTTATGCAAGATGTGGTAAGTCCATATTGAGAGAGAAAGATACTCTTACTTATCTATCAATTTTTTCCTGAATGAATACTGATGAGGACATTGTTGATGGTATACCAGTATATCCTTTGTATGAGGAAGACCTTTGTCTCTGTTGGGAAAACAATTAGGCTTCTCTTAATGTTAGCATCTTTGTTATGCCCTAAAGTCACCAAGTCTTTCTTACCTGTTTACTCTATTTTCTCTTTAATTAGCTTTCTTTATACATGTTTTCATCTATTTGGTTATACTGTATTTTATGTAGTTTTATAAGCTGTATCTTCTCCTTTATCTCCATCTTTTAATAGAGGAATTTTAACTAAAAATAAGAATGACGGGGCGATAGGCAGGGATGTAGATCAGGATTTGCCAGGGGGTGGGGTGGGGATGGTCCTAACGCCCCACAGTAGTGGCTTTCAGCTTTCTCATAGGATTTCCTCCTAGTCTCTTTTCTCAGTGCAATATAGCAGTGCCATTCAAAACAGAGCACCACATTTATTTAGTTCTTCTGCCTTTTGTCTAATGGTTCCGTTTGTGAACCACTCTGCCCTGGGAGCCCAGACATGGATTCTCCTGAAGGTCTGGAGACTCTCAGGCTGGAAGTTCTCTGTGCCCAAGATCAGAGCCCAGAAAGGAGCTCAGGCCAAAGAGTTTGCCCTGGGGGTTTATCTGCAAGGTTGTCGGGAATGACAGCAAAGAGCCAGGCTGCTTGATGAATCCAACGAACAGAAAAATCTGTCAAAACACACAGAACATTCATTGCAGGGATCGTGGAAACATTGCCTATTTGTTTGGAGCACGTTTAATTATTTTTAAACATATGCAGTCTGTAGTTCAGTGAACATGTCAGGAATAATAGAGGAAGAAAAGCAAACGAGGGGAGGGCGGCGCTGTTCCCAGAGCGACTCCTCTTCGCAGCTGGCTGATGGGGAGAAGCAGTCGATGCCCTCTGAAGTGTGGCTCCCTGTCTGTCACCTAATGAAAAGCAGTAGGGGGATTAATGTCATTAGCTCCAGGCCAGCATGCTGTGTAGTAAACAGATATACATCCTGGCTCATTTGGGTGAGTATTTCTCAGCTCCTGCCCACTGGCCTGCAAAGGTCACTCCCCAGCCTTCTATTAGTTAAATGGGGAAAAAAATGGGTTGGTTGAGAGAATCTTGTGGTCTGTTCCAGTGAGAGCAGTCACTGGGAATTCTGGCACCTAACTCTGCCCCTCCCTCCCCTCACTCACCCTAATTAGGTTTAGATTTCTTCTTTGGGAAAAATCTGAGGTAACAAGAGAAGATAAAAGCCCTACAAATAAATGCTTTGCAGAAGAAAAAAATGCTTTATTTTGATAACAAAATTGAATAAGGAGTGTGGAAAAAATTGGGGGTTTGCTGTTTGGGTATCATGACCATCTCTCTTCACTCTTGAACCAAGAGCTTTTTACACATATTAGCACACGCAAAGCTGAAGGCTGAGCTATGCGTGTGTTCACTTTTCCCTAATCCACAAAAATGTGAACAGCAAACAGTCACAAGTGAATAAAACTTAAATATGTTATATTCTTAGAAAACACAGAAATTCTGACTTTAGAGTGGAAACTATTTAGGGAATGGGAAATAAAAACATAAGAATGTCAAGAGGACGGACAAATACTTCCTGAAGATGGTGATGACCAACCTACAGCCACAACAGGAAACTTTAAATAGAGGAATACCCAGAATCCTCCAGAGAGAACCAGGGAGGGTCCAGGAAGCCATTTTGATAAAATGAAGAAATAACTAAGGAAAAGAAAAAGCATATTTGAGGGAAATGTGGCAAGGAAAATTTAGAGTTAATGCAACATTCCACAAATAGTAGATGAAGACAAATAAATGCTGCCTTGTAAGAATTTTCTTTCTTTTCTTATCAAAGCAGAACACCCTATTTTATACTAAAAGCTTTGAACTGTGCCCTGATGTTTTGCGCTGTGTAGTATTTTATAGCAATAGATGTTACTATCAAAGAAACAATACCAAATGAAAAATTACAAGAAAATTCAGAATCATTTGTATTTGTTATGCCACAAACTCAATTCTGAGCTCCCCCTCCTCACCCTTATGACTTCCTGAGGGTCACTGGAAGTCATATTTCTTGAAAAACATCATGGCAGAGTTAATTTTCCCTTCCACTAGTAACAGGCCAGCAAGGGAGAAAAGGAGATAATGGAGAGGAAGAGCACACCATAAAAAAACCAAAGCAGAACAAAACAACAACAACAACAAAAGGCAAATTTAAATAGTTTTAGCTTTTAGAGATGAACCTAAATCTTTAGGCCTAACCAGCCTCTAGGTAGAAACAGGATCTGAGAGCTTGATACTAGTGATCAGACTGTTCTCACTGGTCAGCTGTTGACATAAAGCCTCAGACCGTTTTCCTAGGACCTAGTTCACAAATAGGAAGGAGGAGGCCCCTCTGATGCCTCTGGCTGCTCTGGAGACCCACGCGCCTGGGAATAATTCACTACACCCCTGCAGGTCCCACCATGTCCCAAGGAAAATGGGGACTTCACTGCAGAAAGATTGCTACCTTGCCCATTCAGCTGCTTCCTGATCTTTCCTGATCCCCCATGTTCTCCACCAGGCCAGAGTCAATTCTCTTCTGCACACAGAGAGAGGATCATATGGCTCTTGATGGTTAGATTTAGGCCCCAGGACCAGCCTGGGGGAGGCCCATCCTGGCTGATCTCTCCTTGACTTGTCTCTTCTGGCTCCAGGCTTCAGTGCAGGACATTCTTTACTCCTGGGTTCCTTTCTCCTTTATCAAAGCACTCATGCCATCATGCCATGGATGCTCAGAGTGGAGGTGGATTACAGGTAGGGCAGAGGAAGACAAGGTCAGTTTCCACTGTGTAAGGATGAACCAGGATCTACCTCTCAGAAGTTTGATTACCAAAGCTTACAAGAAAATGTTTACATCTTACATGACTTAATATGTTAAAGTAAAAGTTGTTCTTATGAACAAAGCGGGAGACTAATGAACCTAGGAATTATCCAAGCATTTTCAGAAGTGCAGTTGTATCAAATAGAGAAGGAATATGCTCTGTGTGTGATTATAAGAAAAGTGTGGATTCCCTGCTTCATTTTAACTGATTGACTACTATTGACTACTGAGGTGTTTGTTTTGTTTTGTTTTGTGGTAAAAATAAAAATCCTAAGAGATTCCCTCTTGCTTAGCCAAAACTAGCAGTTTTCATGTATGACAAAATAAACTCTTCCAGCTGCAGAAAGCTGGGGCTATATTTTTATCTCTGGGGTCTGGTGACTGCATAAACTATAAGAACAAAGCTAGAATGATTTATTTACTAAGTGTCAATTAGAAACTTCAGATTTTTTAAGGGTTTGTAAACATGTACAGTATGGGACATAATATATATATACTGTTTGGCTAACACAAAACACTCATAGCAACCTTGCACATTACAAATTTGATCCAGAAAGCCATTGGCGCTATTTTTCATCCCCTTTCTTGTCCAGCCAGTGTCATTGTCTTGCCTGACCTCAGTGTCACAGGGCCTTCTGGACAAGGAAAGAAGACTAAAGTGGTCTGAGGGCCCTGATTTTACTGGCTTAAGCCATCAAGGGCAATGGGATCCTGTGTTCTTTTCCTTGGGCTTTAAATCTTTTTTTTCTTTTTTTCTTTTTTTCTTTTTTTAAGACAGGGTCTCTCTCTCTCTTGCCCAGGCTGGAGTGCAGTGGCACAGTCACGGCTCACAGCAGCCTCTACCTCCCACCTTAGCCCCCTGAATAATTGGGACCGCAGGCACACACCACCATGCTCAGCTAATTTTTTGTATGTTTTGTAGAGACGGGGTTTCCTCACATTGCCTAGGCTAATCTTGAACTCTTGGGCTCAAGCTATCTGCTGACCTTGGCCTCCCAAAGTGCTGGGATTACAGTTGTGAGCCAACTGTGCTGGTCAACTTGAAAACTTAATGTGCATCAGAAGCATCTGGAAAATTTGTTAACAAAAATGTAATTGCACAGATTCCACCTCTGGATACTCTGATTCAGTAGTATGTGTTGAGATCTAAGAATCTGCTCGCGCTCTCTCGCGTGCGCGCGCGCGCTCTCTCTCTCTCTCTCTCTCTCTCTCTCTCTCTCTCTCTCTATATATATATATATATATATTTATATACTTTAAGTCCTAGGGTACATGTGCACAACATGCAGGTTTGTTATATAGGTATACATGTGCCGTGTTGGTTTGCTGCACCTATCAACTCGTCATTTACATCAGGTATTTATCCTAATGCTATCACTCCCCCAACCCCAACAGGCCCCAGTGTGTGATGTTCCCCTCCCTGTGCCCATGTGTTTTCATTCTTCAACTCCCACTTATGAGTAAGAACGTGCAGTGTTTGCTTTTCTTTCCTTGTGATATTTTGCTGAGAATGATGGTTTCCAGATTCATGTCCCTGAAAAGGACATGAACTCATCCTTTTTTATGGCTGCATAGTATTCCATGGTGTATATGTGCCACGTTTTCTTTATCCAGTCTATTATTGATGGACATTTGGGTTGGTTCCAAGTCTTTGCTATTGTGAATAGTGCTGCAATAAACATACGTGTACATGCGTCTCTATAATAACATGATTTATAGACCTTTGGGTATATACCCAGTAATGGGATTAGTGGGTCAAATAGTATTTCTTTCTTTTTTGTTGTTGTTTTTTTTTTGTTTGTTTTTTTGAGATGGAGTCTTGCTCTGTCACCCAGGTTCAAGTGCAGTGGCGCGATCTCGGCTCACTGCAGGCTCCGCCTCCTGGGTTCACGCAATTCTGCTGCCTCAGCCTCCCAAGTAGCTGGGACTACAGGTGCCCGCCACCATGCCCAGCTAATTTTTTTGTATTTTTAGTAGAGACGGGGTTTCATCACGTTAGCCAGGATGGTTTCAATCTCCTGACTTTGTGATCCACCTGCCTCGGCCTCCCAAAGTGCTGGGATTACAGGCCTGAGCCACCTTGCCCGGCCCAAATGGTGTTTCTAATTCTAGATCCTTGAGGAATCACCACACTGTCTTCCACAATGGTTGAACTAATTTACACTCCCACTAACAGTGTAAAAGTGTTCCTATTTCTCTAGTATCTGTTGTTTCCTGACTTTTTAATCATTGCCATTCTAACTGGCATGAGATGGTATCTCATTGTGGTTTTGATTTGCATTTCTCTGATGACCAGTGATGATGAGCAGTTTTTCATAAGTTCGTTGGCTGCATAAATGTCCTCTTTTGAGAAGTGTCTGTTCATATCCTTTGCCCACTTTTTGATGTTTTTTTTTTTTCCTTGTAAATTTGTTTAAGTTTTTTGTAAATTCTGGCTATTAGCCCTTTGTCAGATGGATAGATTGCAAAAATGTTCTCCCATTCTGTGGGTTGCCTGTTCACTCTGATGATAGTTTATTTTGCGTGCAGAATCTCTTTAGTTTAATTAGATCCTGTTTGTCAATTTTGGTTTTTGTTGTGATTGCTTTTGGTGTTTTAGTTATGAAGTCTTTGCCCATGCCTATGTCCTGAATGGTATTGCCTAGGTTTTCTTCTAGGGTTTTTGTGCTTTTAGGTCTTACATTTAAGTCTTTAATCCATCTTGAGTTAATTTTTGTATAAGGTGTAAGGAAGGGATCTAGTTTCAGCTTTCTACCTATGGCTAGCCAGTTTTTCCAGCACCATTTCTTAATAGGGAATCCTTTCCCCATTGCTTGTTTTTGTCAGGTTTGTCAGAGATCAGATGGTTGTAGATGTGTGGGGTTGTTTCTGAGGGCTCTGTTCTGTTCCATAGGTCTATATATCTGTTTTGGTGCCAATACCATACTGTTTTGGTTACTGTAGCCTTGTAGTATAGTTTGAAGTCAGATAGCGTGATGCCTCCAGTTTTGTTCTTTTTGTTTATGATTTTCTTGGCAATGCAGGCTCTTTTTTTTTGGTCCATATGAACTTTAAAGTAGTTTTTTCCAATTTTGTGAAGAAAGTCATTAGTAGCTTCATGGGGATGGCATTGAATCTGTAAATTACCTTGGGCAGTATGGCCATTTTGATGATGTTGATTCTTGCTATCCATGAATGTGGAATGTTCTTCCATTTGTTTGTGTCCTCTTTTATTTCCTTGAGCAGTGGTTTAGTAGTTCTCCTTGAAAAGGTCCTTCACATACCTTGTAAGTTGGATTCCTAGGTATTGTATTCTCTTAGAATCTGTATTTTAATAAGTACCTCCCCTCAATCTAGTCATTATGCAATATTAGGATCACATTTTTGAAACATTGATTAGATCTTTCAATTATAGTAATGCTTTAAATATTATAATTTAAATTATGGAATTTGGAGGAACACTTTTTAGGAAAGTGTGAAGCACAGCATTTAGTATGCATTGGGGGCCTAGCCTCATTTGCTTAATGCATAGTATGACTTTAGGACGACTATTATCATCTTGATGACATTGTTTAGTGTACATTGCAGATGGAGTATTTTCTCTGTTCCCTCCAGTAGTCTGTTTAGGGCTGGAACCAAGTGATCATAAAATATTGCAGGGAATTTGAAAGTTATTCCATTTAACTCCTCATATTGGAGCTCTGGGATAGAGCAAAATGTGTGGGGCTCATGTCGCCTGTGTGTATGATTATGTGTGCAACTCAGAAACATGGGGCCTTGAACAAGAAAGTGACTTAGTGGGTGGCACTTTGTAAGTAGCATAACACAAAACACATAAGAAAACTATATGTGTGTATGTGCATGCGTGTATATGGTGAGTTACACTGTTTGGCACTTAATGGTTTGGACCTATACTAAAGGCAAACCACTGAAAAAAATACTTGCCATTTCAAGGACTGCATAAGGTGACCAAATTTCCTCTATGAGACATAAATTTCACTCTTGCTGCCCAGCTGGCTGATTGTTCAAATTCAATAAATCACAGATTCAACAAACACATATTTAGAGAAGGAGGGAAGAGGAGGAGATGAGTAATATCAAGCTGTGCAGATAAGAAGGCCAGGGCTAAGTCTTTGAATTTGTGCACAATACCTTTTATCCATTCGCCCCACTAAACACCACCACCAGGAAAATCATTTTCCAATTAGTCAGCAGGTTTCAGCATCATTACCTTTGAGATCAGATTTGCTACCATTCAAAAATGCATCAGAGGCAGTGTAGGAAGAGTTAAGCATCATTCCTGGCATGCGAGTTCTGGGAGGAGGTGAAATTAGATTAGCTGCAGGAAAATGGGAGGGTTTACATTACCAGAGGGGCTCTACCTGGCTCCAGGCTTAACAGTGAACAACGCTTTCAGCATATGGCATTACAATGGATTAGTGATCAAGTACGATTAATCCTAATAGATCGTCTTTTGAACCTCAGTGGCTTGTTAGGTGAGAAAAAATTGTCTGTCCCCAAAGTGTCAGGTGAAACTCTCATTTGAGGTAAGACTGCCATGTGGAGATGGGTCTCCATCTGGTGGCTTCCTTTTTGTGAAACTCCACCAGAAGGTGTTTTAATGAGGCTTTTATAGCAGGCACCACCTGCCACTAATCTTCCCCTCTAAAAAGGTGTAATTGAGGGGTGGTTTTACAGTATGGCTCATATCCTAACCTTGGGAATTCATCAAGAAATGCAAATCTGGGTGGGATGGTGTAATCATGAAATGCCATTTTGGCTTTGGATTTAGACTGAAGTGGTTATAGAAATTTGTGGTGGGCTAATTACAACCAGCTATATAGTAGCTTCCCCTTTTCAGTTAGATTAATATGTGTGTCATCTCAGAATTAAATAACCAAGTTGATGGTGACCATATGTCTTCATTCAATTTTTTGCACATGTAAAGAGTTGCAAGGCTGCTAGTGGTTCACACAATTTAAAGGTTTCATTTACACTATTAAGGTTTAACTGGTTTGAATTTACTGTACATTCGTCCCCTTAGTAGATACTTCAGTTCTACAATGCATTATTTCAATAAGACATGAGCAAATTACAAAATCACTGAGTCATTTTCTATCTATGGGACTTGGGGAGTAGAGGTATTTTTCTTTATGTCTTAATTTAAGATACAGATTTCTGTTACACTGCTATGCTGCCAGGTTAGTTATTGATTATGCTGACATTTCTACCCAGGACTTTGAAGTATAAGACGCTGTAGAAGATGGAGTATTATAGAACAACTTTGATGTTTTTAATTCAACAAACATGAGTTAAATTCCTGCTATGTACTAGTTAATGTTGCTACAGATTAGGAAATAATATTATTAATAACAGTAACAATAATAATATTACACAAACTCTGCCTCCCAATAGTGTGGTATCATTTTGTTTTCATTCTTGTGCTACTCAGAATATTTTTGAAAATCATTTCCTTTCGCCAGTACTACCTTAGAATAATATGTTAAGAAACATCTCAGCTATATGTAATCAAATCAATAAAATAGTATGTATACTTAGATAAATTTCAATATTTGAGGTTCATCTATACTCCATTTTAAAAGTCAAAGAAATGCATGGCTCCTGGTTACTTGCCTTTCAATTATTAGTTTAATGAAAGAGTATTGCAAGAAAGGTAGATGACCCAAAATATCCCCAAATCCAAGCCTGGTTTGCAGTTTGAGTTTGGAACAGCATTTATAAATATCAAATATGACTTTAAAACAGAAGACATAAACTGGCATCCCAAAGGCTCTGACCTGCAGTTTTATATTTGGGCTTTTATTATTTTTGTTTGCCGGACTACACAGGGTTTGTGTTTTTTAATACAAATTTTAATCCATGTGGACATAATACACTCTTTCTTTTTCACCAAAGGCCTTGTTTACTTCCTAATCTCACACCAAAGCACACTGACAAAATTGAATCCCAGATCTAAATAAGGTTGATATTCACACAAGTTTGCGAGCATTGATCCCATTACTTTAGAATCAATCCGTGAACTTGTCTGCATGCATGCAGTGAAGCCCTTAGGGATGTATGAGTGAGGGAGAAGGCAGGAACCTACCCAATTAGCAGAATCACAGAAGCCAAATCTACCATTTGTAGGGCTCAACATTTTATAACTATTTTGCTCCCCGTCCCTAAAGTCCTTGCTACACAACCAGAAGCCAGAAACTGGAGGGACAGGGTAGGTGAGAAGATAAGACCACATTATTTAACCTATTTTCCACTTAGAAAAAGATTTACAATCAGTTTGAAAATGTGTAACTCGAACTTCAACTTTCCCAGTGCCTTTCTCCAGGAAATTCAGTTCTCACAGACATGAATGATTAGAACTAATCTTGCCAAAGAAAAAGAGTACATGAATATTGTTCTGTCATTGACAGGAGAATGAGGTTGATTATATTTTTCTTAGGCTTTGGAAAATTGGAAAATCAGTCTATCCTTTCCCCTCAATAACCCCTCAGTGTTGGTTTAATTTAGAGGAAATAATAGCTGCCTGAAGGTTACATGACTGCCTGACACATAGTCTGTCTCTTAGTGTTGGCTACATCCATGCATCATATTAAAGAAGTATCCAACTTCTCCCTGCCTCAGCTTTTCCACCTATTTTACTCATTCCACTAATGCCATAATCAGACCTAGCCTTGGGAATTATTATGAAGCAAGAAAATGTTGTCTTTGAAGTTTCCTCGCTCGATGCTGCCTTTTAGTTTCCTTTACTGTCTGGTAAGGCTCTTCCTGATTGCAGCCCACCACCCCCCCACCACCCCCAACTCTAGGATACAATGCCAGGGCTTCCAGCCTCAGACAGTTCACAACCACATGTGTCCATCCATGTCTCTCCAGCCCAAACCCCCTGGGCCATGATTTTCTAGCTACTTTCACCAAGCACCTTGTTGTGAAGTAGGTTTTTGTGCCGTGTGATTTTGGACTTTAAAAGCATTGGGTCTGAAGCTAAGGGAATGGTTTTCTTGATAAAAATGAATAAAAACTCTGTAACTGGATTGGAGAATCATATAAGACTAGAAGAGACCTGTGGATCGCCAAATCACACCACGCTTTGCCAGGTGCCTGCCCCTGCACCTGGATAGTTTTGTGTATTTTTAGTAGAGATGAGATTTCACTGTGTTGTCCAGGTTGGTCTCCAACTCCTGAGCTCAAGTAATCCACCCACCTCAGCCTCCCAAAGTGTTGGGATTATAGGCGTGAGTCACCACACCCGGCCAATATGGATTTTTATGAGAGTGAGACAGTTATCTGGGCATGTTTCCTGTGACTTTTAGGACTTGGGGATAGTCACAATGGAGGTATATTGGCTAAAACTTTGTGATTCCATATTTTTGGTAATAAGTAGGAGAGTACTCACTTCTTTGGCTCAGCTAGAAGTCAAATTTATTTAAACCCTTTCCTTCCTCACACAACATTCACCAGCATAGTGACGCTGGGTTGTATTTTGTGTCAAATTTACATCCCTCGGTATCTTCAGTTCACTACCTTTTGTCCTCTTTCATAAATTATGTTTTTATTTTATTCTTCAGCATTCACCTTTCCACCTCTCCTATGCTCTCCCTAAGAGCCTTGCAGTGTGCCATTCTTCCTCTGGAGAACCCACCTGTAAATAAATTCCCCCCCCCTCAGACTTCCTACATGAATCCCAAAAATGAGGTTGGCTCACCTTGACATTTTATTGTTATCTGGCATTTTACCCTCTATCTTCCTCATTATGTCACATATGTTTGTAACTGAGGCCAGGAAAGTTTTAAGAGAAGAAAAAAGAAGACAGCAAAGGAAGAGAGGGATAGGGAAGAAAGGACCAGGGGGAAGATTTTTGTTTAAATCCTTGTTTCTGTTTTAGATAAATTATTTAGACACTAATCCATATCCCTAGAATCAGATAAAAATGTAGGTAAGCAAACTTACATGAATTTCTCTATAAGCATGAGAATAACTCACCCAAAACACTAGAATAGGTGTAGCACTGCCCCTGAAAACAAGTTGTTGGCATCTGGCAGAGGTTCACAAAAGTGCTTGTGAGATTTATATGTATGGAAGATTCCTGAACCAGCACAAGATTTTGATTTCGTAGACCTGGGTTGAATCCCAAGAATCTCAATTTATAACAGCCACCCACAGTGGTTCAGACACTGTTCTAGAGAAAGAATATTTCAAAGTTTTGGGCTATTTCGTCAGATCTTCATTACTCTCCTTGGCCGTTTGAGAATCCTGAGTGAGGAATTTCAAAGATGAATGTGTGTAGAGAAGGAGCCTGTTGCATAAACAGTAAATTTTATTGCATATTATGTATTTTTTAATTTAAAGAAGAGCTATCTTGGACCAGTTATGCTCCATAAATAAAGCATATAAGCATTAAACTTAAGAAAGAGTCTAGTCCCTGAAGCAGTTATTGTCTACTCACCAAAAGAACTGGAATGATTATAGGCAGCCCAGGCCAGGTATGTAATGTGGGTGTTAAGACTCTGTTTACAAAAACCAATGTGGGAAGGCATGGAATTTCCATACTGAGTGCTATTTGTGTATACAGTTCCTCAATTTGTATTCTAGAGAAACCCAAAGTTTGTTTGCTGCAGGAGCAAATCTCACATTGCAGCAAAGCTGGACGTTCCATAGCTCCCAAGCTGATGTGTTGCCCTGCCTGCCCTATGCTTCCCTCCTTGTCCACTCTAGCCAATTCCTTAAAGAGCATCTAATTTAGATGAACTATAACTGTTCAGAGCATTATTGTTTAAAGCCCCCATGCCAGCTGACAGCACTATAAAGTTTGAAATCACCAATCAGCAATTATCTTCATATATTCATGATGAAATAAAGTTGCAGAAAAAGCCAGTTTTTGTTTCAAGAATACCCTCTTTTAGTTATTTTAGGATGGTAGTGATGCTTATGGCCATTGGACAGTCTCATGCACAAAGAAATTCAAGTTGGATACAGCAAAAGTATCCAAACATGAAGGGTAATGATAGCATCCCAGCCTTTGGCCAAAAAAAGAAGGCCTTGATTCAATAATTTTTGGCTGGGTCAACTAGTACTTGAAATTTAAGTTTTTTACCCAATATTTCTCTCATATATAAAGGATTGCAGGTAGACTTGGACTACTAGTACATGATATAAACGACTATTTTTTTCAACTCGGAATCTACATATGCATTCATTCTGAGGCTTATCTTTTATTCCTAAAGCCTGCAAACTAGATGTAATACTAACTTTCAGCAAGCAGGCCTGGTGCTTACTCAGGAGAAAGTTTCCCTTCTTTCATCCATAGGACTTTCTATTCTGAGAGTGTTTGACTTCATCCCTGATTGATCTTTAACTGGCATGCATTAAAAGACTCTCCCTGAATAAGAAGTGCCATGGAAATAGGCACCTTTCATCTTTGGAGGCAAAGGAGCCCTGTGCCACATGGTGGGGTGGCAGTTCCTTTGATCAGCATTTCTTTACTAGAGCCCAGAAATTGAGTCACCCCACCAGGCATATCAATACAATAGGCAGTCAGTATCCCAATGGAACCAATGCTAAGCAGTGATTGGGAATTTCCATCAGAGTATCTTAATCCACTAGTCTGAGTTGTCACCATGAGTTCCACGATGTCCATTAAAATGACTTCAGGTCACCTTTACTGAGCCTGCCCATTCACTTCAAAACAATTATCCTAATCCCCTTAGCAGACCCAATCCCTTAACACTTATGAAGTGCCCTCCTATGCTGGGTGCTGACATTTTCCAACAACACTGGCCTCTTTGAAACGCCAATCAAAAGTCCTCCTTGTTAAAATACACGACCCTCTCTGCAAGTATAAACAGACCTTCATACATCACCACCACCACCATCATTAAAAAGCACTTACAGAACACCCACCTGTGCACGATGCTGTGCAGCCCGGCCCAGAACAACCAAGTGTTCCAAGTGCTGACCTGATGAAGGAGTGGCTACAACCCTGCCGCTTCAGGGTTCTTCTGCTGTTTATTTAACACAGACTGCCTAAGGGCATGGGCCTGCAGCAGACCATTTCTGGTAGCTGGGTAATTGCCCCAAGAGAATTAATTAGCTGCTTCACAGAGCAGATCTAGGAAATGTAGTGTGTGACAAAGCTTACCATTAAAGTTTTACCAAAATACTACTTCCCAAAATGTTAGTTACTACTCCCCAGTACTCAACTACTTGGTTCTGCACGGAGTGATTCGGAAGGATCTTTCACAGTTATTTTCCTTCCCCTATATACTGTCACCCTACTGACTACTCACCACTAAGGAAGGAAGGGTAAATCGAATCAATGTTGGTCCAGTGTCATGCTTTTGGCCAGCAAATCAGGGCAGAGGACATAGATTTATTTATCACTCCACTACTTAAACCAGCAGGACAACTTTGGAGAAGCTGGTAAATGCTCTGGGCTTCAGTTTTCTTCAGTGTAGAATGGGAAGTGTACCATATATGGATTGTTTTAAAGGTTGAGTGAAACAACATAGGGTGAAAATTAAGTGCTTGGGGCTCAGTGGTGTCAGAGAAATCTGGGCTAAATCTTAGACAAGACGGATAGTATTTACTAAGTCTGGGAGCATTTTGAGAGGTGAAGCTGGGAAGGCCTTTGCACACTCAGGGGGTGAGAAAGTCTGATGAGAAAGGAGTGAGAAAATAACACGAGAAAAGGGAAGACTTTTTTTTTTTAATTATACTTTAAGTTCTAGGGTACATGTGCACAACGTGCAGGTTTGTTACATATGTATACATGTGCCATGTTGGTGTGCTGCACCCATTAATTCGTCCTTTATATTAGGTATATCTCCTAATGCTATCCCTTCCCCCACCCCTTCCCCACAATAGGACCCGGTGTGTGATGATCCCCTTCCTGTGTCCAAGTGATCTCATTGTTCAATTCCCACCTATGAGTGAGAACCTGTGGTATTTGGTTTTCTGTTCTTGCGATAGTTTGCTGAGAATGATAGTTTCCAGCTGCATCCATGTCCCTACAAAGGACATGAACTCATCCTTTTTTTTATGGCTGCATAGTATTCCATGGTGTATATGTGCCACATTTTCTTAATCCAGTCTGTCACTGAGGGAAATTTGGGTTGATTCCAAGTCTTTGCTATTGAAGTGAAGACATTTAAGGCTAGCAAAAGTTAGGCAGGGACAACCAAGGAATTAGGGTGCCTGGAACCTAGGGGCTTCACTGGGAAGTAAGAAGAAGAGAGGGTGAAACATAAGAGAGAAGCAGTGGTGGAGGGGATCCGTGCCATCATCCATTTGTTTATTCATTTCCTCAGCCATGTACAGACATTAGCATTTATTGTCGTGTACCCTGTGCCCGATGCGATGTTTGACAAATTTACACGATTCTTTATGCAGAAAGCAATATAGTAACCTGGAAGGAACAATGATTGTGGAGATGTGAGCTTGAATCCTGGCTCTCACCTCTATTATTTTAGGCTTCTCATTAGCATCATTTTACCCTTCTTTAGCTGTGTCCTTCCTGTGGGCCCAAGGGAGACATATGTTTCACATAATTTTAAAACTTGGCATAATAAAGATACTGGTGCTTCAAATCTCGCTAAAAACATGTTTTGACAAAGATGTATATGATTTAATTTCCTCCTCCCCATTGCAATATTTTCCCCACAATGCAAGTTTAGGTATCTGTCCTTTACTTAAACCGTACACAACGTGACAAGTAATAAAGGCTTTAATAAGAAACATGAAAAGAGTAAACCTGAAGATGCAATCTTTCCCAATTCAAAGATGTTTGTTCAAAGCAGTTCCACTCAACAGTCTTAATCTCTTGAGAGGAATCTTGGTTTATTGTGAGAGTCTCCTACCTAAGATTGCTTGAAACACCTGCAAAGGGAACCTGGTCTGTAACCTAGCACTGTGATGGTCTTAGCTCCTTTCATGTCTTTTCCAGTGCTTAATGATAGGTAACCTATATTCCAAAATTCTAAGTGGATATCGCTGATTCCCAGTACATAATACATATAGGTTCTAGCAAAGAATATTTTACCTACAAAAGAAAAGTGAATGTGGACTGCAAACATCCACTGATTTTAGACGTCCACATACTGAAGAGGATGCATTCAGTGTCGCTCACTCGGTTCTGATTGAATATCCACATTTTTAAGCCTGCTCTGTTAGAGTTAACCTATAGAACTCCACTTCCTCTATTGGCAAATGGGAACAGTAGTGCCTACCACAACAGGGATATCAGCAAAACTGCATGAGGATAATTATTTAAATATCCTGGGACTGTTCTACCTAAAGCAGTCTTTTTAGTTCCTCATTGTACCATCCTTTTAAATGCTGAGGATAGGTGTCCCCACAATCTGAAAATGTATTATTTATTTACATGTTCAATGGTCTGTTTTCTTCATTTACTAGAATGTATGCCCCAAGAGAAGAGAAATCTCACTTGTTATATATTAAGACTTGCCTGCTCATAGGAGGTACTCAATAAATGTTTGTTGAGTGCATAGTAGTTGATCAACAAATGACAGATATATACAAAACTATACATATGTATATATATTCATATATTTATAGCTTCTTTACTAGTGTCTGTTTACATATATATTCATGAAAAAAAAAAAACATTCTATATGAGCTGTCATAATCCTAATGTCATGTATATAAAGAAACGAGTTGAGAAAGGTTGAGTAACTTGTCTAACTTCACAGTGCTAAGAGTGCTGGTCTTGGGAATTGAACCCGTAAACCCACACCCAGTTGACATTTCTTCCATTACAGCACAGCTCCTACTAATTTTTTTCTTCAAGAGATGGCTATTCAGTCTTCCTTACCATACCCTGTTTCAGAGTCTATTTCATAGGTTGTAACTGTATCTATCCTTCCCAATGTTTCCTCAGCCCACAATAGCCTGTTCCATATTGTACAAGGCTATAGCCTGAGGTATCCTTGTGTGGCTCTCTGGCTCTGATCTTGTCATGGAGCCATCTCAGTGCTATTATTTCCACCAGTGGGCTGCTCCAGCATTCTTAAAGCCCCTCATTTAATTGGCTATTCAAAACTCAGATACTGTGAGCCCTCGTCCCCATGGGGTTAAAGCACCCAAAAGAAACCCCACAGATTTCCTTCTACTTCCCAGCAAATTTAAGCCACACATGTACCAGCTGCTGATGGACTCCACACCCCAGCTGTGCTGCTGAAGGGTGACTGTACTCGGGCAACCGCTTCCAAATCGAGCTGCTGAAATGGGGCCTCATGAGACTTTGACAGTGTTAATTACTGAATCCTCCCAGCCTGCCAGCCAGGCTTCTCCACGGAAGGCCTCGCCTCGCCATGTGGAACTGCTCCTGGTGGCACTCCCTCTGAGCTCCCATTTGGCAGCAAACAGGCAACATTTTAAAAGATGTTTTCATTTGCTTTAGCATTTGGTTCATCCTCCCCCTTCTGCCCCCGACTCTGACACTTCGGGACTGAAATATGTTTTTTGCAGTTGTGGCCGAGTTCCACCAGGTTCCTGAATCCTGTATTTAATAAGATGGCTGTCAGAGGAGAGGCCACAGCCGGAGGCATTGACCCAGGTTTGACACTCAGGGGTCTGTGCACACAGACCGCATGAATGTTTACAAGGGCGGGCATGGGACGCTCTTCAATTTGTAAGTCTGACTAAGTTTTGTTCCAGAGTCCTCCTCCACAGGATATGCTCCACGTTCATAAATAATATTTAACTTTTCTGTAAGAGTACATACAGAAAGAGAGCCTTGGTTGGGACAAGAGTGCTTTTGTGACAGGTTTCCTGAAAGAAAAAAACTCCACATCATTTTTATGCCTGATTTAACTTGACCCGTCAATCACAAGAATTTGGCCAGCTATGCTATGAAACAATGCAAGTTCCATTCACAAGGGCTGTAATATGCCATTCATTAAGATGACTCTCTTGGCTTCCACCGTGGGTGTCCTCTTGCTCCACCAGAAGACCTAAGGGGATAAAAAAGAGCCAAGCCACTAGAATAGCTGCAATAGAAAGCACTGTGGTCACAGGGCCAGTGCCAACTCCAAAGGCATGTACCAACCAAAATGCAGATGTTCGATTTGGCCATGAGAGATGGCATGCAGGCCTTTCAGGTTCAGTGAAGCAAACAGGATGATGAGGGTTTTCATCTTCCAGAAGTTGTGCCCATAATTCTAATTGCTAGATTGAATTCTCCTCCTCCAGAAGATTAGCTGTAACCAGTTACTAGGGACCCATGCAGGGAAGACACTTTATTCTTTTTCTTGGTTTTTGTACCATAAAGTTTTCAGATGGAGCAGAGAGACAGGTATAAGTCAGGATACAAATGGAGTCTAGTGCTTTCTGCTGCCTCATCTGAAAGGCAGCCATGCAGGAGATACCCCAGACAGCAAATCATTTTTCTTGTGGAATCATGATCTAAATTTTCCACATGAAAAGAATCCCAGGCCCATTACTTCTACAATTTGTATTTTTTTCCCACTTAACTTCCCAAAGAAATGCAATCTTTTCCCCAAAGTTCAGTTCCATGGGCTAAATTGTGTCTCACAAGAATTCATATGTTGAGATCCTAATCCCCAGTATCTTAAAATGTAATCTTATTTTGGAAATAGGGTCATTACATATGTAATTAGTTAAGATGATATCGTGGTAGAATAGGGTAGGCTCCTAATCCAGTATGATCGATGTCCTTATAAAAAGAGAAATTTGGACCAGAGACACTCACACAGGGAGAATGCTGTGTGAAGACAAAGGATGAGATTGGGGTAATGTCCCATAAGCCAGGGAAGACCAAAAGTTGCCAGCAAATCACGAGAAGCTAGGGGAGAGGAACAGCCTAGAACAGGTTCTCCCTCTCGGCCCTCAGAAGGAACTTACCTGCCAATGCCTTAATCTTGAACTTCCAGCCACTAGACCTGTGAGCGGTACATTTCTTTTGTTTAAGCCATTCAGCTTGTGGTGCTGGTTACAGCAGCCCTTGCAAACTAATGAATACAGCAAGTGTAACTGCTTTTTTGTACTTGTATCCCCTCAAAATTAAAACTCTTGGGGAGAATTCTCTACCAGTTTTCCAGGTAAGTTTTAGAGAAAGATACCTGCCTTACAAGCTGAAAAATGTCATAGGTGAGCAGACGATACTATGTTTACAGGTCAATATACTTTCTGTAAGGTTGTTTATAAGCAGTGTATTTATTGCAAATTATTTAATGTCCCTCTGAGGAAAGGGGAAATTGAGATATGAAGGGCAGAGTCTCTGCAAATGAGGTTCCGTAGTGGAGAGTTGCAGGCACACTAGGGCTTGCTCACAGAAGACCTGTAAGGAGATGAGGCAGAGGAGAAGTTGAGTGGTAGTGTGGCCACAACAGACGGATAAAATGATGACCATCCATTGTGGCCCTAAGACCAGCTCCAGTGTTGGGAATTGTAAATTGTGTCACTAATTTCCTATAATTTTGCAATGAAGAGAAACTTACCAGAATCCTGAGAAAGCTGTTCCCAGATGGGGTGAAATGTCTGTAAAAGTTGTACACTGCCCAGCAGTGCAAGGAATGGACCGTAGTGAATGCTGTGGTTGTTGGCCAATCCCCTCTTCAAGATGAAGACCCTTATTTCCTCAGATGCCAGGAGTCATGGCTTGCTGAAGGCTCATAGCCGAGTTTCTCCCTCAGCATTGACCTCTGTCAAAGAAAGCTACCTAATCTTAGGACACACCCCATCTAAGGAACATCCCACATTCAACAGCTCAAAGTAACCAGGTAGCAGTCAGAATTCAAAGCTGGTGATACTCTTGCTGTGTCCTCTGGTGGAATCATTCCCTGTCTCAGGTTCAGAACTTCTGGGTCTTTGACCCACAGCGTTTCAGAGACAGAAAGCTTAAATGATCCAACTGGGTCTGTGGGAATAATCAGGGGCAATCCCAATATCACTTTGCTTCCTGAGTCTTGGTATTCTACCTACTGGGGACATAATACCATGTAATGGTCATTGTATGTGAGTATACATTGTACACTGTAGGATGGGGCCCCCTCCTTACAGCACCCTCTCCAAGCTGGCACATCAGCTGCTGTTTTAAAATGCTATCCCTGTGGTCCAGCAGGCCAGCAGCTACTGGGCAGTGCTGTAAGTGTTATGATTAGTGGATCCATGGTCATACGTTCATAGTGGTCCCTTCTGTGCTATAAAGTGGGCTCTTTGGTCTGATGTGATATGTGATCTTGTGTTTGTGGATCAAATGTGCCTCCAGGTAATGGGGCTGATTGAGGCCCTAGGGGAAAGAAAATCATACCCATATTCAGAATGTATTTATTTCAGTCAAGATAAATTGCTGTTTCTTCTAAAGTGGAAACAGTCCAATATAATCAACTTGCCATGAAGAGGCTGGTCGGTCCTCCCAGAAATGTTGCCACATTAGAGGCTCGGCGTGGGATTCTATTGCTGGCAGGCTGGCTATTCAACAGCAGCAGTAGTTAAATCAACTTTGATCAGTGAGAGTCTGTAGTGTTAAGTCTAGGTAAAGACTCCTTTCCTGCCACCATAACTACTTTGTTCATGAGTCAGTTGTGCAAGCACCAGGATATGTGATGACCTAGACTCTATTTCAGATGCACCACTTCCGTATTACAAGAGATTGCTGTTAGGTTTGTCTCATTATATGAGTTGATGTATCTGACAGGACCAAAACCATAGTGGGAAGTTCTGGTCACAAGATCATTTCATGTCCTACCACAATGCTACCAAGGGAGTAGCATACCATGGTCTTTGACATAATTTTCTGGGGGCAGATGGCATATCTTTGTTCCAGAAACATATGTACCTACACTGTGGTGCTTTTACTATGGTTTGCCATATACTTTGTATAGGATCTTTTCCACCAGTTATCTCTGTTATAATACCATATACTCTGTATAATACCATAGGGTCTGCCAGGCCTTAAGACCCAAGCAGCAGTTCCACTTGCATTGCAACCTAGACCGACTACAGAGCTTTCCTGCTAGGGTCCTACTCAAAGCTGACAGCCTTCCAAGTCATTTAAACTTGCCAGTGAAGAGCGAGTTTATAGAGAGGATGAAACTGCAATCCCACCATCATTCAATGAGCCAGAAGCCAACGGCGACGTACTGATACCCAAACCTACTGAACTTGCTGTTGGAAAGATCTTTGTGAGGATTAGGAATTAGGTTGAAAAAAGAAGAACCAACTTCAAGCAAAAATTAAACTTTATTTCTACTTTAACAATTAATACACTTGAGTTAGCTTTCCAAACCTAACCTCCTGATTAAATGCCCTTAAAATTGAAAAAAAAAAAATTGTACATTTAACAAATCATACTCAGAATGTGTTGACTCCAGTGTAGATACAGGAATACACTGCTTCCTAAATGCAAAGAGACCTACCAGGCACTGTGTTTCCTTCTTAGGGGTGAGAAGTACAAGGACACTAATTTGTCCTGTACTTCAAGGGCATGCTGCTGCATACCCAACTGATGCCTAAAACTTTACTAATATGGTTGGTCCTGGAATCCTTATACATTTTGTCTTTCACCTGGAGTGTATGTGTATGTGGCTTCACAAAACACCTAAAATCCTTGCTGCTTCCTGCTAGTCTTGTTTGATTAATATTATGTCTTTGAGATATTGGGCAAAAATGACATTCTACAGAATGCCCAGATAGTACGTGTCCCTTTGACTATATAATTATGGAGGGGGAGAGTCAACACAGCTCTGGGGAAAGACTATATAGGCCTACATTTGTCTATTTCGTGTAAAGGCAAATTGCTTCCAATCCTCCTTCCTAATAGAGTTGAAAATGAACACACAAACCAGCCCAATGGCTGCATACTATGTTACTAGGGCTGTGTGGTTATATGCTTATGAAGGTATAACATCTGACAAAGCAGCTACAATTGGAGATACTACTTGGTTGAGTGTTAAATGCTCCATTGTCATTTTTGAATTTTGCAGCAGCGAGGCTGATGAATTAAATGTTTTTGTATTAGTACAGTTTTTGCATACTGTAGATCTTTAAGGGTAGCACTAATCTCTGCCTTCCACCAAGGATGCAATATTCTTTTTTTATTTCCTATGTTGGCTGGAGTGGAAGGGTATCCTAAGCTTTATCATTGTATTTCCCACTATGATGATTATTGCACCTCAGGTCAAGAAATCATTGTGAAGATACTTCCAACTACTAAGTATATGCATTCCAATTATATATTAGGGTCTAGGAAAATGATCATGGACTGCGTCTCTGAATCTAGTCACCTCCAGGAGCCAGATCTGGGGCAGGACTTCATTTATTACTTGGCTTTCAAATGCTCAGTCTTATGCAGGGCCATGATGATAACTACTGTCCCCAGGTACTAATGTCAACTTAGATTCTGTGTCTGTACTACTTGAAATGTCTGGGTATACCTTTTTTTTCTGGTGTATGGTTACAAGAATATGGCTGCAACTATTTTAGGTGGGAAACTGGAGCATCTTTACATACTAGTGGAGTTGTAGGGCCTTCCCAGGGATTTGGCATCTCCTTCAGTATGTGAGTTGTGAAGCTGAAAACTCATGTAATTCAGGAAACTGGACAAGGGATCATGACTTTCTACTAGGTGGTTTCTTATAGTCTCCTGATATTTTGATCATATAGATTGAGCAATATCTTTGATAGTTGCCCACCTATGCTTCTCCTGGGTTCTATCAAGTATCTCCATGTTTTTATGTAGCTCAGGCACCTACACTACCTCACTGGCCATGCTGCCATTACTGTGCTTGGTTTAAACAGCCACTTGGCCTCTGTCATTGTGGGATTCTATCATCTGCATTGCTCTCAGGGTGCTCGGTTGTAGCAGCGTCTCTTATGTTCAGCTCTGGCCTGGCCTTCAGGGCTTCAGATCATGTGAGCAGTCCTCATGTTTTGGAGACGGTCATTTTTTTTTCCCTGGGCCTTCCCATGGAACAGAATCAGATGGAGTGTTTGCTGGCCATATGCAGTGTATTCTCTCACCATGTCTATTATCAGACTCTTAACTCCTTCCTCTGCTGTCTCATGGCAGTTCTGTTGGCTCTACTTCATTCAGTGTGAGCCTTTGCTTTCTCTAAGTTTATATCAGGATCATTGCCAGGGTGTTAAAAACTGTGTCACAGAAATTTGCTCTCATTTTGATAAACTCTTCGTTGTCCAACTTCGTGTCAGTTACCCTTGATATCACAATGCTAAGAATTCTAGTTACTGTCTCAGCTATATTTTGACTTGGACCTGCAGTTACTTTGTGGTATGGTCTATTTGCTTCATCAGGCTTAGCACTTTCATGGTTGGGTTATGTTGTGGTCTAAAAGCAATTACTGTTTTGGTGCCAATGGAAAAGTGGAACTAGATCCTGAGAAAAGTGTGTATTGTCCTACAAGACTGAGACTTCTGCTTCATCTTCAAACAAGGGGACAAAGATAGCTATTATAGGGAAGAATGGGCCACTTTACATAGGGTAAAGGATAATCTAGAAATTCAAGGCATTCGAATTCACTGATCCAGATTCCCCCCTCAAATCTCAAGATCCTACTCTTTGCTAATCAGGGTTCTGACCTCAGAGTAGCAGACTTGCTGGGATTTGAGAAGTCAATCTTCTTTGGACATCTGTTATTCTTTCAATACAATTTCATATCTAATCTGCATTTTCTGCTTCTAGCTCTGTGAATGTCTTGTCATATGCTGTCAAGAAGGCCCTCTGGCTTTCATACTTTACCTTGAATTGGTTGTTAATCACCCTTAAATTTTATTGTTTTTGTCAATGCATCAATAGTCCTTAGAAAAAGCCATCTGATTCTGTAATCCTTATGGTTACCATTTCCACAGAACTATTCAAACACTTGAGATATTTCACTGACAAGTGTATTCTCTTTCACCAGAATCCCATCTGAATTCACCACCTGTAAAAGTTATAACAATTGCACCACCACTGCATGGGAGGGTTTTCAATAACCCCTGCCTTACTCTGCTGGGGCTGCGACAACAAACTACCATAGACTGGGTGGCTTCAACAACAAAAATTTATTTTCTCACAATTTTGGAGACTAGAAGTCTGAAATTGTGGTGCCAGCATGGTTGGGTTCTGGTGAAGGCTGTATTTCTGACTTTCAGATGGCCACCTTCTCACTGTGCCCTCACAAGGCAGAGAGAGAGAATATGAATTTTCCTCCTAGGACCTCATTTAATCTTAATTATTACCTCCTAAAAATCCTATCTCCAAAAACAATCACATTGAGGTCATAGCTTCAATACATGAATTTGGGGGAACACAGTTTATTCCATTGCACTCATCTACCATCAAGGATGGGAACCTGGTTCCTTTAACTATTACTGGCACCAAATGTTAGTTTCCCAAGGAAACAGACTCTGAAATTCTGCAATTTTCATCTAGATCACTTACTGGGAACTGCTTTTAGGAGCAACACCTGTAGGAAGGTAAAGGTAGCAAGACTGGAACCGTGATGCAGCCTCAATCAAGTCACTGGTTGATTTCAAAGAAAGCTTTGAAGCTAGAATGGCCATTCAGAGATGTGTCACACTGAGGCAAGGAGACAGAGCTTTTGTACCACTTCCTGACCAGCCTCAAATGGAGGCTGCTTCCTGAGAAGAAGGGGACAAGCTTGGATGAGGTAGCTTTTTTCAGCGAAAGGCAGTTCCCAGAGAGAGATTTAGTGGTCAGTCTCAGCAGCCATCACTCCCAGAGATTGGGGTAAATGTCAATTCTAGAGTGGGGTGGGGGATCTGGGTGGCATGCTATAGCATCCACCTGTAACAAACAAAAGCCATTGCCCAAAGATTACATGACATGGAAAGACTTAATTAATTATAAAAATTACAGTAGGAAGGAGGGAGCAAATCTTAAGTACTGAATTTCAGACTATTTGAAAATACCTTTGCTCAGTGTGTTTATATTATACTAAGATATATAAATGGATATCAATAAATGTAAAACACTAGATATTATAAAATATTAACTGAAAGCATTTGAAATATTTTATTACCTAATTATTTGATTTCAAAAAAAGGAAACTATCAATTTTATTGCTCTTAACCCAATTCCATTTTCTTGGTGAATACCACCTTGAAAATTAAAAAGTAAATCAAATGTTTTAAAGTCTCATTTATTTTGTATAAATTTTGTCAGAATTAGTTCATATTTCTAATTTGCATAGTCTAAAAAAACCTTACTATGGTGTAAATTATTGATATGAAAGAAAATGTTGCTTTGAGAACAGTTAAAAACATTTGAGTCTTCAAGTAGTACTTCAGAGAGTATTCTCAGAGACAATAAACAATTTCTCTGTATTGAGTCTAGCTACTTGAACATATTATAATCAATGTCAACGTGTTTAGAAAAACCTGAGCCTTATGTATGACTTTATACTTAGATGGAAGTTTATGTATCAATTCAAGCAAATTTTATTACATAAAACTATCTGTTCAGAATTAACGTATAGATCAGTAGAAAAAAACAGAAATTACACAATATAGAAAATGAATAAATATCAATAATTTCTTCTGTTGGACATTTTTACCTTTACTTAAAAATTGGTCAAATTTAGAAATGTCACTCTGAAAGTTTCATCAAAAGTTCTCAGAAGGTTTATGTCTAGAGAGCTACATTCATCAACTGAGAAAATACTTCGACTATTTTTTTTTACATGATTGTAGCAACTGCAGGATTCTTTTCAAGTAGGGTATTCTACTTTTGCCCTAATATGAGCAGTATTAGAATTATACACTGTCATAAATATATCTTACTACTGATTCATATAATATGACTTGGACCTTAACCAATAGCTTAAATTATACATAGTAATCATTCAAAAATGGACCCTTCATGGGTGGGGGAAAATGTTTTGTTCTATTTTTAAAATCCCCATGATGTAATAGGAGTTCAGAGACACCACATTCAAAAAGAATAAGATATATAATAAATAACAAAAATTATGCAGGCAATCGAAGCTCTAGTGCCAACATTTGTCATAATAATTTAACCGAAATGAACTGGTCATATGAATCTCTTACACAATTTTTTCCTAAAACTGTTGCCATTTGTTTGTTATCCTATATTCTTAAATTGTTCTGATTAAATTAGAAGGACAGGCTCTGGCTTTGATCTTTTTCTCTCTGAATTTCAGACCTTTCTTTTTCACTCACTCACATTCTCATGTGTATACTTGCAGCCCACACTTCTTTTCTGAGCTCCTGACCTATATGTACCCAACTGAGTATGATCTTGACTCTGATTCTGATTCTTTTATCAATTTCTTAATGACTATTTTAAAGATCCATCCCTTATTCTCTGTCCTCGCTGCTTAGGCCCCCAGCAGCTCTTGTTTGGATTATTATGATCCAGTTATTCTGTCTGCCTGACATTTTATTCCCTACTCATCTAGTCTGTACATTATTTCTATGTATACCACATAGAAATACTAAAGTACAAATCTAATGAGGTCATATTTTCAGTGAAAAAACTTTAATGTGGGCCAGGCACAGTGGCTCATGCCTGTAATCCCAGCACTTTGGGAGGCCGAGGCAGACGGATCACGAGTTCAAGAGATTGAGACCATCCTGGCCAACATGGTGAAACCCTGTCTCTACTAAAAATACAAAAAATTAGCCAGGCATGGTTGCAGGTGCCTGTAATCCCAGCTACTTGGGAGGCTGAGGCTCCAGTGAGCCAAGATCGCACCATTGCACTCCAGCCTGGGCAAAAAAGAGTGAAACTCCATCTCAAAAAAGGAAAAAAACCTTTAATGTCTACAAGAAAAAGTTAAGGTTCTTGACGTTACAGAGACAGCTCACCATTGCTGGCTCCTGGTTTCTTCTTTAGCCCATAGCATCTCATCCCTCTCCTACGAGGCACAATCATGTGAACAATATTGCTCGGGTCACTGGGCCCATTTCTTTCACCAGTAGTTTCCACTTCTGTCTCACTAGGTTGGCAAAGTTCTTCTCATCATATTTCTTGCGTTCTCTTACTTGACCTTTTCACTATAGATAGTATGATGGTTTATTTAGGTGTCAACTTGACTGGCTTAGTAGGGGATACCCAGATAGCTGGTAAAGAATTATTACCGGGTATGGTCTGTGAAGGTGTTTCCAGAAGAGATTGGTATCTGAATCAGGGTAAGGAATATCCACCTTCACCCAATGTGGGTGGACACCATCTGCTTGGCTGAGGGCCTTGACAGAACAAAAAGGCAGAGGAAAGCTGAATTTACTTTCTTTCTTCTGGAGCTGGAACACCCATGGTCCTCAGACTTGGGTGCTTGCACCAGTACCTCCTCCTGGTTCTTAGACCTTCAGATCGGAACTGTGCTACCAGCTTCCCTGATTCCTCACTTGCAGCCATCCCACTGTGGGACTTTCCAGCCTCTATAATCATGTAAGAAAATTCCCCTCACAAATCCTCTTATAGAGACATATACTGATAATGTAATCAGATTTTCTGTGCTGACTGTCATGTATGCAAACAGTAATGAACCATAGTGTCTATAGTGTCTATATAAAAAAATCCATCGTTTCTAATTATGTGATATATAGATATCTATATAGATGAATAAATCCATAGTGTCTAATTATTTAATATATAGACCTACCTATATAGATTAACAAATCATAGTGCCTAATTATATGTTATATATACGGTGACCCTGCTTGTATTAGTCAGGGTTCTCCAGAGAGACACACCAATAGGGTAGATACAGATTCAGTTATAATATATCTATGTATTCTATAAAACATATATCTCAATCTGTGTCTACCCTACTGGTTGTGTCTCTCTGGAGAACCTTGACTAATACAAGCAAGGTCACTCCTTTTTTTTTTTTTTTTTTTTTTGGTCTAAACTGGGACACCTTGTAAAGTGAAAAGGGTGAGACTAATGCTTACTCTAATGGATTTTGAGGCAAGGTCATAACCTAGGACTTTTCTCAGCAAACTGATATGTATTTATCCCTTACTTATAAGTCAAGTTCATTATTCCCTTTTCTTTATGCTTCCTCCCTTTGTGTCAACTTGTATCCCAATACTTATTGTATTATATTGAAATTACTTATTTAGATGTCTCTCTCAACTACTATAGTTGCAGCAAAACCCTTGGGGATTAGACACTATGGTTTATTACTATTTGCATACATGAAAATCAGCACAGCAAGTCTGATTAGGTCATCAGTATATGGTAGGTAATAGAAGGCTATTAGATACCACAAATAAAGGGATAAAAAGCCAAACATTTTACTAAACTTAGATTCCTATTAAACCAGCCTGAAGGTAGAAAGTTCCATGTGCTCACCTCAGGATAATTCTTGGAGACAGTGTGAGCAGCCAGGATCAGGAAGGTGCAGACATGTTTGACAAACAGCATAAAGGGCTAGGTAGTGCCCAGAAACCACAAATGAAATGGAAGCCAGATGCATATGAAATAAGAGTTGAGGAGTTCCTTGTATGAAAGCAAGGTTAAGACAATAAAGAGGGTCAAAAATCAGGAGTCAAAACAGCCAACATGTGGCATGAATGACAAGAAATCTTGAAAATTTGACTAATTTAAACTTGTCCATGTTCACAGGTGGAACTTGGAGTATAGAGCCAGTGATAAGAGATCACCTGAAATAAGCAGACCTTGTTGGCACCAAATGATCCTGTGTGTGTATACAGAGATATACACATATACAACAAGGTCATACTTTAATCAGGTTCATACATATTGATGTAAGCATATGTATAGATACACTTCTCTGTGTGCATAAAGTCACATGGTATAAGCAACAAATAATTTTCATTTTATCTGCTGACAATTTCTATAAATTTAGGTTTTCTTAAATATGCAATATAAAAAAATAGCTTAATTCTGAAAATTAGCTAAGCCAAAGACATTCTGGTTTCTGATGGAATGAAAGTTTCTTACTGGAAGGCAAAATATTATTTTGATTACTTAGTTTTATTGCTCAACTTAAATATCCTCTCCTCACGAAGACCTTCTCAAACCTCCACTTAAATTATCCCAGCTGGGCACAGAATATACTCAATATGTTCTAATCTGGAACACTTACATTTTGTTTCAAATTAGATACATCTCTATTTCTTCACCAATCTACACGGAGGCAGAAAGTCTGAAAACAGCCAAGGCTATCATGAACATAATACTGACTCTCGTAAATAAATTATTTCCATTCTATCATCTCCATTTAAAGACTTTTTTTTCAGTGATTCATTCCCCACAAGAAACATGAATAACTTTTCCCTTGATGTTTTGCTTCTTTGAAGCTCAGTCTGGCCATCTTTTCTCCTACCACTCTTGTTTTCTTTGTTATCACTGAAGCCACCATCTGCTCCAAAGTGAGGGTCCTTAATGGGACTTGAAGCGCTAACAGTGCTGCCTGAGGCAAAAGTCTGAAGTTAAAATTTGGCGCACAACCATCTTTGCTTTCAGCACTGATGCAGCCACCTCCCCTGGGCACCCAGCATTCCCTGGGGCTCTCTGTTTAGAGACCTCCCTGGTAACGCTGCGTTTCCCGACAGCGTCTCTTCTTCTGTCACAATCTATTCCATATCCCATTTTATCTCAGGCAATGGTCTTCTGAAAATCAACTTTGTGAACCAGTCCATGCTAAATTACTACTAACTGATCTCCTGAGTTGACAAAGCTTTCCAACCAAAGAAAAGGGATGAATGTCCGTGGTGCAATTTCTGGCCAGAAAATAATACACTGGGTAATTTAACAATTCTGTTACTCCCCAAAACATATCATGTGGGTTTACTGCCAAGTCTGCAAGGGTGATATCAATATATAGTTTAAATTTTCACAAGAATTGTTGTTTGGTGAAACTCTTCTAAAAAATCTTGCCAGCTCTTTAACACAACACACTTAAAGAGATGTGAGTTGGCTAAAATGCTAACTCCAGAAAGGCAATTTGGAAACATCTGAGGGTCAAAGACAGGTAGCAACCATCGAGAAAAGGCTTTATAGAGTGGTAGAGGAGAGCTTTCTCTGTCTAGAAGACATATTGCTCTCACCCAAATCCAGGTTGGTCTATAAAAGCCCTTCCCTGGCAACTGCAGCAGGCATTTTGAAAATCACATTATATAGGAGGCATTTTTTAGAGGGCCTTTTGCAACGCACATTAGCAAAATGTATTTCCGTACTTCCGTGAATCTGTGAATTAGTAGATTGCACTAATGACAGCCATGGCAACAGAACTACAGTTAATGAAGAAACTCTAATTGAGACAGAAGAAGCTCTGTCCTTCAAGAAATTGCAGCCACAAATACTGTAAACTTTCTGAAATTAATACACGGAAATAAACCAACATGAATGAACATGGAGCAAAGTAGCAAAACTGCTGGACTAACTGAACAAAAAAATAAAATTAGTAGTATAATAAATTATGATTCCTTAGAAGAGAGTGCTGGTTACAAGCATGTATATACATATATAATGTATATATAAGCATGTATATACACACACTATATGTGTACATATACTATATATACATAAGCACATATATGTAATGCATGTATATATGTAGTGCACATGTACATTACATATATACATGCACATATGACATTTGTGCTTGTGTTAACACAAAATATATTATAAAATTTACTTCCATGTATTTATAGCCATAATCCTTGTGTTCTTTTATTATTAAGGTTATAAGTAAAAGGCATTATGCTAATAAATTAAGGAGAATCTTGAATTGGAATTAAGATTCCACCAGATTCTATTGTAATATCTCTGCTTAAAGTATTTTGGTGGCTTCCAGTGGCACTTGAAATAAAATTCAGCCTGACTCTTGCATTTCCCAACCTCAAGTCAGCCACTCTTTGCTTTGATCCTGACACTTCAACCATCCTTATCTTCCACAAGTGCCCCAAACACTCAAACCCCATTCTTGCTTTGAGGCTTTGCTATGTGCTGTGTACTCTAGCAGCTAAGAGTTCTCTTCCCTCTGCTATTATCATGGCTGGTTCCTTCCATGGCTTCATGCCTCAGCTTAAGTATAAACTCCTCAGAGAGACCTCTTCAATTCTCCATATTTAAACTGATTTTATCCAACCCCTCTACCACTATGTCCTCCCAGAAGTAAATTTTATTTCATTATGGAACTCATCACAAATTGTGCTTTTTTTCCTGTTTATTGTTGTTTAATAGCACATGGCCTGTCTCTCTCACAAGATCAAAAACTGCATAAGTGTGGGGCCCAAATCTGTCTTGTTCACCATTTGATGTCCCACACCTAGCATGGTGTCTGGTTCACATTACCTGTTTGTGTTTGCTGGCAAGGTCGTCAAAGAGATGTGCCAAGGCAAACCTTAGTGGTAATTATTTGTTGGGAGGTATAATCTCTGGGCAACAAGGCTGAGAGGGGAAAAAACGTGAAATAAGGAAAAAGGAGGCACAAATACAAAGGTCATAGTCAGGGCTCTCAATTACCAAGCTGGCTGTAGCTTCCCAAGAGACACAGTCAGTTGCTTAGCTATAAAAAGATATGTTCAGATGAGCTAAACAGAGTCACTGCACCTTATAATGGTGGATTGGAGAAAGGAAAAGAAAGGAGTTCATACCCTCTTTTCTCTCATTGATCAAAGTTCTCCAGTAGGCAATTACCTACTCAGCCCCTGGTACTCTCAATCCCCGTACTTCAAGGTAGCCACTAGGGAAGCCAGATGGCAGATCCTGTGTTAGAATGCTTTATTATTATTTTTTTGTTTTGTTTTGTTTTTTTATTTTTTGGAGGTAGAGTCTCCCTCTGTTGCCCAGGCTGGAGTGCAGCGGCGTGATCTTGGGTCACTGCAACCTCCATCTCCTAGGTTCAAGCGATTCTTCTGTCTCAGCCTCGCAAGTAGCTGGGATTATAGGCACGTGCCACCACACCCAGCTAATTTTTGTACTTTTAGCAGAGACGGGGTTTCACCATGTTGGCCAGGCTGGTCTCGAACTCCTGACCTCAAATGATCCCCCTGCTGTGGCCTCCCAAAGTGCTGGGATTATAGGTGCGAGCCACCGTGCCCAGCCTAGAGTGCTTTATTTAAGTTGCAAAGTGGTAAGAGGAAGACGAGGCTTATGAGTCTTGTTAAGTCAACCCTGAGTTCCAGGTTTGTGTGGCTTCTACTAGCAAAGGGTACGTACGATAGACATAGTGTCAGAGCTGAGCACTCATCAGAGAAGACTGAGAAAGTGGGTGTTCCCCAGAGACAGTCATGGCAGCTGCTGCTGTGGCAGTACTAGTAACAGCCAGAGGTCTCCATAACCAAGTGGCCAAAGGCCTAGGACAGAAATAAGGCCAAGGAAATGGGAGAAGGTACTTAAATCTGATTTAGTGCTCAGTGTTTGTCAAATGAATAATAGCAGAATGGATAAATATATTGCTAGAAGCAGGCCAACTTAGTAAACAGATCCACTTAGAACCTGAATGGTTTGAACATTTCTTGTCTGGAAAGAAATCACTCCTGAATCTTACCATTTTAAACATGCGATATGATTTACCACTTCTGGACTTTCAATAGAACAGAGCCTATTCAATATCTCCCAGCTCAGCCCTTTATTTCATTTCTGGCCGCACGCACCAACAGCCTCATCCACCTTTCTGGTACATCTCTGCCCACTCCTCATCAGTCACAAAGTCATTTGCTTTGGTCTGGTCCATCTTTCTGTATCTCAACAGATCAATCAGCAACTATTTATTGGGTGTCTAGTGTGGACAAGCAGCATAGGAGAAGTAATTGACTAAGAGTTATGGCAGCTGGATTCAAATCTTATCTAAGCTCCAACTTTATGGAAGGGAAGCCTAACTTAGCCGCTGTATATCCTAGCATTGGACCAGTGGGAAAGGGAAGGAACCTGGGAATGAGTGGCTTTGAGAACATGTACTAACATGTACTATTCTGGCTGATGCTCAAAGAAGACCACCAGCAGCTCATAAGTTTCAAATGGCATAAAAATGTGGGGCTCAAATTGAGTTGCAATGATATCTAAATGAGAGAGTGGGTGGAGAACCACATATATGAAGTGCAAGACAAGGGAGGACAATTCTGTAGTTGACATGTTTTGTCATTTCGTTTGGTTTGGGAAAATATTTAAACCCTCAAGCCTATAGTATACGAAGCTGATACCAGCCATCAAATAGAAGGGCCTGGCACAGAGGAGAATGGAACTACAGTTTATTGCACATCTGGTATGTGGTAGGCAACAAACATACAATTATTCAAATTAAGTTTATCCTTACCAGTACTTTATACAGAGGTTTTATCATTTCTGTTTTACAGATGAGCAAATGGAGACTCAGTGAAGTTATGCCACTCCCCCAATTAAAGGCAATAACATTCGCTTGACTCTAAATTTTATGATTTCCTGCCATATCAATCAAACTTAGAGAGAGACAAATACTGGGAAGGCAGAATTTCATATTTCTAATCCAAGAGGCTGGAGACCAGGGCAGGAGTCCATTCCCAATGGGTTTAGGGGCTGCACTCCAGTCCCCTCACTGCTTGTCACTGGACAAAACATTCCACCCTCTGTACTTCTATTTTGTCTATATAATTGAGGAATAATTAGTTTCAGAGTGTGCCTAGGATTTATCTTTGTCTCATTTACTGTATTGTGTGAACTAAACAAACAAAAACCTTATAAGTTCCATATCCACAAGGAAGTTACAATCTCTTAGAGAAAAGAAGAATACCCATGAAATTATTAGCAACACCAGATAGCATGCAGCTCCTCTCGGTGTGTATCATGTATATGTGCGTGCAATATAGATACGACAGAAGTTACCACAGGCATCATTTTAGAAGGTGAAAAGGAAAGCAGGAATCTGATTCTGTGTAGAATGAGGGATGTGGGGAAAGAATGAATAAGGGAAAAAAGCAGGCAGAATCTAAGACAATTGCTGTCTTTCTTCAAGACCATTGGAATGGCTTCCATAGTCCTGTTAGTACAGACCAAATGTTTGGTCTAAGAACTCCCCTCTTTACCGTCCCGCCTCCTCCCAAATACACACAGGTGCTTACACATACACTCACCCAAGATAAACTATAACTTTCCCCAAAAACTCTGCAGTCACTTTTCATTTGACTTCTAGTGCTATTTGTTGGAATTTTAAAAAGGCACGTTCTCTTTCCCATCTCACAATTTTGTGCCCTGTTAATAAAATACAGCTAGTCTACTTGCTTTCCATACTCAAAGATGTTTGCTGGAAAGGAAGGGAAGGAGAATACTAAAAACAGAAAATGTAAAACTGTTGAATTTTTTTTTTGAAAGTTGGGGAATCATCTATTTAGGATTCCATTTTCTCTTCTATTGATTTCAAACAAAAGTAATCCAAACCAAAAACTTGTGTCAGAGGGATGGCATGCATGTGTAGAGACAAATAGCTTAGTCTAAAATGGAGTAATAAATAATAGCATTCATTGTTTTGCAGACTATACTTAAAATTATATGCAGAGTTCCTGCATAAGCTACTTTTTCATTCACAAACTTTTCTATGTATGTTTTTGGACTCTGAGCACTTTTATCTTGGTCTTATCCCAGAAATAAAGTTTTCATAAGTTGAACATAATGTCTTCAGTCGCATTTGAGCTAAGCAAGGATAATTTTAAAAATCACATTTCTACCTTTACAATTAAAGAGAATATTTTGTGTATGGATAACTCCAAGCCATACAAAGTATAAAGCTGAAACTTTCCATGTGTCTAATTCTCAAGGAAAGTAGATCCCTTGGATAATTTCAATCCTGTTTCTTAAAGATAACATAGCCCAAAAGCCTCAGGCCTCATCACCCTGTGTATACAAATGTTTTAACGTTAAAATGTAAACCCGACTTTTTCTATTTAAAAAATATTTAACTACAAAACATTTAAAACTGCAACACATTAAAAAAAAAAAAAGAATAAACTCATTGCCTAGAGAGAACAAGCATTCAAATTGTGCCATATTTGCTTCAGAAATGTTTTTGGGGGAAAATGAAATGCATGGAGTTGAATCACAGTGTGTCCCTTCACAGATTGCCCTCTCTCAGAGGAGATCTTCTTGGGGGTAACTACCATCCCAAGGCAACTTGTGTTCTTCCCCATCCTTGTTTTCAAAAAATGCCACCATAGATTGTATATGCATCCAAAAAATATATTCCAATGTTTCATGTATTTTAAAACATATATATAAGTGGCGGCATATTGTACTTATCCTTTTGCAATCTGCTTTTTTCACTCAACATTTTGTTTTTGAGAATTATTCATGTTGATGCAGAGAGGAAGTTAAACATTATTTCAGACAGTGAAAACATCCCAGCTCACAGAGGAACTCTTGAAAAGTCCACATGGCATTTTGTGGATGTCCCCAGGAGTGTCTTGCACATGCTCAGGAGTCCCCAGGACCTTCCTTCCTGTCACCATGCTGTGTGGGGCTGCCTGAGCGTCAGGTTCCTCAGCCACCCTTTCCTCAGCTGCTGACTCAAGATTCCTAGAGCCAGGACCTGTGGATCCAGATGTCCTCACTGCTGCCACTCTTGGGGCCAGCCAAGCCTCCATGCTGCCCTCACCCTCACTCCAACAGACAGATATTCACCAATGTCTCCAGGCATTGTAGGCCCTCATACTTGTAGGCCCCCAACAAACAGTAGTTGGCCAGAAAATGAGAAAGAGTTCACATACTTTGGTGTAACTATTCAGAGGCCTGTATCTGGGTACTTCCGTTAGGTGTTTCACGGTTTGAGCTCTCTTAGGTCACACATAGAGCTGTCAACATTCCCTTTCTCTACCTCAGCAGGCACGTCGCCACCTGACTGAATCAGACTGGGTTCCAGGCCCAAGTTCCAACTGTGCAGATGTCTCCTCATTCTCCTCCAGCTCTCTGGCTGGGTTTCTGAGTGAGTCTTTATTCTGTCAAAGAAAGATCAGCTGATTTCTTGCTGAAATAAATGGTTTGCGTCTTTCCAGGCTCATCCTCGATGAAGACGAGGGGTTCATATATTTTATTTTCTTTTTGCTCCCATGTTTGACTTCTAATATAATGCAAGTAGATGCTTGGAGAAGTGAGACAGAGAAAGGGGGAAAGTGCCACCCAATTCCACTCCCCAGAAAAAATTAAACTTAGCTTTGCTTCAGCTAGGACCCCAAATACGTCAAGACATGTATTTGAGGTGAGAGGCTTTTTATGTCTGGGATAGGTAAGCAAAGAAAGGAATTATAAAAATGTAACCTATGATGACCTCATTTTTTGGAGGTCTGTGTGGCAAGGAAAAACATTGGGAGCCAGTCTCTTTAAATTTTTGCTGAAAAATTATTCTGAAAATAGTAGAGTAGATTTATCCAAGCCCCATGTGATTCCTTTCATAGACTGTTTTATTCCTAGGTTGAATATACACTTCTTGTCATACAAACACTATTTCAGAGTTCATACTTAAGGGTGTGTTTATACTTATTGTCCACATTGCTCATGCATATTCTTTATTCATTAATATCATAAGCATCTATAGAATGCTTACTCCAAGGTACACACTCATTACAACATTAATCTTGGTCTATCTTGGATTGAGATCCTCTGTTAATACATTACTCCCCTAGTAGCTTGGGGCTTTCCTAGGCAGGAGTTGTGTCTTATTCATCTGTGTATGAAATTTTCATTCAAATTATGGGTCTATCATTTGCTGCATTAGCTGCGGTGCATTCACATATTAGAGACCTCAGTTATGTGAAATTAATATAGTGATATTTAATGTAAAAAATTAGAGTGAGATTGAATTTATTATAATATATGTAGAAAAATAAAATCAGTACCTAATGAGTATCAGTTTCTTTTCTAGGTCTGTAGCACTTTAAGCAAGGCTTTAAAGGAGAGTAAAGAGATAAAAAATGTTTTCTGAATGAAATCATACAATACAATTCAAGAAACCCCGGTAACAACCACATGGAAAAACACACAAAGCTTAGAAAACGCTTTTTAGAGCTTCATGTCAGCCCCAGTTAATTTCCTCACTAATGAAACTCCGCCTGCTTGTTTCTGAAAGACAGAGGATGCACTGAGACCCTCAACCTTTGTATTTGCTAATCTGTACATCGTAAGTACTTAGCACAGAATTGACTCAGTGTCTGCATCAGGGCAGCACAAACCAGCATGGGGCTGTGGCTGACTTTGATTTGGAATCCTAAGTGAGCCCCCTCAGCAGGATGCCTGAGCTCACATCACCTGCCCTTGTCAATCATTTTGCCTTTCCCTCAATTCTATTTCAGATGAGACTCCCAAGGAAACATGGGAAATCATGTCATCCTCAGAGGCTGGGAAAGTTCAGTCCGATCTGAAACCCAAACGGCCTAAGAGCTTCTAGTTTTAAAAATAATTTTAAAGCTTTTGATACTTTTGTCTCTAAAGATGTATTTTACAGTGGGATGGCCGCATATACACAAATTAGCTTACCATAAAATGTTCTTTATTTTTAACAGTAGATTTAATTTACTCTGCAACCCAAGGGAGTCCAGACCAGGAAAAGGCCCAAAGCAACAGAGAAAACAAAGCATTGACGATGTGCAAAGCTGGCATTTCTCTGAGCTCAGGCTGTGACAATCATCTGTTCAACTCATTTGTTCATGACCTTTTAAGACCCTTCTAAACATCATGACATTTCTCAACACACATATATCAATGGCTATCAAAATAATAAACCAGTAAGGAAACATAGCCAGGTAAGGCAAGTGACACGGGGTGCAGAATGGCCCATTTTGCTCGGCAGTTTTCTTTCACAGGGTCACTGAAGGCCACACTGTTTGCTTGCTCTCCATCATTATTTTTATACCTCATGTCTTTTTCTTCTGGTTTGTTTCCCCATATACTACCTACATTTCTTTGCAAATGAAAAAATCACCATTGATTAAATATTCATAATCTGGCAGGCACTTTGCATATGCATAAAGTATATGTATCACCTCTCCGAACTAGGCATTATTATCCCCATTTTACAGGTGTAGTAACTGAGTCTTAGAGAGGTAGGTGATTTGGCCAGTTACACAGTGCGTTCATGATAGATTTCACGCCTTGCAGATCTGTCTGATGTCAATACCTGCATCCTTAAGTGGTACTCTCTACAACTCCTCACTGCTGATCTTCGTCTTTGAACTCTCAGAAGCTAAAAATGGCATTCCTTGCTCATCTCAGAGACTATGACTATCTACATTAACTAACTTTTCTCCATATATTTCTTAAGTGAGATTGATTGAACAAGCAATATGCCATCATCTTCTCATTTTGTATCAAATGAATCATATTTAAAAGGACTGAATAAAAAATAGACAGGATACAAGCACAGCTTTTTGTGTGCTTTGCCCATATGGCATTTTTTACAAATTGCAGGTTTGGGGCAATCCTGGGTCGAGTAAGTCCATCGACGCCATTTTTCCGACAGCATGTGCTTACTTTGTGTCTCTTTATTACACTTGGGTCATTCTTGAAATACTTAAAGTTTTAAAATTATTGTTCTATATGTTAGGGTAATCTGTGATCACTGCTCTTTGTTGTTACTATTGTGATTTTGGGGGGCACCGTGAACGTTAGCCACATAAGACATAATTTTTTTGTGTGTGTGTTCTGACTGCTCTGCCAACTGACCATTCTCCCATGTATCTCCCTCTCCTCAGGCCTTCCTAATCCCTGAGACACAGCAACATTGAAATTAGGGCAAATAATAACCCTACAATGTCCCTCAAAGTGTTCAAGTGTAAAGGAAGAATGGCACATCTTTTACTTTAAATCAAAAGCTAGGAATGATTAGGCTTAGTGAGGAAGGTATGTCAAAAGCTAAAATAAACCTCTTGCACAAAACAGCCAAGTTGAGAATTCAATGGAAATTTTTTTTTTAATATTTAATTTTTGTGGGTATGTAGTAAGTGTATATATTTAGGGGCTACATGAGATGTTTTGATACAGTCACACAATGTGTAACAATTATATCATGGAAGATGGGCTGTCCATTCCCTCAAGCATTTATGTTGTGATACAACCAATCCAATTATACTCTTTTAGTTTTTAAATGAACTATTAAATTATTATTGACTATAGTCACCCTGCTGTGCTATCAAATACTAGGCCTTATTCATTTATTCCAACTATATTTTGTACCCATTAACCACCCCACTTCCCCCTATCCCCTCCACTACCCTTTCTAGCATCTGGTAACAATCCTTCTACTCCAAGCTTGTCCTACCCATGGCCTGCAGACCACATGAGGCCCAGGACTGCTTTGAATATGGTCCAACACAAATTTTGTAAATTTTCTTAAAAGATTGAGGGTTTTTTTGCATTTTCTTTAGCTCATCAGCTATTGTTAGTGTATTATATGTGTGGCTCAAGACGATTCTTCTTTTATTGGGCCCAGGGAAGCCAAAAGATTGGACACGCTTGTGCTACTCTCTATCTCCACAGGTTTAATTGCTTTTGATATTTAGGTCTCACAGATAAGTGAGAACATGCCATATTTGTCTTTCTGTGCCTGTCTCATTCCACTTAACACAGTGACCTCTAGTTCCATCTAAGTTGTCGCAAATGACTGAATCTCATTCTTTTTTATTGCTGAATAGTATTCCATTGTATATAAGTACCACATTTTCTCTATTCATTCATCTGTTGATAGGCACTGAGGTTGCTCCCAAATCTTGGTTATCTATTGTGAAAAGAGATGCAACAAAATATTTCTTTGATATGTTAATTTCCTTTCTTTGGGGTATATACCTACCAGTGGGATTGCTGGATCATATAATTCTATTTTTAGTTTTTTGAAAAACCTCCAAATTCTTCTCCATAGTGGTTGCACTAATTTACACTCCCACCGACAGTGTACGAGGGTTCTCAAAAGTGCTATTCCAGTGAACACACAAATGGTTAAAAAAATAAAAAATAATAAAAAAAGAAAACAGCCTTATTGCTGAAATAGAGCAAGTTATAGTGGTCTGTATAGAAGATCAAACCAACACAACATTTCCTTAAGCCTAATCCAGAACAAGGTTCTAACTCTCTTCAATTCCATAAAGCCTGAGAGAGGTGAGAAAGCTGCAGAAGAAAAATTGGATGTTAACAGAGATTGGTTCAGGAGGTTTAAGGAAAGTAGCTGTCTTCATAGCATAAAAGCTCAAGATGATGCATTAAGTCCTGATGGAGAAGCTGCAGAAAATTATCCAGAAAATCTTGCTACACTCACTGATGAAGATGGCTACACTTAACAACAGATTTGCAATATGGACAGAACAGCATTCTCTTGGAAGAAGATACTTACAGAGAAGTCAATCCCTGGCTTCAAAGTCTCAATGGACAGACTGATTCTCTTGTTAAGAACGAATGCAGCTGGCAACATTAAGTCGAAGCCTATGCTCTTTACCACTCTGAAAATCCTGGGATTCTTAAGAATTATGCTATGACTGCTTTGCCTGTGCTCTATCAATAAAATAACAGAACCTGGATGACAAAGCCTACTATTGAGAACTGCTGCTCAGAGAAAAAAAATTATATTAAAATATTACCACTCATTGACTCATTGACAATGTACCTTGTCAACCAAGAACTCTGATGCACAGAGATGTACAAGGAGATTAATGTCATTTTCATGACTACTAACACAATATCCATTCTCTAGCCCATGGATCAAGGAGAAATTTCAACTTTTAAATCTTACTATTTACGAAATACATTTTGTAAGGCTATAGTTGCCATAGATAGTGATTCCACTGATGGATCTGGGTGAAGTAAATGGGATACCTTCTGCAAAGACTTTACCATTCCAGATGCCATTAACAACACTCACGATTCATGGGAGGAGGTCAAAATACTAACATTAATGGGAATTTGGAAGAAGTTGGTTCCAGCCCTCATGGATGACTTTGAGGGGTTCAAGGCTTCCATTGAGGAAATCACTGCAGATGTGGTGGAAATAGCAGGAGAACTGGAACAGAAGTGGAGCCTAAAGATGTGACTGAATGACTACAACTCATGATCAAACTTGAACAAATAAGGAGTTGCTTCTTACAGATGAGCAAAGAAAGTGGTTTACTGAAATGGAAACTACTCCTGGTGAAGATGCTGTGAACACTGTTGAAATGAAACAAAGGATTTAGAATATCACATAAACTTAGTTGATAAAGCAGTGGTAGGGTTTGAGAAGATTAATTTCAATTTTGAAAGAAATTCTACCACATGTAAAACACTATTAAGCAGCATCACATACTACAGAGAAATATCTTGTGAAAGGAGGAGTCACTCAATGAGGCAAACTTCATTGTTGTCTTATGTTCAAAATTGCCATAGCCACCCCAACTTTCAATAACCACCACCCTGATAAGTCAGCAGCCATCAACATCAAGGCAAGACCCTCCACCAGCAAAAAGATTGTGACTCACTGAAGGCTCAAATGATTGTTCACATTTTTAGCAATAAGATATTTTAAATATAAGGCATGTGTAGTCCCAGCACTTGAGGAGGCTAAGGCAGGTGGATCACTTGAGGTTAGGAGTTCTAGACCAGCCTGGCCAACATGGCAAAACTTTGTCTCTACTAAAAATACAAAAATTAGCTGAGCATGATGGTGCATGCCTGGAATCTCAGCAACTTGGGAGGCTGAGGCACAAGAATTGCTTGAACCTGGGAAGTGGAGGTTGCAGTGAGCTGAGATTGGGCCACTGCACTCTAGCCTGGGCGACAAAGAGAGACTCTGTGCATGCCTTCTTTTTTTTTGGTTTTTTTTTTTTGAGACTTCTTTTTTTTAGGTATAACACTATTGCACATCTAATTGACTATAGTGTAAACATAACTTTTATGTGCATGCAGAAAACAAAAAAGTTGTGTGACTCATGTTTCTACAATATTGGTTTTATTGTGGCAATCTGGAACTAAACCTACAGTATCTTTGAGGTGTGCCTGAATCGAGTCTTTTACTCTTCAACATTCAGCGGGACATACTGAGCCTAGGAATCGCTCTTTAGGCCCAGCTCCTGTTGGGTTGACTAGTGAAGTATAAACAAACAGTTCTTTCTAGCCCTCCAACTCTTCAACATGTACCCAAAGTTAAGTCGTGAGAAATAATATTCAGTAAGCATTTTCTGAAAGATGCAGGATTCATCATTTTAGCCCTGGTCTAACCCAGCACAGTGGAGTTTGCGTAGTTGGGCCCCTCTAGAATTACTGTGTTTCCTAAATTTAATTTTATGGCCACCAAGTATGGCAACAGGGTACAATTCCACTGTACACCTTCACACAAAGATGTGAATAGTGTCGTTTGGAGCTGTTCAACAGATAGTCCTCTCTACAGAATGGTTCCATGAACATCAGCCTAGAATTTAATAGAAAGGCTATGAGCCTGTCTCTTATTCCTTCACTCTGTATAAGGATTCACAAAAGAAAATGCCCTCAGGCTTCAATGCCTGGAGCAATGTCCTTTTCCAGATTAGTTGTTATACCTCCAGTGCACAATGTAACACTAGTTTGACATTTTTGTATAGTTTTGGAAATTCAGAGAAAGTTTTATGTAGACTTTTAATAATTTCAAAATTACATGGCATACATTTGTTATATTATTATTCCCTTTAATTATTCTTTATCTCAATAAACCCATTTTCATCTTAAAAAGGTTAAAAAATTATTTAGCCTTCTAATATTCTTTTGGAATAAGCTAAAAATAAAATAATGCATAAAACTAAGGTGTTCATTAATTTTTAACTTAAAGCACTATGTATTTTTATCACATTACAAAAGCAACATATAGTTATAGAGAGATTAGGTAACACAGATTATCTAAAGAGCATCAAAAGAGAAAATAGATGATCAAAGATCATCAAAAAGAAGAAAATAGAAAATACATACAATTCCAAACCCAGGTATTTACTATTTGGTAGCCTGTTTTTTCAACATATCAATAGAGCAAGTGCATTTTCCATGTGCTTTTGATGTGCACATAGTATATCTGTTGATTAATTTTTGAGGAGTGTATTGTATTCTATTGCATGTATATACCAAAGTATAATTAATGGCCTATGAATTTGGGGCTTTTAAAATGTTTCATAATATTCACTGTTATACACAGTATTACAATGAACATTTTCAAAGCAAATCTTTAAAAATATTCTCAATAGTTTCCTTTTAATAAGCTAGATTAATTTTAACAGTATTAAAACAATTATAGATCTGATATCAATGAAGGCCAACTGAATCAAGTCAGTCTCTCCCCCATCCCTTTGTTTTTTGTTTTGTTTTGTTTTTTTGCTTTTTTTGAGACAGATTCTCACTCTGTTATCCAGTTTGGAGTGCAATGACACAATCTCAGCTCACTGAAACCTCTGCCTCCCAGGTTCTAGCAATTCTCGTGCCCCAGCCTCCCAAATAGCTGGTACTACAGATGCCTGTCAACACGCCCTCCCTAATTTTTCTTTTTCTAAGTAGAGACAGGGTTTTGCCATGTTGGCCAGGCTGGTCTGGAACTCCTGACCTCATGTGATCTGCCCACCTGAGCCGCCCAAAGTGCTGGAATTACAGGTGTGAGGCACCACACCCAGCCAATGTCTCTGTCTTCTACATCCATCTCTCTGATTTTGCTTTTGACCAGTATTTCTCAAACATCCTTTTACTTGAAGAAAAAAAAGTGATGACTTCAATCCTTCTAAGTCACTTTTTGAATCATACAGCTTATATATTTACAAATATAAAAGCAGGAATGAATCCACATGCTACAGATATCGGTGAGTTACAGTCGTCTGTGAAAGGTGGTATCCATCTAGTCACATTTTTCAGAATAAATGATCTGTTGAGTTTGGTGAGGTTTAAAAAGTATGAGTCATATCCAGGACTATGATTTAGTTCTCACACATAGTCTACTAGCCCTTATAACCTTTTAAAAAATGTATGATTAATAAAACGTTTTTCATTGACTTAGTCCTGGAGCTTTGCTTCCGTTGAGACCACCTGGGGCTTGGAGCACCCAGATTCTCTAGTGAGCTGATCTGAATGCTATGCCTTCAAATTGCCTACCCAAAGCCGCCACCCCTTCCTCAACTAAAGGATGAAAATTGAAGCCAGAAGTTCAAAATACACCTGTGATTTCAAAGAGGCTGTTGGGATTCTTAAATAACAACAAAAAAGTAGTTTGGTGCTCTTCTCTGCACATGCTACAGTAAGTCCTTAGGGAAACGTTCTGAGAGTGATGACTGTCATGGGAAGCAATGGTTTTTGTAGGTGCTGGTTTGTGGGGTGATTACTTGGGCTTAACCTCTTTCTCATGGGTAAATGTGAAGCCTCTCAAGTTCATATTTGTTATTCAGGCAGAAATCAACTGAAATTTGTCTGTGAGAAGATATTGGGCTGGCCCCTGTTTTGCCTCTTACCGCCCTTCCTTACCTATCCTACAGGCAAGCTCCCCACCCAGAAAGGGCAGCTTCCTCCACGGGATCTGTCTTGTATCTTGTCTCCATATGTTGCTGGGAAACCTCTTCTTGAAGGCAAGTGATAAAGTTGCACTTCTGTTTCCAGTGGCACCCATCCAGCCCAAAGTGAGACTGGCTGCTTTGTGAGAGTTTCTCAACTGGGTCACCAAGCACAGTAGTGCAGCTGGAAAGCGTTTTCTCACTGTTGTGCCCCAAGACTGCGGTTACTTTCAAATTCCTATGAATGTGACTAAAAAATGTTTGCGTTTTAGCCACAATCACTAACAAATTACACTCAGTTATTCAACGCACAGACCAAAAGAGAGCCTGACCCCATTATCAGAACTCAAACCCAGATGGTGAGGAGTCCCAGCCTAATGAGGGCCTCTCAGTGATTTCAAACAAATTTCTTGTCAATCATGCCACATTGCATATGGGGGTCTTCTTCCAAAGACATCCAAGTTTGAGGACTCAGAGGCTTTCCAGAGCAAAGCAATGCCTTCCTCCTAAAATTACTCAATTTTAAAGAGCTTTAAGAAAATCTTCTCTCCTTTTCCTCCCTCCCTTCCCTAGAAAAAAAATATTCTAGCCTGTCTACACTAGACAACTTTATCAAACTCAAATCTCAAAATGGAGCAGCCAGAAAGTCGGAACTACATTCTTGGCTCACTCATCAGGGAAAGAAAAAAACAAAATGAACTCAGAAGAGAAAGACAATATCAAAAAGCTTTACTTAATGGTCTTCTGAATGTAAAATAAATTTACCAGAAACTGTAATTCCAGGATCCAATGCTCACTTTGCTTGCAATAAAGAGTTAGAAAGAAAACCACACTGTTGTCTGGAACTTGACAAAGGTACAAAGAGAATCCCCTGTTTTTCCATCTTTCTAAGTGAGATGCAGAATTTTGTCCTCTGCCCAAAAGGGCTTGGCCTTATAGGCCTCTCTTGACCCTGTGTTTGCTCCTCTTCCATTTGGTTCCTTCCCTACTGTCAGTGAATCAAAGCCTGACCTCTGCTTCTGGGCTTTTTCTCCTTCCTCAATACTCCACGCACACTTCTCTGACTATGAAAGTGTCACCCCTGATGTTCTCTCTGGCATCTCTCGCAGGCTGCCACGCTTAGTGGTAAATTCCCTCCCCTGGAGAGGCAGTCACAGCTGTGTGTCCTATGAAAGGACTGAGCTGCTTGCTGCGTGCAAAGTAGAAGAAAACCAGTGTAAATCGCAGTCCTAATTGCCCATATGGGAGATTTGCAAAGAAGGGAATGAGTACAATGAAAGAGCAGGGCAAGTTGTGAGCAGAAGGCTGAGACCGGAGTGCTGAGGGAAAAGCAGTCACCATATCAAGAAGTTCAGAAATTGTTTCTGTTACTGCTGCTGAGGATTCAAAGAGGGTTTTAGAGTAAAACAAAGTCCGCTGGTGTTAGGACTGAACTCCATTTTCTGTGTGAGTCTGAGCAAAGAGAAAGATAAACAGAACCTTTCACTGACAGGCATATTTTAGAGTTCAAGTGTGACATGACGTGTCCAAAATAGATTCCACATGATTGGAGCAGATCCAGAATCCCAGTCCCTGAATAGCAATCAGTGTTGGAAGCTAAGAGCCGGCATCCACTATCATCACATAAAACATGGAAGAAACGGCAAATCCTACACAGCTGTTAGTGAGTAAGGACAAGCCATACATGGAGCTGTATGCTATAGGCACATTTTCTTAAATTACTCAGCTTATTTTAAATTGAAGGCCTATTTGAGTTTTTACATGTCTTTTAATGAATACTCAGAATTTTACAAAACTTTCTTTTCATGAATTTTCCTTTCAAAGAAGGAGAGTTATGCTCTTTGCAATATTCAATCCAGGCAGAACTAATGACCCAAGGGCTTCACGCTAGTTTATTTTCATGAAAAGCTCCCCTTAATTTGAAATCACATAGGGTTCCAAGCATCTCAGAAGACAGAGGCCAAAAGTCCAGGGCCCTATAATGACTTTGTCATGAAGAAGACTGAGAGATGGTGGGAAGCTTCACTTTCAGGACCAGGTAGGCTGTTCTCTGTGGTCTGTCACTAGCTGACCATTTTCAAATAGGAGAAGAAGGGAGGAAAAATTGAAGAAGGAAGGAGGCAGGAAGTGAGAAAAAGAAGAAGAAAGAGAAAATGAGGGACTAGAAGAGAGATGAGGTCTGTGGTACTCAGACATTTTCTCTTCTATTTAAGGACAACTATTTTCCTTTAAAATAGTCACCAGACAGCCTTCAAGAGCAGTCCCTCCCATGTGGCTAATGTTTAGAACATTTAAGAAATCTTTAAAACTTTTATAATTTAAAAGGGTCAGTTGTAGGTCATTCTCCAACACACACGCACACACAAAAAAATCTAAAAGGCTCTTGTTGCTAAATGCATCTTTGTGAAAGGTTGTCAATCAATGAACGATCCCTTGTGCCATGTTTTTTTGGAGCCACACTATTATGAAAGTAGGAAAAGTAGCAATAAATGAAGAATCAAGCACTTATAGAGAAATGGCTGGTACAGCCATGTGCTACAATTGTACTCAAACTGGCTAGGAAGTCAGCCTCTGACCTCAAACCAAAATGATGGGCATTAGACAACTGGATTTTTCCCTCTGTGTTAACATTCCCTTCATTATTGTAGTGTCCCTATATGTATTTGAAATTCTGTGACTGCTACTTTAGCACATCATGGACTGTTTGTGTTTACAGATATTTCTCTTTGGTTATGCAATTGCCCTTTAAACAACACAGGTTTGAACCATGCCAGTCCACTTATATTTGTTTTTTGGGTTTTTTTTTTTTTTTTTTTGAGCAAATGCTAGATGGAAAAGATACAGTATTCATGAAACCTGCCTATGTGGATGCAAGTTCCACAGGTCTGACTGCAGGACTTGAGCATGCACAGATTTCGATATACAAGAGCAGTCCTGGAAGGAATCCCCCATGTATACTGAGGGACCGCTTTATTAACCTCAATTGTCCTTTAGTATCTTAAAAATAGATCAAAGCAGAGGTTGGCAGTTTAGAATGTCTACGGGTTATTACTAAAATACAATGAAAAATACAGGGGAAAAATGACAAGGCTCCTTCTCTCTTCATAGCATGGTATGACTGATGCAAATCTTAACACAAAGAGTCCTTCCAGAAAGATTTCTGATGACTTTGGAGCTTTACTTTTTTCATTATACCTTGCGGTGCCTGCAAGTACTGTAGGATATTTGTTTAAAGAGAGGCTTGTGATGGCCTGCTAGAGTTTAATTACTAAGGTTACAAACAAATAAAGCTTTAGTGTATTGCAAAGCATTGATTCGTGGTTTTCACAAATACCATGAAATTACATAATCATAAAGCTTAGAGCTCAAAGCAACCTTTAAGGATCACCTGATCTTGTCTCATAACTTCAGAGAAATCAGGTATTATTTATGTTTGGTAGATAAAGCACCTGAACTTCAAAAAGGCACACTGTCTTGCTCAATCTCACCCAGTTCGTTTAGGGGATTTGACCTCTTATCTTTTGCTTCTAGTACAATTATTTGTATGGAATGAAAGTACAGTCAACCTTAAATCCACAGAGATAGAAAACAGATTAGCAGCGTGCAGGGGTGAGAAAACTGTTCCCGAACTAGATATTGGTGGTAGTTGCCTAACATTTGGAATGTACTAAATGCTGCTGAATTGTTCACTTCAGATGGTTAAAATGGTGAATTTTATTTTATGTGAATTTTTCCTTAATTAAAAAACAATCAAGAATAAGGTATTGCTATTAACTGTTCATCTTTCTGTCTCTTCTACTTCCTGTCAAGTTCTTTGAGTTCAGGAACTGCGCCTTATGTCACTTTGGCCCTCTAACATCTGGCACACCTGGCACCATGTTTGAGAAATTCTACTGGACCTCTTCCCCCAAAATCCAGCCAGCCAAAATAATAAGAATCCTCACACATAGCAAAACCCTTTTTGTTGCTGAGTTTCCAACACTACCATCATTTTGTCTAGTTTGCCTTACTCCACTGTTGAGTCAGATGAGATTATCTGAGACCTGAGTAGAGCTAGCTCACCTCCAAGAGCATAAATAAAAGAATATATGGTTCGTTGATAGGACCAGCAGTGCCAAGGATAGTGGCCTGCACAGAGTAGATTCTTATTAAATATTTGTCTCAGGGGTGAGGGATGAATCCCCTGGGATCCCCAGGATCTGGAAAGGGATATTTTTTCACAAGAGTACAACCCAGTTTAGGTCCATGAAAACATCAGGTTTGAAGGTCCTATCCCTGTTAGGTCATTTAGACCACTGCTCATGAAGTAGCCCACAGGCAGTTTACCAGTCCCATGGCTACTATCACTTACCAGAGAAATATGGTGACCAAAGCTCAGTCCTGTATAGTAATACCCTCTCAGACAGTGGAGAGAGAAATGAGTTTGTTGTTTCAATATATACCTATTCCTCACTATCAATGTTAATCTTCTCATGAAAACTGTCTCTAAATGGAAAGCTATGAATTAAAAAGAAAAAAGGTACTAATTACAATGGAAAAAGATATAAATGGAATAATACAGTATGTGTGGTTCTGTGAGGGCTTATTTCTCTCAGCATAATATCCTCAAGATTCATGATGTTGTCAAATGTGGCAGAACTTTCTTCTTTTTAAAGGCTGAATGAGGCAGAGCACAGTGGCTCACTCCTGCAATCCCAGAACTTAGGGAGGCCAAGACAGGTGGATCTCTTGAGGCCAGAAGTTTGAGACCAGCCTGGGCAACATGATGAAATCCTGTCTTTACTAAAAATACAAAAATTAGCCAGACTTGTCGCCATGTGCCTGTAGTCACAAATACTTGAGAGGCTGAGACAGGAGGATTGCTTGAACCCAGAGGCAGAGTTTGCAGTGAGCCAAGATTGCACCACTATCCCACTGTACTCCAGCCAAGGCAACAGAGTAAGACCCTGTCTCAAAAACAAAAAAGGTTGCAAAATATTACACACACACCCCTCACATATTTTCTTTATCCATTTATCTATCAGTGGACATTTGTTTCCATGTCTTGTCTGTTAATAACACAATTTAAAAAAAAAAAAGACATTGGTATGGTTTGATTTGTGTCCCCACCCAAATCTCATCTTGAATTGTAACTCTCACAATTCCCACATGTCATGTGAGGAATCCACTGGGAGGTAAAAGAATCATGGGACGGGTCTTTCCCATGGTGTTCTCATGAGAGTGAATAAGTCTCACATGATCTGGTGGTTTTAAAAATGGGAGATTCCCTACAGAAGCTCTCTGCCTCCTGCCATCTGGGTAAGACCGTGACTTGGAGAGTCCAGCAAGATGGCCAAATAGAAACAGCTCTGGTCTGCAGCTCCCAGCGAGATCCACACAGAAGGTGGGTGATTTCTGCATTTCCAACTGAGGTACCTGGTTCATCTCACTGGGACTGGTTGGACAGTGGGTGTAGCCTATGGAGGGTGAGTTGAAGCAGGGCGGGGCATTGCCTCACCAGGAAAGTGCCAGGGGTTGGGGAATTTCCCTTTCCTAGCCAAGGGAAGCCATGACAATCTGTACCAGGAGGAATGGTACACTCCTGCCCAGATACTGCACTTTTCCCATGGTCTTTACAACTGGCAGACAAGGAGATTGCATCTGGTGCCTGGCTCAGTGGGTCCCACATCCATGGGGCCCAGCAAGAAGATGCATTGGCTTGAAATCCTTGCTGCTAGCGCAGCAGTCTGAGATCAACCTGGGACACTGGAGCTTGGTGGGGGGAGGGGTGTCTGCCATTACTGAGACTTGACTAGGTGGTTTTATGCTCACAGTGTAAACAAAGCCACTGGATAGTTCAAACTGGGAGGAGTCCACCACAGCTCAGCAAGGCTGACTGCCACTCCAGATTCCACCTCTTTGGACAAGGTATCTCTGAACAAAAGGCAGCCCCAGTCAGGGACTTATAGATAAAACCCCCATCTCCCTGGGACAGAGTACCTGGGGGAAGGGGCTGCTGTGGGCACAGCTTCAGCAGACTTACACATCCCTGACTGACAGCTCTGAAGAGAGCAATGGTTCTCCCAGCATGGCATTCGAGCACTGATAACAGACAGACTGCCTCCTCAAGTAGGTCCCTGACCCCCATGTAGCCTGAATGGGGGAAACTTCCCAGTAGGAGCTGACAGGCACCTCATACAGGAGAGCTCTGGCTGGCATCTGGAAGGTGCCCCTCTGGGACAAAGCTTCCAGAGGAAGGATCAGGGAGCAATAGTTACTGTTCTGTAGCTTCTGCTGGTAATACCCAGACAAATGGGTCTGGAGTGGACCTCCAGCAATCTCCAACAAACCTGAAGCTGAGGGACCTGATTGTTAGAAGAAAAACTAGCAAGCAGAAAGGAATAGCATCAACATCAACAAAAAGGACATCCACGCCAAAACCCATCTGTAGGTCACCAACATCAGAGACCAAAGGTGTATAAAACCACAAAGATGGGGGAAAACTAGCACAGAAAGGCCAAAAATTCCAAAAACCAGAATGCCCATTCTCCTCCAAAGGATCAAAACCCCTCACCAGCAAGGGAACAAAACTGGACAGAGAGCAAGTTTGATGAATTGAAAGAAGTAGGCTTCAGAAGGTGGATAACAACAAACTTGAAAAAAGGTTAGATGAATTACTAACTAGAATAACCAGTGTAGAGAAGACGATAAACGACCTGATGGAGCTGAAACATGCAGCACGAGAACTTCATGAAGCATACTCAAGTTTCAATAGTCAAATTGATCAAGTCAAACAAAGGATATCAGTGATTGAAGATCAACTTAATGAAATAAAGCAAGAAGACAAGATTAGAGAAAAAAAGAGTGAAAAGAAATGAACAAAGCCTCCAAGAAATCCAGGACTATGAGAAAAGACCAAATCTACGTTTGATTGGTATACCTGAAAGTGACAGGGAGAATGGAACCAAGTAGGAAAACATTTTTCAGGATATTATCCAGGAGAACTTCCACAACCTAGCAAGGTAGACCAACATTCAAATTCAGGAAATGCAGAGAACACCACAAAGATATTCCTCAAAAAGAGCCACACCAAGCTACATAATCATCAGCTTCACCAAGGTTGAAATGAAGGAAAAAATGTCAAGGGCAGCCAGAGAGAAATGTCCGGTTACCCACCAAGGGAAGTCCATCAGACTAACAGTGGATCTCTCAACAGAAACCCTACAAGCCAAAAGAGAGTGTGGGCCAATATTCAACATTCTAAAAGGAAAGAATTTTCAACCCAAAATTTCATATCCAGCCAAACTAAGCTTCATAAGGAGAAATAAAATCCTTTACAAACAAACAAATGCTGAGAGATTTTTATCACCACTACGCCTGTCTTACAAGAGTTCCTGAAGGAAGCACTAAACTTGGAAAGGAACAACTGGTACCAGTCACTGCAGAAACATGCTAAATTGTAAAGACCATTGACACTATGAAGAAACTGCATCAACTAATGGTCAAAATAACCACCTAGCATCATAATGACAGGATCAAATTCACACATAACAATATTGACCTTAAATGTAAATGGGCTAAATGCCCCAATTAAAAGACACAGACTAGCAAACTGGAGAGTCAAGACCCATCAGTGTGCTGTATTCAGGAGACACACCTTACATGCAAAGGCACACATAGGCTCAAAATAAAGGGATGGAGGAAGATTCACCAAGCAAATGGAAAGCAGAAAAAAAAAAGCAAGTGTTGCAATCCTAGTCTCTGATAAAACAGACTTTAAACCAACAAAGGTCGAAAGAGACAAGGGCATTACACAATGGTAAAGGGATCAATGCAACAAGAACAGCTAACTATCCTAAATATATATGCACCAACACAGGAGCACCCAGATTAATAAAGCAAGTCCTTAGAGACCTACAAAGAGACTTAAGACTCCCACACAATAATATTGGGAGACTTTAACACCCCAATGTCAATATTAGATCAACAAGACAGAAAATTAACAAGGATATCTAGGACTTGAACTCAGCTCTGGACCAAGTAGACTGAATAGACATCTACAGAACTCTAAACCCCAAATCAACAGAATAATCATTCTTCTCGGCACCACATCGCACTTATTCCAAAATTGACCACATAATTGGAAGTAAAACACTCCTCAGCAAATGTAAAAGAACAGAAATCATAATAAACAGTTTCTCAGACCACAGTGCAATCAAACTAGAACTCAGGATTAAGAAACTCACTCAAAACCACACAACTACATGGAAACTGAACAACCTGCTCCTGAATGACTACTGGGTAAATAACAAAATTAGGACAGAAAAAAAGATGTTCTTTGAAACCAATGAACACAAAGACAAAACGTACCAGAATCTCTGAGACACATTTAAAGCAGTGTGCAGAGGGAAAGTTATAGCCCTAAATGCCCATAAGAAAAAGGAGGAAAGATCTAAAATCGACACCTGAACATAACGATTAAAAGAACTAGAGAAGGAAGAGCAAACAAATTCAAAAGCTAGCAGAAGACAAGAAATAATTAAGATCAGAGCAGAACTGAAGGAGAGAGAGACACAAAAAAACCCTCCAAAAAATCAATGAATCCACGAGCTGGTTTTTTGAAAAGATCAACAAAATAGATGCACTGCTAGCCAGACTAATGAAGAAAAGAGAGAAGAATCAAGTAGATGCAATAAAAAATGATAAAGGGAATATCACCACCGATCCTACAGAAATACAAACTACCATCAGAGAATACTATCAACACCTCTATGCAGATAAACTAGAAAACCTAGAAGAAATGGATAAATTCCTGGACACGTACAGCCTCCCAAGTCTAAACCAAGAAGTCAAATCTCTGAATAGACCAACAACAAGTTCTGAAGGTGAAGCAGTAATTAATACCCTACAAACCAAAGAAAGTCCAGGACCAGACAGATTCACAGCTGAATTCTATCAGAGATACAAAGAAGAGCTGGTACCATTCCTTCTGAAACTATTCCAATCAATAGAAAAAGAGGGAATCCTCTGTAAGTCATTTTATGAGGCCAGCATCCTGATACCAAAACTTGGCAGAGACACAACAACAACAACAAAAGTTTAGACCGATATCCCTGATGAACATTGATGTGAAAATCCTCAATAAAATACTGGCATACCAAATCCAGCAGCATATCAAAAAGCTTATCCACCATGAACAAGTCTGCTTCATCTCCGGGATACAAGGCTGGTTCAACATATGCAAATCAATAAACATAATCCATCACATAAACAGATCCAGTGACAAAAACCACATGATTATCTCAAGAGATACAGAAAAGGCCTTTGATAAAATTCCACACCTCTTTATGCTAAAAATTCTTAATAAACTGGGTATTGATGGAATGTATCTCAAAATAATAAGAGCTATTTATAACAAACCCACAGCCAATATCATACTGAATGGGCAAAACCTGGAAGGATTCCCTTTGAAAACTAGCACAAAACAAGGATGCCCTCTCTCACCACTCCTATTCAACATAGTATTGGAAGTTCTGGCCAGGGCAATCAAGCAAGAGAAAGAAATAAAGGATATTCAATTAAGAAAAGAGGAAGTCAAATTGTCTCTGTTTGATGACATGATTGTATACTTAGAAAACCCCACCATCTCAGCCCAAAATCTCCTTAAGCTGATCAACAACTTCAGCAAAGTCTCAGGATACAAAATCAATCAATGTGCAAAAATCACAAGCATTCCTAAACACCAATAACAGACTAACAGAGAGCCAAATCGTGAGTGAACTCCCATTCACAATTGCTAAAGAGAACAAAATACCTAAGCATCCAACTTACAAGGGATGTGAAGGACCTCTTCAAGGGGAACTACAAACCACTGCTCAAGGAAGTAAAAGAGGACACAAACAAACGGAAAAACATTCCATGCTCATGGATAGGAAGAATCAATATCGTGAAAATGGCCACACTGCCCAAAATAATTTATAGATTCAATGCTATCTCCATCAAGCTACCCATGAGTTTCTTCACAGAATTGGAGAAAACTACTTTAAACTTCATATGGAACCAAAAAAGAGCCCGCACAGTCAAGACAATCCTAAGCAAAAAGAACAAAGCTGGAGGCATCAAGCTACCTGACTTCAATACTACAAGGCTACAGTAACCAAAACAGCACGGTACTGGTACCAAAACAGAGATACAGACCAATGGAACAGAACAGAGCCCTCAGAAATAACAACACACATCTACAACCATCTGATCTCTGACAAACCTGACAAAAACAAGCACTGAGGAAAGGATTCCCTATTTAATAAATGGTACTGGGAAAACTGGCCAGCCATATGCAGAAAGCTAAAACTGGATCCCTTCCTTATACAAAAATTAACTCAAGATGGATTAAACACTTAAATGTAAGACCTAAAACCATAAAAACCCTTGAAGAAAACCTAGGCAATAATTCAGGACATAGGCATGGGCAAAGGCTTCATGACTAAAACACCAAAAGCAATGGCAGCAAGAGCCAAAATTGACGAATAGGATCTAATTAAACTGGCTTCTGCACAGCTAAAGAAACTATCAACAGAGTGAACAGGGAACCTACAGAATGGGAGAAAAATTTTGCAATCTATCCATCTGACAAAGCACTAATATCCAGAATCTATAAAGAACTTAAATTTATCAGAAAAAAAAAAAAATCCCACCAGAAAAGGAGCGAAGGATATGAATAGACATTTCTGAAAAGACATTTATGCAGCCAACAAACTTATGAAAAAATGCTTATCATCACTTGCGATTAGAGAAATGTAAATCAAAACCACAATGAGATACCATCTCATGCCAGTTAGAATGGCGATCATTAAAAAGTCAGGAAACAACAGATGCTGGAGAGGATGTGGAGAAACAAACTGTTTTACACTGTTGGTGGGAGCGTGAATTAGTTCAACCATTTTGGAAGACAGTGTGGCGATTCCTCAAGGATCTAGAACTAGAAATACCATTTGACCCGACCATCCCATTACTGAGTATATACCCAAAGAACTACAAATCATTCTACTATAAAAACCGATGCACGGCCGGGCGCGGTGGCTCAAGCCTGTAATCCCAGCACTTTGGGAGGCCGAGACGGGCGGATCACGAGGTCAGGAGATCGAGACCATCCTGGCTAACACAGTGAAACCCCGTCTCTACTAAAATAATACAAAAATCTAGCCGGGCGAGGTGGCGGGCGCCTGTAGTCCCAGCTACTCGGGAGGCTGAGGCAGGAGAATGGCGTAAACCCGGGAGGCGCAGCTTGCAGTGAGCTGAGATCCGGCCACTGCACTCCAGCCCGGGAGAGCGAGACTCCGTCTCAAAAAAAAAAAAAAAAAAAAAAAAAAAAAAAAACCGATGCACATGTATGTTTATTGTGGCACTGTTCACAATAGCAAAGTCTTGGAACCAACCCAAATGCCCATCAGTGATAGACTGGATAAAGAAATGTGGTACATATACACTATGGAATACTGTGAAGCCATAAAAAAGTATGAGTTCATGTCCTTTGCAGGGACATGGATGAAATTGGAAACCATCATTCTCAGCATAGTAACACAAGAAGAGAAAACCAAACACCTCATGTTCTCACTCATAAGTGGGAGTTGAACAATGAGAACACATGGACATAGGGAGGGGAACATCACACACTGGGGCCTGTTGGGGGGGTGTGGGGGACTGAGGGAGGGATAGCATTAGGAGAAATACCTAATGTAAACGGCGAGTTGATGGGCATAGCAAACCATTGTGGCACATGTATACCTATGCAACAAATCTGCACGTTGTGCACATGTACCCCAGAACTTAAAGTATAACAAAAAATAAATAAAATTATCCTTTGCAAAGAAAAAAAAATCTGTAAAATTAAGTTCCCAGTCTACTCCTGACACTTACTAATAAAAATCTTTTTAATGAATAAAATTTAAAAAAAACTGTGACTCGCTCCACTATGCCTTCTGCCATGATTGTGAGGCCTCCCCAGCCATGTGGAAATGTAAGTCCATTAAACCTCTTTTTCTTCCCAGTCTCTGGTATGTCTTTATCTGTGGTGTGAAAATGGACTAATACAGATATGATACATTTCATCCCAACCCAAAACATACAATTTCACAGATAAAATATATTCTTAAACAATGAAAACAAGTTTATATAAAAAATTTAGAATTAGTTGTATATAAGACATAATAAAGTTTGTTTTACCCATTATATTTTTCTACCATTTTCTTCAATTTTTTAAACTTTGAGTTCATAATGATAATTACGCTTAAACTACTTAAAACTAAATGTTATAGCACAATTCAACTTACAGCAAAATACAATGTAAATATGAAAGTGCTTCAAAGCATGTGAAAATAGCACACACACACAAAACAGAGCCTTAGAAGATGCTACCTCGTTATTCCTTTCACTCTACCTATCAGTAGTGTACCAGCAAATGTTTAATAACTGTTTCTCCAGAAAAAAAAAAATGCGTCAGTTTATTAAAACTGTTACTGCTATAAAGACTGAATTGCACACAATTTATATATAAGAAAATGTGCAGTGTTCTTTTTTGTAACTTTCACAAGGCTAATTGACTCTCAAATAATGCAGTAATTGGAATTTGCCTAACTCTTGTATCTGTAGCCAATCTGTGGATGTAATTGACAAAGGAATGTAGGACAAACATGAATGTTTGTTAATATTTTATTTATATTTATGTTAATGAGTAAAGACAAAAGTGAAAGAATGAAGACACATGTAAAAACTTTCCATGATTGTCAATTACAAATTCTTTTCCTGAGCTGAACAATAGATTTTGAACAGGAGAAAAAACTCAATTTTTCTGTGTTGTTTACAATGTAATAGTGATTATGTACAGCATAATATTTCACCTTATAGATACAATATATGTAAATCTATTAAGAGGATAGATAATAAAATGTAGTAAAATAATCGAGAAATGATAACTTTGCGGTGTTTTCAGTGTAATTGTTTAAGCTGTAAGTTTATACAATTCAGTTTATAAATAGCAAAAGTTAAACTCTCAATTCAAGAGATTAAGAAATATCCCAAAAATCCCTAAGAAAATACAAAGAAACGATAAGAAAAGTAGAAGCAAATTAGAAAATAGAACAATAAAATAGATAAATCTAAGATCAGATTTTTAAAAGCAACATAATACATTACCTCAAAATAGCAAATCTAGTCAAGAAAAAAAGGAAGAAAAAGTATATTTATAAAATTACGGAGAAGGCAGAGTAAATAGGAGCAGATTCAGAGGTGTTTATTGAAAATCATGATGAAATGATCATTTATGGAAAAGTAATACTTATTCAAACTAAATCCAAATGGATACAGTGTGAACTGAAATACTACCTAGAAGAAACTTCAAATATTACAAAGAAGGTCTAAAATGTTTCTAAACCAGATGTGCCTTCCAATGAGACTTTCACATTTTCCAGAAACAGGTAATTTCCGTACTGTATAAAATCTACTTCTGTTCATAGAAACAGATGGGAAGTTTTAAAATTAATTTTGAAAGGCCAGTGTAATCTTGAAAATAAAACCTTACAAGAAAGAACACAGAAGTAGCAAGAACATTGTGAATGTTATTGTTGGTAATAAAAAATCCTAAAGCAAATTGAGTGCAATAATAAAGTAATTCATTATGATCATAGACAATGCCAGGAATGAAAAGATAGTTTCTTAATGTGAAATATATTAGTAGAAACATTGTATAAATAGATCAAAAAAGGAAAAACAACCACTCATCTCAAAAGATAAGCAGTAGGCAACAGATAAAATTCAATATCAATTTTGGATTAATAGCAGTAACAACAATACAAAATTTCCAGCAAATTAAAAAATCTGTCTGTACTTCTTTGAGTTAGACTACCCATCAAACAAAGGCAGATCCCACTATTGCTTAATATAATGTTATTGTGGTCTCAAAAGTTTGATTCCCTGGACCAGCAGCAACAGCCTCACCTAGGAAACTGTTAGAAATGCAAGTTCTGCGACCCTACTCCAATCCTACTAAATCAGAAACTCGGGGGGTGAGGAGAAGGGGTGGTTCAATCTATTTTTAAAACCCTTTCAGACAGTGAGGTGCTAGAACTGGCACATACTGGCTTCTAAAAGAAGCAAACTGTGAAAAATTTAGGAATTTTTTAAGTCAGTTATTAAATAGACATTATTTAAAAATAAAATATACATAAACTTACAAAGTGTAAAGGTAATAAATACTTACTTAACGTGTCGCTACCTAATTATTTTTTCTACATGTTACTATTATCTAAGCTTTTGCAGCTATTTAGCACTATTGTATCAGTATGGTAGAAATACTACACAATTATGTACTCTGCACCATCTTCCCAATTCGGGCTTCAGTGACTTCACATCGGTGGCTTGAAATTGCTCATGATGTGAATATTTACAGCACTGAAATTGGCAAACAGTAAAAATCAGGGTTTGAGGTTTTGTTTTGTAAATTGTCTAGATTGGGGCTGGCAAAATGTTTCTGTAAAGGGCCAAGTAATAAACACTAATATCTTGGACTTTGCAGGACATATAACCTCTCAGCTAGAGCTGCCATGGTTGTGTGAAAGCCACTATATACAATCTATAAATAAACGAGTGTGATTATGCCCCTGTAAAACCTTATTTACAGAAACAAACATTTAATCAAATTTTGCCTGTTGGCCATGGTTTGCTGACTTTTGACCTAGACTTTTAGAAGTGATGAGGAAAATGTTAATAATGCAAATGAAATTTAAAAGTATGGTGTGAAAGTAGTCATTACATTGAGAAAAAGCGCAAAAAATTGAGGATTATTTTTCCAGAATTAGAAAATGCATTTGATTCTGCAATTATTGCCAATTAAGTGAAGTTTCAACGTACTTCCTCATTGTTTCATGTTTGTCTTTCACTGTAATGTATGTAAAGAAAAATGTCAAGTAACAGTCACATTAGAATGTTCATTTATCAGTTGCAACCATAGGTTGCCTAAAAGCACACAATTGCCAAAATTAACAAAAGTTTTCTGTATGAGTCAATTGGCTCTGTGGAATTTGCAAAGATGAATTTTGAGAATCACTGTTATAGACAATAATAGAAGAAAATGAAATGAGAGATGGTTATTAGTTGGAAGAGTCATAAAATCATTATTTGAGGATGCCTATATTTCCTGCATAGAAAATCCAAGAATCAACTGAAAACTACAGGAACTAACAAGACATTTTACCAAGATGGTCAGATTCAAAACAAAGAATGAAAAAGGCAATAGGTTCCCTGTCAGTCATGAAAAACCAGTTAGAAAATGCAGTGGAAAAAATAATACTTACAAAACCCAAAACAAATCTATATTTTATACTACTCACAAATAAGCTTCAAGAAGTATGTAACATTCACATTTAAAAGTTTACCAACACTCATGAAAAATATTTATGTAAATGGAGAAGAAATCAGTATTTCTGAAAAAAAATCCAAAGTTTATTGGTTTTTTTAATCAATATATCAACAGAATTTTTGGGAAACTTGACAGTATGATTTTAAAATTTCCTAAAAGAATAGAAGAGCAAATATTTAAGAGAGTAATTAATGGGAATAAAGGGGAAGGGTATAAGACTTACTTTAATAGATTTAAAAATGCACTGAAAACTTATAATTTAAATAGCACAAAAATTGTCAAAGAATGGCTGAATGTGAAATCAAATACAAATAATAACTGAAAGTTACCACTCTGCTTGATTAGCAAAGTTCTACATCTTTCTTTATAGTGAAAATATATACTTGAAGGAAAAGTAAAGTATACAGAATTCTAGAAAGCAAAAGGGAGTTTTCCACCACACATCTCATCTCCCCACCCCACCTACCTGCCATTAACATACCCCTTCCCCAAGGTAGTCACCCCACCTACCTGCCATTAACATACCCCTCCCCCAAGGTAGTCACCCCACCTACCTGCCATTAACATACCCCTTCCCCAAGGTATTCACTTGCAAATGCTCAAAATCACATGTTTTCCACCCGTTCCACACATATGTGCATGCATCATATTTATACATCTGTAAGTTCTTCATATAAATGGCATCATAGCATATACATTATTCTGTCACTTGCTCTTTTTAATTACTGATGGTTGACACCTTTTATACTGATACATTTATGTCATTTTTTCTAATGTTACTATAATTTTAAACCGTATGTTCATACCATAATTTATTTTTTATCCTACTTTAACGAATATTTAGGCAGTTTCCAGAGTGTTGCTACTGCTATCAATGCTGTGACCAATGTGCTTATACATATACACATATACATATATATTTTTAAGAACAATCACATAGCACAGTTCAGAGCAAATTTTTAGATGTGACATTACTAGGTCAAATGATGTGTGCATTTCAAATTTTCATAGATATTGCCAAATAGAATCAAAGTTTTACAACAATTTTTATTTTTACCATCAGTGTATAATGATTCATTTTTGTCCTAAGAAATCATCAATAATTTTGTCATTGCTAATATGATTGGTGAAAATACGTCTGTAATTTTAATTTCCATTGCTTTAAAGTTAGGTTGAATATCTTATATATTTATAAACTACTTTTTTCTGTGTGTTACTTATTCATGTTTCTAATTTTCTCTGGAATTGTTTTATTTATAATTTTCTTCCTATATCAAGGAAATTATCCTTTCATGCTAATGTGTTTTTTGTAAATAAGCTTTTGTGCCTTTATTATGGTCAGTATTCTTGTATTAGAAGTTTTTGTTTCAGATAATAAAATATAATTGCTCAAGGAGGCTTCCTCATTCAAAGATTATGTTTTGCAAATGACATGTCATTTCTTCTGTTATGTTTATAGTTTCATTCTTGTAAATAACTCTAATTTATTGTTAATTTATGTTATATAAAATGTTACTTATAGATTCAACTTCTCTGGCACAACATTTGTTCAAATTCTTGTGAGTTGTTAAAAGAGATTTAATCACGATCAAAAATATATGCAGATTCCTGTGTTAAGATGCTTATAGTCTAGTGGGAGAGACTTCCAATAATTACACATGCCCATCAGAATTGAGATCCATGCTAGAAACAAAGGGTATATAATACCTTTAGTAAATAAAAACATACAATTGGCATCAAGGAAGCCTCCCCAAAGCATGTGAGCAGAAATCAGAAAGAATGTACTCTAGTTAAGAGATTTGGTTGCATGGGGAAGGGAGCCTTCCAGACATAGCATGAATGAAACTGTGTAGAAGAGTATAGCATGTTTAGATAACTGCAAGGAGAACAGAGAAACCAGGTGAAAGATCTAGGGAAACAGTGGCAAGAGATGTGCCTGCAAATGTCAGCAAGGGCCAGATCAGGAAGGTTGACGTTTATGGTAAGAATTCTAATTTTTATCTTAACAGCAAGAAATGGCCTGTTAAGAATGTTAAGCTGGATGATGATATAATCACTTTTGTATTTTGCAAAGATTATTGTTACCACAATGAATAAAAACGGATGTGAGAAGGCCATTTTACCATAGCCCTCCTGAATAAGGAAACAGATAAAAGCTCTCTCACCTTTATAGAATGCCCATTAAATGCCAAGCACTTTACATGACTTATTTTATAGATTTGTAATAGTCATATGTCAGATACCACATTGTTTCCTTTAGGCTAAACTGCTGCAGCAAGAAAACACTAAAATGAGGAGCTTCAAGAGCAATGTTTATTTTCCTCTCACAAAACAGCCCAATGAGTGTTTCCGCTCATGAGGCAGTGCTGTGCCATGCAGCCTTCAGGGATAAGAACCCTTCCTTCTTGCCTCTCCAGATCCCAAATTGCATTGTCCTGTACATGTGCTGAAGGCTACACCACCGAGTTCGGATTCCAGCCACCAGGATGGAGAATGTGGACATAGGAGTCCCACTGTTTTAAATGCACTAGACCAGAACTGGTACACACCCTCTCTGCATATTCTACTGATAAGATTCTAACCACATAGAAGTTCATCACTGCAAAGGAAGCTGGGAAATATAGTCTCGCTTTGAGCCCAGGAAGGAGGTACAGAAGTTTATGAATAGTTACCAGCCTCTACCGTACTTAAGGACTGCCTGTATAAGCATGAGGAGAGTGAAGCTCAGAGAAGTTAAATATAATAACTTTCCCAAAGTCACACAGGAGAAAGTGGCTGGATCAAAATTCAGTCACTCACCTATCTGACTCCAGATTTTTTATCTTTTGCTATACAGCTGAATTTCCCACCTCTTTAACCTGCCTGCCTTCATATCCTCCTCTCAGCTCCTAAGAATTCATAATCCAAAGTGAGGAACAGAATCGGCCCCCCTTCCCTTGAAGTCTCTACAGTATGGGTTGGTAAGCTACAGCTATCAGGCCAATTCAGCCTGCTGCTTATATTTGTAAAAAAAGTTTTATTGGAACATAGGCTAGCACATTTTTTTTTTTTTTTTTTTTTTTGAGACAGAGTCTCGCTCTGCCCCCAGGCTTGAGTGCAGTGGCTGGATCTCAGCTCACTGCAAGCTCCGCCTCCCGGGTTCACGCCATTCTCCTGCCTCAGACTCCCGAGTTGTTGGGACTACAGGCGCCCGCCACCTCGCCCGGCTAGTTTTTTCATATTTTTTAGTAGAGACGGGGTTTCACCGTGTTAGCCAGGATGGTTTCGATCTCCTGACCTCGTGATCCGCCCGTCTCGGCCTCCCAAAGTGCTGGGATTACAGGCTTGAGCCACCGCGCCCGGCCGCACATTCTTTTACATATCGTCTATGGCACCTTTTATGCCGAGATGGCAGTGTGAAGTAGTTTCAACAGGACTGCAAAGCTGAAAGCATTTATTGCTTGGCCCTTTACACAAAGTTTGATGACCCCTGCTGTAGACTATTTTTTGTTCATCAAAACGTGTTTTTCCCTCAGGGAGTATTTGTTAAATACACTGTAAACTTTTATAAGATAAATAGGAAATTATGAGGTCTCCACTTGCTCAACAAAGAGGCTGAATTGCAACTTACCAAATAAAGAAGGAATTCCAGGATGAAGCCATTTAAGAGAAGAAATAAATGTTAAAATAAGCATTTCAAACAGGACCAAAGAGAGGCAATATCAGTGCCATGCTGAAAGGCAACAGAGTAACTGTAAGAATAACAGAAACACATTCTGGAGCTGTTCCCTTTATACAGTGTTGATAAAATTTGTTAATACCATATGTTAGTCTTATGGAGGGAGGCATGGTCTGACTATGAATTTTGGAATTTTACCAGCAATCTTGTAAGATCTGAAGTCGCAGATTTGCTGAACTGCTCATCTCCGTACAGACTGCCGCTGAAGGTTAAAGGAGAACAACAGGGAAGAAGTAAAGCTGTTCTGCGTGCAACTTGAGTGAGGCTGGACAGGACACGTTCTTGTCAATCTCAACAGTTCTACATGTCAATATTTAAATGGAGGAAAATGCCGTCTCCTTTGTAGATTTTTTTTTAATTAAATTGGATTTTAACAAAGAGTGATCTGATTGGCTGTCAAGCTATCATCTAGCTGTGAGATTAACAGGACCATAGCCACTAATTGGGACTTGTTATGTACATCATCATTCATCAAATCAGTATGCCCATGAAAGGGAAGAAAATAAGCAGAAAAATCTCTGTGAACCTAATTTTGCTCCCACTTTTTGTACGTGATACCTAATCGGTTCATTGTATTTCAGTCTTTGTGCTATGGCTTCTATATGGTTTGTCTTTAGTTCTTCAGGTCAAACGAAAGCCTGGGGAACCAGGACTTCTTCATTTCCTTAGTTCTGATGCCAAAACCTGACCCCAATTTAATGTGGGATACAGGGAAGCAAGGGAAATTGTATTTTCACGGATCAGAAGATTTGTGTAACTGAACCCCCATCTCCCGTGACCCATCAATTCTGATTCTTAAGATATTTATTTCCCCAGAATCAGAGGGCAGAACGAGAAATTTCCATTTATTGAGAGATGAGTTATTTCCCACTTTGTGTCAAAAAGAATCCACTGCAGTTGCTGAACCCCAAGTGCCCATACTTCCAGCAAAGCCTTTTTCTCAGCATATGGTACCAGGCCCGGAGTTGGAAGCTTGTAGTGTTTTCTCAAGGCTACGAGAAGTGATAAAAAGAATCCCAGTGTCCTTCATCCTCAAATGCTTGTCATAAATGCACTGCTTTAGGGGGAGCATATGCAGTTCTAAACATAACTCCTTTTCATCCTCTTATTAGAGATCAATTTTTGTCCTCCGTTTTCTTCCCCAGCCCCCAACCCCCTGCTTCATTGGAATGCTTCAGGGTTTGAGTTATTGTAGCATAATTCATGCCCAGATGCTGTAGGGGTACTTGGCCTTCAGGTTTGTGCCTAGCTACACCAAAGACATGAGTTATTACACAATAATTCACATCATGTCATGTCTTATTGCTTAATTAACTTTCCTATCAGAGTAACACATTTTTGCATCAGCAAATGTGGTGCCCTCATATGACTTAAAAGCGTTCCTTTATTTTATGCTAGTGGGTCAGGAATACTGTGGGACAATTTATTAAAGATGAGTTGAATCTCAGGGCTAGAATAAAACTCATCATCTTTTATGTAAATAAAATGTCAAAACTGCCCTCTGGATTAAGGGAAATGAAAAGTCAGGACTGTTAGTCGTTTGTACCATATTGAGAAGAGGAGTTACTTCCTGGGATTTGTACAGATAAAGAAAAAGAATAGTTTTGGTGGGTTTTTTTTTTTTCCATGTCCAATAACATAACTGTTCCAATTTCGAAACATCTGCTATCCTGTTGTGTGTGTGTGTATGTTTTTTTTAAACTGGTTTTAGGTCTGCAGGTGCGATTGCAAGGGATAAAACATCTGTGGTTTGCCTTAGAAAATGAAGAGAAATATATGCAAAACTGGCAGATGAGATCAGCTGCCACTAAGTAACAACCGTTGCATATTCTATAGCCTCACAAACTCACAAATCAGGAATCCGTACTTTAGGATTTTTCCCAGCTGCATGTTCCAAGCTTATGTTCTGTCCACAGATCAGGAGAAAACTGTACATTAACTTTTAACTTCTCAGACTCAATTCACTCTCTGCTTATCAAATAAACTGTTAGCTCCCTTGTGACAAAGAGAAGCACAAGTTACATCCTCAATTCTGCAGGAAATTGTTTTGTCTTCTTTTATGTGATGGTCAGTCAAGTGTGGCCACAAGAGGAGACAGGAGAGGCTCAGGAAAGAAGAAACTTTATTATCTTCACAGACCCTAGAGAGAGGAGGCACAGCACACCGTGTAGTGCTGCATGGGAAAGACACCAAGGTGAGCAGCAGGCAGAAGACAGGAGTGAGGGGAAAGTTTAGACAAGAGCCTTATACTGGGATTTTCAAGGGAAAGACAAGGCAACGCAGCAGAAAGAGTTTCGAATTGGCTAGTTTGAATGGTTTTGGTGGGCTCTAAGCTGTAGTGGTGGTCCTAGTTGTCTGGTACCTGGATGATTAAGGCAGAAAAATATTGCCTCCTGGAGTGTACAAGCCAGACAGAGGAGGGATGGCTCTATATTCATTTGCATATTGAAATCATGCTCAACAGAGCCCTTGCTGTCTTTAAAAATTGGCTAGCCCCTACCTCCACCACAGGGCAGGCTATTCTCAGCAAGAAAGTATTTTTAAGATGTCAAAACATCGTAATATAAAAAAATACACAAACACGCATATATAATATTTCAATGTAGATGCAATAACAATTGTGGTTGATAAGACAGGTTTGTCTCACTGGTGACCAGCAGAAAAAAACAGGGCTGAGGGGAGCTAGCTGGTTAGCCATAATGAGGTCATGCCAGTCCCGAAGGTCCTTACTTTACAAACTTGAGAAGTACTGGGAATGAAGAGAAAAGTTCCCATTAGTCACTAAAATGGCCTTCAACTTTGAGGGGAGAAAAATTTCACTACAAGAGATCATCCTTAGCCAGATAGATTCAGTGGAAGGAACACAGAATTTTAAATTAGAATTTGGAACAGATTTTGATCTGAACCCTAAAACAACCACTGGCTGACTACATGATTTTAGGCAAATTATTTAATCGGTCTAAACCTCAGTTTCTTCAACCATGATATAGGGCAAATAATTACTATCTTGAGGGGTTAAGATGACAATTAAATGACATGTTCAAAATATTGTAATTATCATAATTACCTTAATCACCAATAAAAGCATAAACAACTATTCTTTATATTCTTTAGTAATGAGTTCATGCAGAAAGGGAAAATGGTCCATGAAAAACGTTTCCTATGAAATTTGATATTTATGAGCAAATGGCATGGATCTATTAACAAACACTGACAATGTGAATTGGGTAGTTTTTGCTTGTTGGAGAGGAAGAGAGTCCACCTCATCATACTTCCCAAAGAGCTAATGCATTGATAAGTTAGGAGAATCAGAGGGGAGGCAACTAGGGAGACTGAATTTCTTTTCTTTGCTTTTTCTTTTTTTTTTTTTTTGGAGACAGAATCTTGCTCTGTCACCCAGGCTGGAGTGCAGTGGCACAATCTCAGCTCACTGAAAGCTCCACCTCCCGGGTTCACATCATTCTCCTGTCTCAGCCTCCCAAGTAGCTGGGACTACAGGCGCCCGCCACCATGCTAGGCTAATTTTTTGTATTTTTAGTAGAGACGGGGTTTCACCATGTTAACCAGGATGGTCTCGATCTCCTGACCTCGTGATCTGCCCGCCTCAGCATCCTAAAGTACTGGGATTACAGCCGTGAGCCACTCGCCCAGCCAAGACTGAATTTCTATGTTTGGGCCTCAAGTAAAACTGTAGGCTTCACCCTGACGGCAGTGAAAGAGTGTAGTTATACTGAGGGTTATGATCTCAGTCCTTGGAAAAGCAGATATTATGTGAAAGAAGAAAACAAAACAAAAAAATAATATCAGGAGACCAGGTATGTGTTGGGGCAGATCCTGTAGAGATTGAGAATTTGGCAAAGTGTCTTCTCAGGTCTCAGTTCACAATGAAGCTGCTTTCCTCTGAAATAATTCTTTCGGGGAGCCATAAATGTGATTAACCACCTAGCAGTCATTTATACTTTAGCATGAATTCTTACATTCAAGTGCATTCAATTGGTGCCCTCCAGATACCACAGTGAGAGAAGAAGAATTCTGATGGGAGGTATTGAATAAGAGGGTTAATTCTGCAATACAAATGTTAATTTTTAAGCTGTTTCTCATACAAACTCCCATCCAAGAAGGGAATCACATAGTGGGAGATTATAATTTCCAGCTGCCAGAGACAGATGCATTCAGTTTATGGATTTATCCATAGCAAATATGGAGATTGAAGTCAAGCTGAGAAGGCAGCTGTTGCTGAGGAGATGGCCAAGTAGGAGTGAAATCAAAGATGTGTCCAGTCCCATTGCTGGATCAGAGAGGGAGCATGTCAACTGGGGTGCAAGATAGAATGAAGGAAAGGGTGCTAAGGGCTCTAAATTTGGGAGATGAGTGCCAAAGATAAATGGATGCCCTGCGGATGGTTTTTAATTACTAAGCCTGGGTCTTTCTGCAGCCACAGGTCCTTCTGTAGTCACAACAGTACTATTGGTGATAATTAGCCCTCTGGGACATTGCAAGTGGAAGATTGTTCCGGATAGAGCCACTTAGTGGAGGTCTGCCTAACAGAGAAACTACTGAAGGACACTGGTCATGTAGGGAAGAATAAGACATCAAAAAACCTAGGATGGGGTCTTCAAAGTGGTAGTAACCTACAACTAATTGAGTCTTTTAAAAAATAATCTCACTAAACATGAACTCTTGCATTAAAGGTAAGTGACCTTGGAGCTTGGGACTGCAACTGGTAATTACCAAAACTGGGTTTTGCTGACTCGTTTATTGGCTACATCTCATTTATCAGCTCCAAATATCAAATGGGTCCCAGCAATATAAAGGTCCCTGACTCCCTTGGTCTCCTTTGGCCTGTCATAAGTAAGCTGGAACAAGAGGATAAAATTGAGTGTGGTGTGAGATGACCTAAACAAGGCTCTCCAACTGAGGGATCTTGCTTCTCAATGAGAGTGAAAGCATTAGCTTCACAGGCAAGGAGAAGCTGTGTGCAAGGGAATCAGACATATTCAGCCAACCCCTGCTAATTCCTAGCTTTTCCTGCGAGTCAGAAATCTTAAAGTATCAAGGGCAGCTGTCTACATGTACAAATAAATGTGTATGAGAAAAGGTGTCCTTACACATGGATGACCACACACTGGCCCTCAAAGAAACTCAACAAACTTTGCTAATGCCATCTAACCAGAGATGGGAGAGCCAGCCACTTCCTATCATTACACAAGGGCACTGGAGCAGTGCTTACCCTCTGGGGATGACCTGGCGGCGCCCTCCAGACCACAGCAGCTGCTGCCTCTGAAGCTAAGCGCTACCATCTCGTTTTCTTTGCCTCATCAACACACAGCTGCCCTCAGTCATCCCACTGGGTAGGGAGGGGAGCGTCTTCTTAAAGAAGGGACATCAGCTGTGCCCACTGTCCTCTGACTCCACCCACATTCCACAGCTACTCTCAATAGTGCTCACTCAACCACCTCTAACCGGCTCTTGGCAGCAAGTCCTGGCCAAGTTTCTAACCACAGCTGTTCCACCTAGAGTATAGCTGGTCAGTCAAAGAATGGCCTAAAACAGCCGCATAATTCAGGATAGGCTGGAGGAGAAGAAAAGTTTGTAGGACTCCAAGATTTGGTGAAGATGTGTGCATTTGATAGGAACATGCTTCTGTTTGTAATTATAGATGAGTTGGAGGAGTATGAGATCATGTGAGGACAGCTGTGTGCATATCCAATGGGTGTGGGGATGGCCAAAGGTATATGTGGTTGATATTTGTGGAATGGGTAATGTATGTACAGTATTAGATACGGTTCTTAAAAATTAGCAAGCCAAATTGAATTTAGGTGTGTCAAGATGATCTTCCAAATATTTCTAGAGCACCATACATTTATGTTAGGCTCATTATTTATAAGGTTCAGGCATGTCAAGTGAGCTGTTTAAAGAACATCTAAGCCTTTATTTATATAAGTCAGGGCTTTTTAGTGTAGCCAAAGACTTCGGGTATTGCTCAGAGGTTCCTGGGCCCTCTTTGAAGCCCTCTGCCTAAACTCACCATTGAAGATAAAGTTTATCCAGAAAAACTGCTTGTTAAAGCACAGTTGCTCAGATGCCTGATGGCACCGGCCACGTGGCTGTATAATGTTGGATGCTCAAGTCGCCAATAGACATCCGTCTGAACTTAATTGCCCCCTACCAGAATTTGGTCCTGGTTACCTTATTTTCTCTTTCCTCACCACTCCACAGCTGAAACTGATGACAACAGCCACTTTACCCTCCCCTCCCTGACCCTGACCCCTGCCCAATTTGAGTCCTGGTATCAAGCATGGTGCTAATTCTGTGGTACATCCACACTTGATCTTCACTTAAACTCCATGTCCCCACTTGTTGATTGTGTTTTACATCCAGAGAAAATGTTTTTCATTTGTCCTCTAGATACTAACAAGCAAAGAGCACCCTATCAGGAAGACAGTCACAATTTGTGAGTTGAATTTTTTGTTATAGTTTTTTGGCAATATGCTCACAAGCTATTGCAATGGGAGCATTTCTATAAATTGCAAAAATCAGTGAAACTTGGCTCTACCAAGTCTTTAATAGAAACCAACTGAAATAGTATCCAAGGTCATTTAGTCATTTAAGACTCCTCCCATGATCTGATTGCACTTCCCCTATCATTTTTGTCTAACTGAACTATTGAGCATTTGCTATGTTTAAGGCACCTTGTTAGGCTCCACTTCACTGTTTCTTATGATGTCAAAGAATCAGACAAGTAAAAGCATGCGGCAAATGGCATAGACAGGATTGATTCCTGTTGAAAGAATGGCAAGACATTATTGAGATGACATGGGAGGTTGACCTAAACAATGAATAGAAGAATTTCCAATCAAAATTAAAGAAGAGATGTTGCAGGCAAAGGGAAAGGCATGACCAACATCATGGAAACATGATAGGGCAAGATCTGTTTGATTATTGCCCATATTATTCAAAGAGCTTATGGTGAGAATTGAGATTGCAAATGTACTTGGAGGCCACAATTTTAAAGGACTGCGGAGGCCAGTCTGGAGATATTTGTCTCAACCTTGGGGAGTTATTAACATTAAAACATTTAGGAAAAATATGTGAGAGTGACAAGAAATTGTATCATGATTACCAGTTAAAAGATGGTAACATGAAGTTGTGATACATACTGAGACTCCTTCCTAGGGAGTTACCAAGTAGTGGCACCTCAAAGCTGAAAAACAGCAATGCCATACATCCCTGACTTGGGACTTGCTAACAAGGTGACCTTTCAGAAGAATCAGTAGAGCAACCCCCTTCCCCCAAAGGAAATAGAGAAAGAGGAGTCATCTTTTGGGAAGAGTTGAGTTTGTGAATCAGTATTTACTTCTCTCCATGTGGAATGGGGCTGAGAGGGAAGCAGTTTGGCTATTTTTCTGTGTCCAACCAAGCCAGCTGTTCCCTGGAGAATCACACATGAAATCTGAAAGCATCATTAGGAAGTGAAGACTGTTATGAACTTTTGCTGCACCTGAAAGTTCACAGTCCCGAGAAAATGCATAAAATATTTTAGATGTTGAATCCTAAGAGAGAGTAAATAAGTCCTAATATATTAAGGTTGCTACCCCCTCACAGTCTCATACAAACTGAGGCAGGCATAGCAATGATCCCAAGTTTCCTGTGGACCTAGCCCAGGTCACCAAATAAGGGGTGGGCACCAGTATGGAGGGGTCATACTGATGAAGGATGGGTTGATGTGAGGAGGATACTGATAGCCACCTACCAGAGGGAGAGGAGGAAGCTGTTCTACCTCCATAAGACTGCTGGCTGGGCATCAAAGACCACCTAAGATGGAATGCTATGTAACTGGAGGCTGGTTACCACCACCCAGAAATTAGGCCAGATACCGGCTGACTTTAAAGAAAAGATTGCCAGCTTGCTATCTTCAACATGCTGGCAATCACATGAGTGAATTCTCAGTCACCCTGACCTCTCTGATACCCCCCATCAGCAGAACAGTTGCCTGAGATCAGAAGAAAAGAGGTAAAGAACCAATTACACTCTACTCCTCCTCAATCAGCTCCTAACAGCCTAGTCATATCTAATTTAATTAAAGATAAGATGTTTTGAATAGAGTTTGAGATTTTAATAACTGGATTGCAAAAAAATCAGTAAACTAAGCTGATGATTACCAGAAGGGGCTGACAAAGTTAAATTTTCTTGCTGCCCACAAGGGTGGGAACTCAACTAATATAGTTGGTAGCAGTTTGGAGAAAAAAATATATACAGTTACATGTATTAGAAAGTTGAGAGATTCCAATAAAAATTCTTAAAATTACAAGCAGTAAGGATCTGAACTAGGAGACTAGCAATGAGGAAAGATAAGAGATATAAATATGACTTCAAAGATAAGACTGAAAAACATGACTTATCAGTAAATATAAAGAGAGGAAAAGAGACAAAGACCCCCAAATCACTTTGGATTCTCTTTGTTTTGGGGGCACAAGAGGAAAGTCAAGTAACCTTTTGCAAATTCCATAAAATTCTACATCTCACGGTAGTAGAAAGAGGCACTTATTCACTCATACCCAAAATTGTGCATGGAATTTCAGGGAGGTTTAAGAATCCTATGAAGCCCATCCACGGACCCCTTAGGGAAATATGAGTTTCTAACCTGAGCAAACAAGAGGGTGTTGGTACCACTAAACAAAATAGGATGACAGTAAAGTGAGAGGTTTATCAGTAGAAACCCCAAATCTGTATTGCCACCCCAAAAGTGTCTTCTAACTTCCAGACCCACCTATTCAACACCTCTGCTTGATTATCCCCAGGATTCTCAAACCAATCATGTCAAAAACTGAGTAATCATCTGTTCCCTAATCTCACTCTTCCTCTCATGCTCCCTAACTTAATGAAGTTATCATTACTCTCCACCCTAGTTGCTTAATGTAAATTCTACAGTATTACTCTCAACATTCTTATTCTCTTCTCCCAAAACCAATAAAACTCCAGTTTATGTCACTCTTACCTTCACTTCTCTCCATTCCCACCATCATTTGCCATGTGCATAACAAAGCTTCTTAATGTATCTATCAGCAACCAGTTTGGTCTCAACCAACCCATTCAAACTACTCCAGCTAAAGCAATGTTTCAGCAATAATCTGATCATGTAATTTTAATACTTTAGTCAACTAATGGTTATCATGGCCCATACTCCTTTGATTAATTACAGGGTGGTCCCTGATCTGGTCCCTGATCTGACCCCCTTGGTCTTTCTGTCCTCTACACATATCAGTGGTACTGCACCCCTTACTTTCCTCAAAGCACCATGCACCCCTACAATTATTTTCTTGTGCCCTCCTTCACCTGGCTAAATTCTACCCACCATTTAAATTCCACCCACCAATAAGATGCCACTTCTTCAGGAAGCCTTTTTGGATCTTTCCCCAAGTCTGGCTTCCATGCCTCTCCTTTGTTCTCTCCTAGCACCCTATGTTTACTCTTAAAGCACCATGACAACCCTGTATTGTAATTGTCTGTTTGCTAATTTTATCTCTCTGGAGACTGTCAGTTCCTTGAGAACAATGATGGGTATTCTCTTCATTCCCATATCCCTAAGACATAATGCAGTTCTTGGAACAGTGTAGGTCTCCAAGAATATTTGATTACTGAATGAATAAATGAATGAAGAATAAATTGAAATAGGATAATGGGATGGCAATATAAAAAGAAAGTGAACCAGGAGGAACTTATTTTCTCATTTTATATCTCCTGGCAAATACTACTGTCCTCATTACTGTCTCCACACCTTTCCTCTTACCTCTTCTCCCACTTGGAATGTCTTCTCTCCTGCCCCTCCCACACACACCTATTCCTCCAAGACTTGCCTAACTCTCAAACGCCCACATTGATTCCTACTTCTCTGAATTTCCTTTGGAACTTATTACCTATGAAGTACATTTTATCATGTGAACACACATTCTTATAATTTCACTGTTTCATTTGAGTAAGTTTTATCTCCACACGAAGTGTTTTTTTACTTATAAGATAAGAGGTTATTTTCTTCATCACAGTTACCACAGACCTGGGTATGTAGTCACATGCTGGGAAAAGCTGGCACTTAATAATCCCTGTTGATTAACATCATTAACAATCATCAATGTCTTTCTATTCGACAATAAGCCTTATGAAATTTTCCTACTCATTTTGTTTCCAATCCAGGAGTGAATCAGGGAGCCCAGCCCTGCTTGAGAAATAGATCTTTTGAAGACAGCTGTGCTACTTTTAATCCAAGCATCAAGCCTGGAAAATCCACTCATTTAGCAAACACTTATTAGGGTAAATTATGTGCTAAACCCCCTCCAATCCCTTTACCACTCCCAGACTCCTACCCACCTGCCCTAAATGTTTACAGTGATGATGATTGGCAGGTTCCCTCAAAGCAGAGCCTGGACAGGGACTCCTGTGTTAGTGTTCTCAGGGGAAGAGAAGTGAGGGCAGCAGGATAAAGCAAAAACAAGCTAAGCATGCATGTGGCCCAGGCAGAACCTAACTGTAGCCTGGCCCCACAGGCAGCTCTGGAGGATGAATTTCACTTCAGAATTGGCCCTATCTTGAGACAAGGGCTGACTTTTGTCTTCCCTTAGTCAATTACTGTAAGCTGGTAATGTATACTAAAGAATACAGTGGCTCCTATTTGGCCAAGGGTGACTCTGTAGAAAATGAGAATCTGTAAGCTAACAGTGAACATTCTTAGAAGCTGGAGTGTCCATGCATCAGCCTGGTAAAGGAGGTCTGGATGCAGCACCAAGATCATCCACAACAGATGAGCACAAATCTGTTGTTTATAAAGAATATGCTCCATCCAGAGAATCTGGAAAATAATAAAGAACAATCTTGAATGATACACGCAGTGGAGGCCTAATTTTACAGAAGATAGGGCCTGCATGAGATGACACGAAATATAGTAAGAAAGGTCATATATTGCTAGGAAACTGATCCTTCTAAACAATTATCTGTTTAGAGAACAATTACAGAAGTGTAGATAAAACAGTTCTTCAAGAATGCTATTGTTTTTAATCAAAAAAGAAAAATATGGAGATTCAGGGAGATGATTTAAGATGTGATCAATATCATGCTAAATAAAACTCTTCTAGCTTTGTAATTGACCTACTTTATTATTTACTTTATGTACTGCTAGCCTAGTTATCCTAAACCTTCCATGAGAATATAATAGTGTAAGGGGAATCCCAAAAGCTGAGTCTCATTTTGGTTTCAATTCCTGATAGTTTTCTATGCCTCTATCACAGAGTTCCAGTTATCAGGCCACCAGAAGACAAAGTTATTTTTTAATCATCTTTAAACTTTTGCTTTGGGGTCCCTTGAGAATGAGTTATTCACCTCAGGTATAGAAAAATCATGTACCCCAAAATACAGACACTCTGTTAGACAGAGAGAGCTTTACTCGCTGCTGTGTCTACTTTTAACTCGGTCTCCTCTCAGTGCTCAGAACCAACTTTGACAGAAAGAGAACAGGATATTCATGGCCATTTACATTTGCCAGTGGTGGAACTGGCTGGCTGTATGATAGCATCTTTCACAATTCTGGCTAATCTTCCACTTACCAGTCTGTGTGTGCACACTGGCATGGCCCAGGCATCTATCCATTTCTGGGTGTGGTAGGATTATGTTTCATGGGACCAGGTTTCTCCTTCAGCTTCCTCAGGCCCCTGCATGCCAGCCAAACACTTTATAGGCTCAGAAAGAAATGTTCCAAAGTACAAAGAGACAGACAACAGTCACTGCCCCTAAATCACAACAAAGAGCATGCCATTAAAAATGTTTGTAGCTGGCTTATGGATAATGCAGAGTAATTAGCAATCAAATTGGCATTGTGATGGCACAGGATACAGAGGGAACTGTAAGACTGAAATTCACCATTAGCTGGTTTACAAAAAATTTTCTTAAGCTGCTCTCTAAAGTTCAAGTGTTTGTCTCAGGGATCTATGTGAAAGATCTAACAAGTAACCACAATGATTTTCATCCACCTACCTGGCAATGCGATAGGAAAAGGCAGGGATTAAATGAATGCCAAGGTCCCTAGGTATGCAGAGACATGTCTTCCTTATCTTTAAATTCAATGCCTGTGCAGCCCAAAGCCTGGTGTAAAGTAGGTATTACTATCAAAACAAGTCCATTTCCCCTAATTTTTTAGGAACATAATGAATTATCTAGCCCTACTCTGGGTTAGTAGATCTAGCAAAGCTAATAGAAATGCCCAGTATAATTAAACTTTGCAAATGTCTACAGGAGTATTTATATCAACCTTTCTAATTATTGACGTCTTCTTCAAATATTAGAAACAAGAACCTCTCTCATAATGGAGGTTGGAATTGGAGGCCTAATTTTAGTCTTCTAATTGGACCACCATTTAGAATCTGGTTTGCTGAGAGATAGTGGATGCTGCCAGATGTCTGAGAATGGTAAGCACTAGATACACCTTAATCAGGGAAGCAGAAGTACATCCAATATATTACTCCCTGATCTGTCCTCATCACCAAAGCCTCCACTTACACACAAAACATGAAAGAAAGGAGTTATGCAAGAGCCACTAGAAAGAAAGAAAACATTATTTAGATGACTTTCATAATAACATTCAAGGTTATCTTAAAGTGGGAGGCTGTCATTCCAATTTTGACCTCACTATTTTGAAGCTAACAGAATTCTTTGGGTTTTACCCATTTTGCCAATGATGATGACAGGACATACCAGAGAGGAATTCCTCACAATTTTCTGAGGCTAGCCAAAAAATAAACAAAAGTATCAGTCTTTCAGCTTAACTCATAACAACCAAATAATAATAACAAAAATGTACTTAATAAAATTTATTAGACATTTAAAAACTTAATCTAAAAAAAGACTTTATAGGAAATCAATAAAGTGTAAAACTGAAACTGTGCATGGTAAATTTGTGTTTGACTAAAACTTAAAGAAACAAATGTTTTGCTTTCCATATTTTTATTTTTAAATTGGATTGCATGCATGTGTATATGGATAAAATTAAGAAGATATGAAAGTACAAATAATAAAAAAATTAATCAAACTCACTCACTGGTATAGTTTGGCTCTGTGTCCCCACCCAAATCTCATCTTGTAGCTCCCATAATTCCCATGTGTTGGGGTATGGACGCAGTAGAAGATAACTGAATCATGGGGGGTGGGTCTTTCCTGTGCTGTTCTCAGGATAGTGAATAATTCTCAGGAGATCTAATGGTGGTTTTTTGTTTTGTTTTTTGTTTTCGAGATGGAATTTTACTCTTGTCGCCCAGGTTGAAGTACAATGGCACGATCTCGGCTCACTGCAACCTCTGCCTCCTTGGTTCAAGCAATTCTCCTGCTTCAGCCTTCCAAGTAGCTGGAATTATGGGTGCCCACCACCACGCCCAGCTAATTTTTGTATTTTTAGTAGAGATGGGATTTCTCCATGTTGGTCAGGCTGATCTCAAACTCCCAACCTCAGGTGATCTGCCCACCTCGGCCTCCCAAAGTGCTGGGATTACAGGCATGAGCCACTGCGCCCAGCCAAGATCTGATGGTTTTAAAAACAGGAGTTTCCCTACACAAGCTCTCTGTTTGTGCCTGCTGCCATTCATGTAAGATGTGACTTGCTCCTCCTTGCCTTCTGCTATGATTGTGAGGCCTCCCTAGCCACGTGGAACTATAAGTCCATTAAACTCCTTTTCCTGTATAAATAACCCAGTTTCAGGTATGTCTTTATCAGAAACATGAAAACAGACTAATACACTCACTATCTTGCCCCCACACACCCATTTTCCTCACAGGAAATAGTAACTACACTATTAGCAGGTTCTTGTATAACTTCCAAAGATACAATTTTAATAAAATCCCACGAATATAATTGTTGGGTCAAAGGGCATGTTCATCCTAAATTTGAATCAATTTGGATTAATTGCCTATAAAAATTGAACTAGTTTACATTCCCATCAGCAGTGAATGAGTGTTTTGATTCCCAACACCCTTGTCAATGTTTTCATCTTCATGAAGTTTATAGGTGAAATTCTCTTACTATAAATGACGTTGGTCAGCTTTTCATATGTTTATGAACCATATAAATTTCCTTTTATGTGAATTGGCTACCTAGTTGTCTCAGGACCATTTATCAATTACTCTAGAATTTTAAAGGCCACAGTGAGTATATACTAAATTATTTTATGTATTTTGGGTTTATAGATTTTGTGTTCCCTAATTGATTGATTTATAGTTGTATTCCAGGATTATGCTGTTTTAATTATTATAGATACATAAGTTTTAATATCTGATAGGTGTAGAACCCTCTCATTATTTTCATTTTCAGCATTATTTCACGAAAAATAATATTCAGGGACTTTACAATCAAGTTGTCTAGTTAAAACAATCCATCTATTGATCATCTATCTTTTTAGTATTTCTGTGAGGAAAAAAATCTTGAGGAAATTAGACCTTCATTGTTAAATCAGATAAAGATGACAACTGAAATAAAGACAAAATTCATAATTTTGCTTACTGTGCCTGGTAAAAGTTGATACATGCCTCATTCTTGTAAAATTTCCTATGACATTATCTTAATAAAAGTAATTTCATTAAAATAGATTTTAATACATTTTTAAAGTAGTTTAATGTCACATGAAGGAAAATTGATAAGACATTTGGTTAGCTAAATGCTAAATATAGGTTCTTCTAAAAATCATTTTAATAACAAAAATTGATCATCATTAGTCTAATTCTTAATAAAATAGATAATGAAAATATTTTGGGGGCAAAAAATGGGGAAAATAATGTTCCAACATGTAAAAATGATACAGTTACAATCTCTCCCACTAAGCTGAAGAATATATTTTGGTAGAAGTTTAGAGATTGATATGGTATAGATATTTGTCCCCTCCAAATCTCATGTTGAAACGTGATTTCAATGTTGGAGGTGGGACCCAGTTAGAGAATTTTCAGTCCTGGGGTTGAGTCCCTCATGAATGACCAGGTAGCCTCCCTGTAGTAATAAGTTCACATGAGATCCAGTTGTTAAAAATAATCTGGAACCTCTCCTTCTCACTCTCTTGTCATGTGCCTGCCAGTTCTCCCTTCACCTTTCAACATGATTGTAAGCTTCCTGAGGCCTCAACGAAAGCAGATGGTGGTACTGTGCTTCTTGAACAGCCTGCAGAACTGTGAGCCAAATAACCCTCTTTTAATTATAAATTACCCAGTCTCAGGCATTCCTTTAAAGCAATGCAAAATGGACCAACACAGAAAATTGATACCAGGAGTGGGGAGTTGCTATAGATACCTAAAATGTGGGAACAGCTTTGTAACTGGGTAATGAGCAGACGTTGGAAGAGTTGGAGGTCTCAAAAGAAGACAAGAAGACAAAGGAGAGCTTAGAACTTCTTAGAAAATTGTTAAGTGTTGTGACCAAAACACTGGTAGAAATGCGGACAGTGAAGTCCAGGCCAATGAGGTCTCAGATGGAATTGAGGAAGTTATTGGGAACTGGAGAAAAGGTCACCCATGTCATGCCCTAGCAAAGGACTTGGCTACATTTTGTCCACACCCTACTACTTTGTGGAAGGCTGAACTTAAGAATGATGAACTAGGGTATCTGGTAGGAGAAATTTCTAAGCAGTAAAACTTTCAAGAGGTGGTATGACTGTTTTCAACAACCTATAGTCAAATACAGGAGCAAATAAATGACTTAAAGTTAGAACCTATGTTTAAAAGGAAAGCAGAGGATTAAACTGTGGAAAATTTGTAGGCTGGCCAAGTGGTAGAAAAGGAAAGTGTATTTTCAGGGGAAGATTCCAAATAGACTGCAGAGCAACCATTTGCTAGAGGGATGAGCAGAACTAAAAGAGAGCCAGGTGCTAATAGCCAAGACAATGGGAAAAAGGCCTCCAACGCATTTCAGACACCTTCAAAGCAGAGTCTCCCTTCATAGGCCTAAGGCCTAGGAGGAAGGAATGGTTTCAGGGACCAAGCCTTGGCACCACTTTCCCCTGCCACCTGGGAGGCTGCTCCCACTACCCTTCTGCCACTGCAGGTCCAGCCATGGTGCAAAGTGCCCCAGGTATGGCTCAGACTGCTATTTTGGAGAGCTCAAGCCACCATAAGCCCTAGTGGTTTCCATGTGGTGTTAAGCCTGCAAGCACACAGAATGCAAGACTGAAGGAGGCTTGGCAGCTTCTACCTAGATTTCAGAGGATGTGTGGGAAAGCCAGGATTTCCAGGAAGAAACCTGCTTCAGGGACACAGCACCAGCATAGAGACTCATGTAGGGCAGTACTGAGGGGAAATGTGGGATTTGAGCCCCCCACCACAGAGTTCCCACTGGGCAGTTGTCTAGTGGAGTTATGGGAAAGGGGACATTGCCCTCTAGACCAAAGAATGGTAGAGCCACTGGCAGCTTGTCCTCTGAGCCTGGAAAAGCTGCAGGTGACACTCATCCCTAACCTGTAAGAGCAGTCATGGGGGCTGTACTCTGCAAAGCCACAAGGGTGTAGTTGCCCAAGGTCTTGGGAGCTCAACCCTTGTACCAGTGTGCCCTGGATGTGGGACATGAAGGATTATTTTGGAGATTTGTCTGATCTGCCATTTTGAACTTATGTAGAATCGATTGCCCTTTTTGACTGATTTCTTCCTTTTGGAATGGGAATGTTTACCCAATGCCTGTACCACCATTGTGTCTTGGAATTAAATAACTTGTTTCTAATCTTACAGGCTCATAGATGGAAGATACTTGCCTTGAGTCTCAAATGAGACTTTGGACTTTCGATTGGGTTGATGCTAAAAATGAGTTAAGACTTTTGGGACCACTGGGAAAGGATGATTATAATTTGCAATGTGAGGGGCATGAGATTTAGGGAGCCAGGGGTGAAATGATATAGTTTGAACATTTTCCCCTCCAAACCTCATGCTGAAATGTGATCCCCAGTGCTGGAGGTAGGGCCTAGTAGGAGGTCTTTGAGTATGGGGATGCATCCCCTCATAAATGGCTTGGTGCCTTCCCCATAGTGGTGAGTTCATGCAAGATTTAGTTGTTAAAGGAAGTCTTGGACCTTCCCCCTTGCTCTCTCGCTCCTTTGTTTACCATGTGATACACTGGCTCCCCCTTTACCTTCTGCCATGATTGTTAGCTTCTTGATGCCTTACCACAAGCAGATGCTAGCACTATGCTCCCTTTACAGCCTGCAGAACTGTGAGCCAAATAAACCTCTTTACTTTATAAATTACCCAGTCTCAGGTATTCTTTTATAGCAACACAAAATGAATGAATACAGAGACTAAAGTTAAATACTATTCTGTTGGCAATTATTTAGAAGTTCAGTTTCCTTTGTGTATTAACAAAACATTTCTAAACATCTTTATTTCAGTAAATCTAATAAAAATATATATCAGTATAAAACAAATTTTATGTTTTCTGCATTACAATATTTTATAAAATAATCAAGCTATTTCAGTGGTGATCTCCTAGCTGATTTCCATTACATAGAGGAAAGAGTCCTGAAGTTAGAGTTAGAAGACTTGGCTTTGAATTCTTATTTGACCTTTTGCCATACAACACAGATTTGGGGTTTTCTCAATCATTCGGACTCTGAGGAAGGAGATAATGAAATTCTTGTGAGAATTATATAACATCATGATATAAAACTCTACTCAACACAGAAAAGTTGTTCAGTATGTTTACTGAATAAAGCAATGAGCGAATAAAGAAAGGAATGAATAAAACCTTTGATTTACATCAGGATGGCATGAACTTCTTGCACTGGCTCACACTTATTCTCCAACTTTTGCCTCACCACAGCTGGTACAGTTTAATAACTGTAAAAGAATCCAGCCAGGTTGGCCAGTTCCAGAAGTTATAGCTAAGATAGTGAATGCGAGAAAAATTAACTTGCACACATTTTAAACTCCTAATTTTTCCTTCATTAACATAATTTTCCAATCAACTAGGTTAATCTAGACTGAGAAACTTTTTTATTAAAGTATAAGTAATTCTCAATGGTAAACTGAGATCATTCACCTCTGACACTAACTCACTTGCTTTTAGACTAACACCGAATTTCATGACTGTGGACTGGCCCTGTAAAGTTTATAAAATATTAATAAGGTGTTTGTTAAAGAAAGTAATACAAAGTTTTTATTTTACAGGTTTTTGGGATAAGGTTCACTTTAACAAATTTTAGGGGTCTTTTTGGATTTCACATTCTAGTGCATCAAATGCATACGATTTCAAATTAGCAATAACAGGGCTCTGACTAGGAAATCACCTACCCAAAGACCCCACTTCCTAATATAATCACCTTGGGATTTAAAATTTCAATATGAATTTGGGGGAGATGAAAATATTCAAACCACAGCACTAAGGTTACACTGCCCACATATAACAGGTTTAGAATAACCCAGATCATTCCAGACTCTAATTCCTGACGAGAATGGAGCACCTGGACTACTTCCAGTCCTAATCAGCTCTGGACTAGACAGCCATGGGGCTGTCGAATATACAACTGAGCATTTATTACCCAGAAAGGCAGACAGACATCGAGGATTTGGTTTATCTTCCATCTAAAGACTTCATCACTGGGGTTTTTCTAATCCATTCTTTACCTTCTTGCACCTTATTCCTGGCAGGACACACAGATTTTAAAGGAAGAATAAAAACCAGTGATTATGTTTCTGTACTAGATATCTGAAAGGTTTCTATGTTGAGATGGAGGGCTGAAATGTGCCTCTCCGACTGCTTCATCTAAAACTTCACTGAAGGATTTTTTTAAAGACACATCTCAAGTACAGGGAGAACAAGGGAGCAAACATAGCAACCAAATTTTGGAACTGGAATCAGGTGGTCCAGTGGCCCCTGACTTAGCCAACACAAGACAGCCAAACCCTGAGCTGACAGTGGAAAAAGCAGAGGGCCAGTGTCATTCCTGTCCAACAATCTTCAAAAGGTACAGGATATAGAAGCAGTAGGGATCTCTGAATCTAGAAGCAAACAGTCGGAAAGGGCTAAAATAACTTTCTGAAAGCTGTTTGAGAGCTAATAAGAGGTTAGCAGAACTAGCTCAGCAAGAAGTTAGCATTCATGAAAATTCTTTAAAAAAATACCTCCTCAAACAGATACATTGCAAAATAAATGCATTGCAAAATAAATGCGTTGCAAAATAAATAAATACATTGCAAAACAGACCCCTTCTATTGCCTACTTCTTGGGGAAAAGTGTATAGGCTGAATTTCAGCACACCCTCCAACCCCCATCTTGTTGCCATTCTACCAGGTTTGTGCAGTGCAAAAACTGTACAGCTTTATAGCCATGTGCAAGAACCTTGAGTCCCTGCATCCCTTCCAATCCATCTGCCTGGAAATTGTCCCTCCTTCACCCTGGCAGGGACACATTCATAATTGCATCAACTTTTCCAGAATAGAGTCTTGTAAACTCTCAGAAAGGGGTTGCCAGGGAATAACTCTGTTCAATTCATCTTTTCTCGGGAGCTTTCATCTTATGGAGGGAATTAGGTTTGTGCTTTGTACTCCATGTATTTATTTTAACTTTGTTTTCTATAAATACTCAAGAGTGTTTTCTAAAACCAAGGACTTTCTATGACTTAATCACAGTGCATTTAATAAAATGAGAAAATTGAAAATTGTTGATGCAATACTATTATCTAATACACATTCCAGACTTAAATTTTGTTTGTTGTCACAGAAAAAAAAAAATGTTCTTTATAAGCTTCTTCTTTTTATGGATCGAGATCCAATACAGAATTAAGCATTGTATATCATCCTGAGAATAAGTAGTATCTTGTTAGGATATCTTCACCTGTGGTTAAGCTATAAAGAAATTATAGAGGCTAGCACAAAAGTCTGTATACTGGTTCCTTCTGGGAGGTGAAGGAGGGATGTTCAGGCATCTTCTAAGGTACCAAGAATAATTTATTTCTTGGGTGATAGTTTCACAAGTGTTCATTTTATCATTATTCTTCAAATAGTACATATTTATTTTATATACTTTTTAATAAATAGTACATTTTATATTTTGTTTTCTTTTTAAGAGGAATAATTTAAGGGTCTGCTTTAGGCACAAAAGAGTGTTACTTTTAGTTAAATGGGCTCATATTACTGAGCTTAATCCATGTTAAGAAAAATTTGGTATGTTCTTAAGAGTCATCTTGGTGTCAAGAACGAAATATGGTTTTCTGAAACAGCCTAGGACTGAGTTAACCTCGGCTCTAGTACTGGCTAGCTTGGAGCTCTGAGCCTCCTTTTGTTAATCTGAAAAATTATGGCATTAATTACTTCAAAGCTTTAGTAAAGATTATAAGAGATAACTGCATATAGCATCGAGTTAAGATACCTCATTCATACTATATTATTTTAAAAATACACTTTTCCTCTCCCTACTTTGCCATTCTGTCTCAATTCATCGGTAAACAAGTTTAACATGTAGTAAGGTTTTATTTTTAGCTAAATTTTATTATTTATGGTTCTTTATTTCCCATGACAATGACTTTTTCACTCTCTAAGTTGTTTAGGAAATAAAATCTTTTTATACGGAGATAAAACTCTAATTCTTTTTCCTTATCATAGCTTTTCCTGAATTTTATGCTCTATTTCTCTCAAAGTTGCATTCAAAGCATAATGAATCTCTTGGCCTTGCTATACATATTTTCTGAATTGTTTTGCTTTTAATACTGGTTCCAAAGTCAGTTTCTAGCTTTTTGAATTTATACTAGACTTAACTATCAAGTGGGGAGGTTCCCGTTTTTTATTTTTGAAAGCAGGTATTTGTGAAAGATTGTAATTATCTCTGCCATGAAAGTCCTGTAGAACTCACTCCTAAAACTGGACACCATTTTTGTACTTGTTTGTGTGTGTGTCAGTGTGTATAGTTGGAATTTGTAGATTTTCAACTACTTATTCAATTAATGTTTGTATATTTATTCATTATTCTGTTTTATATGAGGGTATCCATTTTATCCAATATTTTAGAATATTACCATAAAACTTTAAGCATACTATCACTTGTTTGAAAAACCTTCTTTTAGTAATTTAGCTTTTTTGTCCCTATCATTTGTTAATCTCTCTTTTCATTCAATTTTTTCCAGTTTATATATTCTAGCAGATTTTGAAAGAATTGAATTTTGATTTTTAATTAGTATTATCAAAGAACACAGTTGGTATCATAACAGTTTTCTGAAATTTGTTGAAACTTGCTTTGTGACCCAGTATATAATCAGTTTTCACAACTATGTCCTATGTGATTGAGAAAAAAGATTTATTCTTCAATTGTAATGCAGTTGCCCCTCAATATACATGGGAAATTAGTTCCAGGACACCCCCATATATACCAAAATCCATGCCTACTTCAGTCCAGCATTCAGCCCTATGGAGCCCACATAAACAAAAAGCCATTGGTTTACTCAAGTTTCACATCCTGTGGACACTGCATTTTTAATCCACCTTTGGTTGAAAAAAATCCACATATAAGTAGATGCGCATAGTCCACACCTGTGTTGTTCAAGGGCCAGCAGTATATGACCATTAGATCAAGCTTCTTAGTTGTATTTTTTCCCTATATATATTTTTTTAATTTTTAGTTTTACCTACCAATTAGTAGGATACAGGCCTCAAATTCTCTCAGTTGTGAATTTGACAATCTCTTTGTAATTCTCCAATTTTTGTTTTAGATATTTTGAGGCTACGTTATTCATTAATTTTTAAAATACAATGTGAAAATCTGTGTTATTATATTTATTGTGACTAGGACATTTGGATTTAATTTTTTTAATCTCATTTTGCGGTTTCTACTTGGCCTCTTTGTACATGCCTTTTTTTCTTCATCTTGTGCCTCATTTTCAATTCACTGACATGTTTATTACATATTTCCTTCTAGCACATTAAAAGTATTATCAAATACTTCTATTATTTTAGGAGTTACCTTAACATTTCAACATGCATTCTCACATAACACAAACTAAAGTTAAGCTCACTCTCTCTTCCCAAATGATCAAAAGCTCTCAGAACACTTAATTATTCCCTTTTGCATTCTAATCCAGATTTTTAACTCTAATTTTTTTTTTTTTTTCACAATTGGTCACTGTGATGGTCTTAGTTGTTTTATCTAGCCAATGTTTCATCACATTTACTTATATGATTTCCCAATATATTTGTTCATTACTCCATTTTGCATCTCTGTCCTTCCTTGTGGATTCAGTTCTCTTCATCCCAAAGTTTGCTGTATATCCTACAATGTTCCTTTTGCTCCTTTAGTACATGTCTGTTGGTATTAAATGCTCAATTTTTCTTTGTCCAGAAATGTTTTGTTTCAACTTGTTTGTCAATAATAGTTATGCTGGAAATTAAATTTTCCTTGATGGATCTTTGAAAATACTATTATACTGTTTTCTGGTTTCTATTGTCACTACTCAAAAGTCCGTTTTCAGTCAGTTATTCCTTTGTAGGTAATTCGTCTTTTCTTCCTAAGTTGTTTCAAACATTTCTTTATCTCTCATATTCTGCAGTTGTATTTATCCTGCTTGGAATTCTTCCACCTTCTAAATTTAAGGATTTAAATCTTTCATTAATTCTAAAAACCTTCAACCATTAACCCTTTGAATATTACCACTCATGGACTCTCTACTCTTTTGTTCTAAATTCTCACTGAATATATATTAGACTTTCTCATTCTTTTCTCCATCTCTTATCCTTTCTGTCATTTCTCCATCATTTTGCCTCTCTTGGTGTATCATTATCAGTGATTTATTCAGATCTAATTTGCAGCTTACAAATTCTCTCTTTAGCTGTGACCAATTTACTGCTTAAACTCTCCATCAGACTTTTCATTTTTGTGATTATATTTTCGTTTACTTTTGTATTTTTTATCCAAATATGCCTATTATGTTTGCCTGTCATTTTTAATAATACACCTTGTTTCTTTCTCATGTTATTAGCTCTAGTTTCTATTTCCATCAGCATTTTGTTTATACATATGTAACATTTTGAAATTAATAATTCTAATATCTGAAATCTTGGGTGTTGATTATTGAAATTTCTAGATTTTGCTAACTCTTGTTCATGATGGCTTGTACCCATTTGTGTTTCATAATTTCTGTTAGTGAGTTTTTATTCATGGGACCTTATCTGTAGTCATCTTTACCATACTTAGTTAAGGGCTCTTACTTCCAGAAAGGCTTTTTGTTTGGTTGCTCCAAATGTCTGAGGGGCACTGCAACTGAGGACCTCTTTATGTTAATGCCTTGGGCTTGACTTTCCAGAAACCGTGCAAGTGCTGTGGGGAGCTTTTTCCGGCTATCCAGATCTCTGACCAAGACAGATCAATTTTTTTTTTATCTCCCTTTGCCAGAAAAAATTTTCAAAGCCTACCCTTACACTGAGTGAGCTTCTGGCATTATACAGTAGGGTCTTGACTCTTCATTGCTCAGCCTAAGGTTTACTTTCTATCCCCAAAAGACGCTTTAAAGACAGATTCTTGGTTACCAAGATTGGCTAATGCCCTCTGAGTACCTGCAGATTTACTGCCCAGTTACTAGCCTAGTTTCATTTTGTGTGTGTGTGTATGTATGTGTGACTCTGGCCCTCAAAAATCTTGTTTTACTTTCTATAGGCTTAGCTGTGCACTTGAGAAAATATTTCTTATACTTTATTTATTTCTAGGCATTTCTTGTCATATTGTAGAAAATATAAACTTTTTTTTTTTGAGACGGAGTCTCGCTCTGTCGCCCAGGCTGGAGTGCAGTGGCCGGATCTCAGCTCACTACAAGCTCCGTCTCCCGGGTTTACGCCGTTCTCCTGCCTCAGCCTCCGGAGTAGCTGGGACTACAGGCGCCCGCCACCTCGCCCGGCTAGTTTTTTTGTATTTTTTAGTAGAGACGGGGTTTCACCGTGTTAGCCAGGATGGTCTCGATCTCCTGACCTCGTGATCCGCCCGTCTCGGCCTCCCAAAGTGCTGGGATTACAGGCTTGAGCCACCGCGCCCGGCCAGAAAATATAAACTTTTAATGATTTTCTTAACTCTCCATGCCGGACCCCATTCTGTGGTAGTCTTTTTCTTTTTCTTTTTCATGCCCCACTAACCCATCCCAGGTACAGCAGTAGCCACCACAGCAGGAACAATCATCTTCCCATAAAGGATCATCACATTCCTCTTAGGGTCCACTTCTCTACACTCTGACCTAAAACATTTCTTTACTCAGACAACAAGTCTTGATGATAGCACAGCTCCAACTCATCTGCACTTCATTTATTTCCCAAGATTCTTGTCAACCTACGGATGTTCTCAAATTCACAGATGAATATGGGGAAAAGGGGGAGGAGGGCAGCAGTGTTGACAAGGTTCAGAATAGACTTTAATAAGAATTTTTTCAATCCTGCTTCATGTCTGCTAGGATATATGGAAATGAAGACATGTAATAAATTCTCTCAATTGTAACCAAACAGATACAGTCACAGGTCACTTGACGATGGGGATACATTCTGAGAAATGCATCATTAGGTGATTTAGTTGCTGTGTGATATCCTAGAGTGTATTTACACAAATCTAGATGGTATAGATTACTACACACCTAGGCTCTATGGTATACCCTATGGCTCCTATGCTATAAACCTATACAGCATGTTACTGTGCTGAATACTGTAGGCAATTGTAATAAAATGGTAAATATTTGTATATCTAAACATAGAAAAGGTAGAGTAAAAATATGGTATAAAAATATAAAATGCCATACTTGTGTAGGGCACCCTTACCATGAATGGTGCTTGCAAGACTGAAAGCTGCTCTGGGTGAGTCAGTGAGTGAGTGGTGAGTGAATGGGAGTGTCTAGTGCACTATTGTAGACTTTATAAACATTACACTTAAGCTATATGAAATTTACACTAAAAACGTTCTTTCTTAGATAAAAAATTAAACTTAGCTTACTATAACTTTTTTCCACCTTATAAGCCTTTTACTTAACTTTTTGACTTCTGTAATAACACTTAGTTTTAAAACACAAACACATTGTTCAGCTGTACAGAAAATGTCTTTTCTTTGTATCCTTATTCTATAGGCTTTTTACTATTTTTAAATTTTTAGGTTTTCTTTTTTTTAACTTTTTAAACTTCCTTGTTAAAAAGACAGGAACACACCCATTAGCCTAGGCCTACACAGGGTCATGATCATCAATATTACTGTCTTCCACCTCCATATCTTGTCCCACTGAAAGGTCTTCAGGGGCAAGAACATGCATGGAGCTGTCATCTCCTATAATAACAACATATTCTGAAATATCTTCTGAAAGACCAACCTATGACCGTTTTAAAGTAAATTCCTTAAAAATAAGTAGATGGAAGACACTCTAAAATAACCGTAAAAAGTATAGTAAGTAAATACTAAACCAATAACATAGACGTTCATCATCATTCTCAAATATTATGTACTGTGTATAATTGTACTGCCAGACTTGTATACTACTGGCAGCACAGATCTGTTTACATCAGTATCACCACAAATACAAGAGTAATGCATTGTGCTATGATGTTATGACATCACTAGAGAACAGGACATTTTCAACTCCATTATAATCTTATGGGATCACTGTTATATATGCAGTCTGTCATTGACTGAAACATCATTATGTGGCACATGACTGCACTTCGAAAAGAAGTGCTTGAGTTATGATTTAAACAGATAACATATAAAATGGAACTTTAAAATAAACATACATTCTAAAACTTTATCATAGACCCTCAAGAGCTCTTAAAAAAATCTAATGGACAAAAATTAACATTAACATATATAATTTTCCTTACATGGACATAAAGATGGAAACAATAGACACTGGGGACTCCAAAAGCGGAGAGGCAGGGAAGGGGACAAGGGTTGAAAAAATACCTATTGGATACTATGTTCACTATTTAGACATAGGTTCAACTGAAGCCCAAACCTCAGCATCACACAATATATCCATGTAATAAACCTACACATGTATGCCTTGAGTCTAAAATAAAATAAAACATGTGTTTTTCCTGACAGCTTATCTCAAAATCCACTTTCAATATTCTCTCAAAGGCCAGGTGTGGTGAATTCTGCCTGTAATCCTAGCACTTTGGGAGACTAAATTGGGAGGATCCCTTGAGGCTAGGAGCTTAAGAACAGCCTAGACAGCATAGTGAGACTCCATCTCTTAAAAAAAAAAAAATTAAGTTAGCCAGGCATAGTTGAGCATATCTGTAGTCCTAGCTACTTGGGAGGCTAAAGGAGGAGAATTGCTTCATCCCAGGAGTTCATAGTTACAGTGAGCTATGACGTGCCACTGTACTCCAGCCTGAATGACAGAATGAGACCTTGTCTCTAAAAACTACGTATCTATGTATCTGTCTGTCTGTCTGTCTATCTATCTAATCTAGTCTCTCAAAATTTTGGTTTTAAAACTTTGGGAAAGACCTGATGAATCTCCAGTGTAGCATTAGTTTTGAAATTTACACAAATATATAGGAAATATTCTTCCTGAGGTATACAAACATATATGAATGTTACCAACATAATAATGGTCACCCCAAGTATGAAACACAATATATGTGTTCTTTCATACAGACTGTAGTCACTCCTGGATTCTTTCATACAAATTTACTCCAAACTCTTAAATCCATGCCATAAATTAACAATGAATGACTAGCTAATGAATTTTCAACACAAGGACTAAAAGGAATTCCCATCAGTTATTTCAAACATGTAAACCAGTAAACCTTAGACACCTTTCAAGAAGCATAGGTCTTGCCAGGGAAAAGGAGCAACATATTTAATTTGCACACTCCTCTCCAAAAATGTCCTATATCCTACTCAAATAAGGGTAGAACAGTACTTTATTCCCAGAGAAGCTGCTAGAAAGAGTTAACTACATTTGTTCTCTTCTTCTTCAACTCCTACTCAGTTCTGCACCCAAAACTCTAGTTTCTGCCTTCAATATTTCACTGACACTGCCCTGGGTAAGGCCAACACCAACCTTTGTTTTTGCCAAATCCAGTGAACATATTTCCATACTCATTTGTGATATTTGCCCACCGGATTTTCATAATACTTTCCTCTCCTTCTGTTTCTAAACAAATCTCCTGTCTGTATCTCCCTTAAATGCTGCTGCTTTCCTGGGTTCTGACTTCTTTTATTCTCAAACTACATGATCTAGCTGAGAAATCTAATGGAAATCTAGAGTTTTAACTAAAACTTTCATATTGATGCTCACTAAATTTCTCTCTGTAGCTAAGATTTTTTTCTTGAGCTCAAGACCTGCCCTCTGGACACTTTTCTTTGTATGTCTGATAAGTACTTCAGGCTATACAAGACCGAAAATGAGATCATTATCTAGCCTGCTATACCTCCAATCCTGAATCCTTGAACTCTCTGTCTGAAAGTCAACAGTAACATTATCCTACCACCCATCAAGTGAGACATTTAAAGGAGAATCCACCTCTTTTACTCTCTAGAGGCAATTACTCATCAGAACCTACCAAAATCCTAGCTCTGTAACATCATTTCCTCTCAATCACTATTTCTGCTGTCATGACTTAGGAACTCACTATACCTCCTATTGACTCTTGCAGCAGTCATCTGATTCATCTTCATGCCTCTAGCTTTGTACACCTATCTTTCACCAGTCTAACCTCTCTACTGCTGTCAGGGTGGTCCTTCTAACATGCAAATCTGAACACATCACTCCTCTGCTTAAAATTCTTCAGTAGTTCCCATAGTCATGTTTCCCAAACTTTTCTTTCCCCTAGAGGTTCTGATTCATTAGATCAGAACTAGAACTTAAGGTCCTATATTTTAATGAGAGCCCCAGGCACTTCTTATAATTAGGCAAGGCAACTTTGATCCAAATAATTAAGTCTCAACCTTTTGCATAGCATGTAAGTCCAGGCTCATCATTCCTGCCTGCCTTCCCCAGAACCCCTCAATACATACACTGAAGTTAACGTTTAACTACACTGAGTCATATATAATTCCCCAAAGTGCCATAATGCCATGCTGTCTTACACCTTATCACCTTTGTGTGGGCTGCTTCCGCTGCCTACGATGCAGTCTCTGGCTTATTCATTGGTCCTGCAATTTTTGGTCAAAACATTGCCTCATGTATGAAGCCTTCGATTTTCTCAATAAAATTTAGAGATGCCTTCTCCTGTGTACCCACAAATTTTGTGTATATCCTCATTACAGCATTTTACTCTACCCCTATCCTCCCATTATAATTATTTAGATCTACATTGACCCATTAGACTAGGGGACTTGAGGGAATAGAAAGCTTTATCTTCTTATCCATAACATTTTACACAGAGGCTAGTATTAAATGTTAGAGAAATTACCAAATAAATGACCAAAAGACACATTAATGAAAAGTATTGGCATGGATCCTAGCTTCATTCTACCAATAACTAGGTGTCTCATCACAGAACAAGTAGCACACCCTCTCATAACCACAGTTTCTTCACATAGAAAAGTGACAAATTTAACACATGATTTCTTTTGGTTTATTATTTAATATTTTATTATGAAAAATTCAAACATACACAAAAGTACAAAGAATGGTATACTGAACCCTCTAGGGCACACATCTACCTTTAATCATTATAGACTCCTAGTCAATATTTTCCTGTATACCTCCACCCACTTGTCCTTCTTCAGATTATTTTAATGCAAATTCCACCTATCTATCATTCAACCCATAAATATTTTAGCATGTATTTCCAAAAATAAAGACTCCATTTAAATCTTTAATATAATACTATAATAACACCTAGGTAGATTGAATCAAGGGTCCTAATTCTTAACACACATCCTCTTATTAGTATTATTCATCCATACCTTGATTTGGCATCAAGTATTCCCTACTTCTTGAATTTGAGTTTGGCCATATGATGTGTTTTGGCTGTGTCCCCACCCAAATCTCATCTTGAATTGTAGCTCCCATAATCTGCACATGTCATGGGAGGGAGGTAATTGAATCATAGAGTGGGTTTTTCCCATGCTGTTCTCATAATGAATAAGTCTCATAAGATCTGATGGTTTTATAAATGGCAGTTCCCCTGCACATGCTCTCTTGCCTGCTGCCATCAAAGATGTGCCTTTGCTCCTCCTTTACCTCCCATCATGATTGTGAGGCCTCTCCAGCCATGTGGAACTGTGAGTCGATTAAACCTCTGTTTTTTGTATTAATAAATTTCCCTGTCGGGTATTTCTTCATAGCAGTTTGAAAATGAAAATGGATTAATACAGTAAATAGGTACTAGGAGTGAGATGCTGCTATTAAGATATCCCAAAATATGGAAGCAACTTGCAACTGGGTAACAGGCAGAGGTTGGAACAGTTTAGAGGCCTCAGAAGAAGACAGGAAGATGTGGAAATGTTTGAAGCTTCCTAGAGATTTGTCAAATGGTTTTGACCAAAAAATCCAGGTTGAGGTGGTCTCAGATGCAGATGATGAACTTATTGGGAACTGGAGCAAAGGTGATTCATGTTATACTTCAGAAAAGAGACTGGTAGCATTTTGCTCCTGCCCTAGAGATTTGTGGAACTTTGAACTAGAGAGAGATGATTTACGTATCTGGCGGAAGAAATTTCTAAGCAGCAAAGTGTTCAAGAGGTGACTTGGGTGTTCTTAAAAGCATTCAGTTTTATTGATTCACAAAGATGTGGTTTGGAATTGAAACTTATGTTTAAAAGGGAAGCAGAGCATAAAAGTTCAGAAAATTTGCAGCCTGACAATGCAATAGAAAAGAAAAACCCAATTTCTGAGGAGAAATTCAAGCCAGCTGTAGAAATTTGCAGAAGTAACAAGGAGCCAAAAGTTAATTGCCAAGACAATAGGGAAAATGTCTCCAAGGCATTTCAATGGTCTTCATGGCAGACCCTCCCATCTCCAAGCTGGGAGGCCTAGGAGGAAATAATGATTTCACGGGCTGAGCCTAGGGCCATGCTGGTTCTTGCAGTCTCAGGACTTAGTGACCTGTGTCTTAGCCATGGCTAAAAGGTGCCAACATACAGCTCAGGCTGCTGCTTCAGAGGGTGCAAGCCCAAAGCCTTGGCAGCGTACATCTGTTACTGTGTGAGCTGAATCCATTGTTGGCTAACCTACTGTGAACATTTTTATAAGTCTTTTTATAGAGATATATTTTCACTTCTCTTGGGAAATTACCTGGTTGGTAAATTTTTGTATCAAAGGTTAGGTGTATCTTTTGTTTTACAGACAATGATGCTTCCTGTTTCCAAAATGACTGTACCATTTTACATTCCTACTTGCAGTGTCTAAGAGTTCTGGTTACTCCACATTACTCAAATGAGTTAAGACTTTGGGGGACTGCTGGGAAGCATGATTGGTTTTGAAATGTGAGGATATGAGATTTGGGAGGGGCCAGGGTGGAGTGATATGGTTTGACTGTGTCCCCGCCCAAATCTCATTTTGGATTGTAGCTCCCTTAATCCCCACATGTGGTGGGAGGGACCCAGTGGGAGGTCACTGAATCATGGGGTTGGCAGGGGTGGTTCCTATGCTGTTCTCATGATACTGAATAAGTCTCCTGAGATTTGATGGTTTTATAAAGAGCAGTTATGTAAGATGTGCCTTTGCTCCCTCTTCACCTTCTGCCATGATTGTGAGGCCTCCTCAGCCATGTAAAACTGTAAGTCCATTAAACCTCTTTTTTTAAATAAATTACCCAGTCTCGGATATTTCTTCATAGCAGTATGAAAATGGACTGATATAACATGTGAATTGCTTTCATCACAGGTATGTTAGGGAACATCATCCAAAAAAAACTTGAAAACTTATATGACTGGGCTTACCTGTACATTTTCCTGCTTTCACATGAGAGGCACATGCCTCCAATAACCATTGGTCCAAGAAAGATAGGAAATACATGGAGAAATCCTGGTTCCTATCTGAAGCTTAGAGCCACCCCAACAAACAGAAGACTGAAGAAGGGCCACTCCAAGCAACTCACAAACACATGAACAAGAAATAAATGCCTATTGCTGTATGCCACTGATACGTTATGGTTGTTTGTTATTATGCTGAAAAAAAGACTACAGAAGTTAACAGTAAGTCCTTAAAATCAAATACACAGAATGTTAACCAAATGGTTTTTTATGTACAGTCATTTATAGGTTTAGAGGTAAAATTTGCATACAATGAAATGCATAAATTCTAAGTATAATTCTAATGTATAGATATGCAGTGGTTCTGCATATCTTCTTCACTTTGGTCTTTCTGGTAGATATGTAGTGGTATTTCATTGTGGTTTTAATTTGCCTTTCCCACTTCTGTGATGATGTGGAAAGCTTTATCTTGTGTTTGTTGGTTATTCATGGATCTTCTTTTGTGAAGTATCTGATCAAATCATTTGCCAACTTTTTATCAGATCATTTTGGCATATTATTATTAAATTGTAGGAGATTTTTATAAATCTTGAATAAAAATCATTTGCTATTTTGAAATATTTTCTTTCAGTCTATAATCTACCTATTCAAGTTTTAAACTGTCTTTTAGAGGTTAAACTTTTTATTTTGCAATCACTGTTTCTTCAATGATAACATCGTGAATATCCATGCTAGAGTATCACACAATTACTGACATCCATATAGTCAAAACCCAACGAAAAAATAAATAATATATCTTAAAATATTCAAATCTCCAAAAAGCGAGAAAGAAGGAAGAGGAACACAATATTAAAGAGATTAATAAAAATGAATCATAAAATATTGACCTAACTAAATCGAATGTCTTTTCATTTTAATGAACTCAACACTTCATGATTATCCTAGTAAGTTTCTTGGAAGAAATCAATAAGCTGGTTCTAAACTGCATATAGGAAGGCAAAAGACTTAGAATAGCCAAAATATTTTTTTTCAGTTGGAGTGCTTACCCTCTCTGATTTTAGGACTTACTTCAAAGCTACGCTTGTAAAAGCAGTATGATAATGACCTAAGACCTACAGATCAATGAGACAGAACTCAGAAGTGGTATCAAAGTATCTTTGTTAATAAATAAAATTGAATTACCCCTAAGTAATTATATGGGAAGGGAAGTTTTTCCAAAAGATGGTGCTGAAACAACTACTTTTCCCACAAGGAAAAAAACAAAATCCAAGCCTTTCCCCCCTCCCTGCTGTGGCAACATATAAAAAATCAAGTATTATGAAATAGATTATAGACCTAACAGTAAAAGCCCAAATCATAAAATTTCTAAAAGAAAAAAAGGGAGAAAATCTTTGTGATATTGGGTAAGATAAATATTTCTTAAACAGGCCACATAGAATACAAACATAAAAGAAAAAATAAATTAGATGCACTCTACCTAAATGTAAAAACATGAGCTCTTAAACATGGTTAAGAGAGCAAAAAGGCCAGACACAGACTGGGAGAAAATATTATCAAAACACATATCAGGAAAAAGTTTATAACTAGAACATATAGAGAATATTTACAACTCAATAATAAGACAGCCCTGAATATTTTTAATGGACAAAACATTTAAACAGACATTTCATGAAAGAGGATCAACATCCAATACATGTGTAAAAAGATGTTAGCCACTAGACATCAGAAAAACACAAACTCAAACTGCAATGAGATATAACTACACACTCACTCGAAACAAATATTAAAAAGGCAGACAATACAAAGTGTTGGTGAGGATGTAGAACAGCTAGTATCTCATATCTTGCTGGTTTCATTTGCACGGTAATACAATCACTTTGGAAAACATTTTGGCAGTATCTTATAAAAAGTTAAATGTTTACTTATTCCAGACATTTATCCAAGATAAATATTTTGTGTCACTTGCGTCAAAATAACTTACATACATATGAACGATAGTAGCAGCATTATTAAGAACCCAAAACTGGAAACATAAATATCGTTCAACTAGTACATAAAGAAATTGTGACATAGCCATACTATGGACTATATTCAGCAATGAAAAAAACAAACTGCAGGTACATGCATCAACAAGCATGAATCATAATAGCATCATACTAAGTGAAATAAGCCAGACACAAAGGTGATAAGAGGGCAGATCAGTAGCTGCCTATGCATAGTAATCATCTGTGGAGGTAATCAACTGCAAATGGACCAGAGAAAACCTTTTGAAATCATGGAAATTACTTGATTGTGATATTGGTTACACAACTGTACACAACTCCCAATGTCATCAAACTGCACAAAATGGGACAATGTATTGTACCTAAATTATACCTCAAAAAAGCTAAGAACATACATATGAGAAATGCAATAAATCATAACATCAACAACAAAATCCTCTAATTATGAAACTATTTTGTTTTCCTTAAAAGGGAAAAAAATAATGAATGAGCAAGAGTTCCACCCATTCCTTCTTTCTACTAGAAATAAATGAATCAGTCTGGATGAAGTATTCATCAAAAGTGATGCCATGCTATAATTGAGCATAAGAAGAGTACAAATTAAAGTTATTTATGTCTAAAATTTCCTTCCAAAGCTTCAAATGATTCAGAGAAAAAGAGAACATTGACATAATCATGTGAAATTCAATAGCTTTTTAGTCCTGGTTTCTTCATTTGGGTTCTCTTTATTTTGGTGCTCTCTGAGGTCCTTTGTCAAGTCCTCAGCCTCTCTCAAAAACAGTACACACTCCCTTCCCCCAAGTACTATCTTGACCTGTAGTGGAAGGGAAAGCCATCAATTAAAAGCTTCAGTATAACACTTTCACCGTTATTAAGTCATTGCTTCATTCATGTGAGAAAAAAAAATTATTCAGTGCTTGAATGTTAGGGGCAGCATGAGGAGGAATGAGGCTGTTCAGGAGTTAGCTATGTGAGTACCAAGTGCAAATTAATGTGGAGGGATATAAAAGTATGCTTATATAAAATATTAAACGTATATGTCTGTCTTTGTTGAACAGTGACTATACGCCACAGTTCTCTCATTTAGTGTTCCCATCAACCCTGTCACCTAGGTTTATGTTATTATCCCATTTTACAGATGAGGAAATGGAGACACAGAAAAACTAAGAAACTTGTCCAACCCATGCATAAACCCCCTGCTCTTTTAAGCAGAATAGACAACACAACCCTAGCAGAAATAAGGAAATGAGTAAGTGAAATGAAATAAGGGCATTGTTCCTGCCTTTAAGCAGCTCACAATCTTACAGTCTAACCATATAAAACAGGCACCTTGAGAGCTTCAAGAATAATGAGATGCCACACTGGGTGCATGTGTACAAGTACGTGTCTGTATGCATAACAAGTAGGTTACTGACAGACATGTCAAAAGAGACAGATAATGAAAATACAATGGCCACAATTTGAAATTAGATATTAAAATTAAAACCATTTATCCCCCTTAGGAATTTTTCTGAGTTGCTGAGAAAATAGCAAAAATCTGATTGGGAATAGTTTTGCTTTATTTTCAAATTTTTCTGTAATATTTATTCTATTTATTATAAACACCTTAATGATAGGTAGAGTGCCATTTAAGCACTTTAAGTCCCACAATGTGTTACTGAAGCTAACATGAAAATATTGTTTAAATGCTAATCATGTTTGTGGACATGTTAAGTTTTTAAGAATCCGAAATAAGCAGGCATTTGAGTTCTGACTCTTAAAAACCCATTTAGTTTTTTAATCTAATGTTGACGTCACCTTTTCTCTAACACATCTATTCCAACTAAATTCATATTAAATTTCAAATTCATAAGACAATGCAGAAAACATAGGGTGTGCTTGTCAAACGGGTGGCTTCAGGAAGAGTCATCTTAACCTAAAACCCAAGAGATTAGTCTGGACCCAGGTAAAGAAAAAAGACGGAAGGAATAGACAGGAAGAAGGAAGGTGGGAGAAAGGGAAGGAGGGAGGGAGAGAGGGAGGGAGCGAAGGAAGAAGGAAAAACGGAAGATAGAAAAGGAAGAAGGAGGGAGGGATTCCACTTTTCCAGACTCCTGTGGTTGGAGGGAAGGACTTTCCACCAGAAGTTTGTTCTTTATGTATCCATCACTTCTGAACTTCATCTTGGCCATGGACTCTTAGTCAAATCATTAACCTCTTTGAGCCCTAATTTTCTCATCTGCAAATTACAGATAATTGCAGTAATTCCAATCTTTTCAGGCAAGACTTAACTGTGACAATACGTGTGAAAGCAATTGAAAGCCTCTAAAATATCTTACAAATATTCACCTATTGGGGGCCTGTGTGTTTAAATAGCATCGCCACTGGCCACTGCCAAGTTTTTGGGGAATAAGCATAGAACTTTACCCTATTCGAAACTTAACTCCCCTGATTCCTCTCTGCAAGCAGCCTGAACGTTGGGAGATCCAGCAGGAAAGGAAAGCAACCCTCAGAATCAGGATGGAACTCGATGCCAATGACGGGAGGAGAGTGGAAACAGGGAGAGCTGGACTGAGAGACTGTTTAATGTTCAAAACCAGTGCCAAGCTAAATTAGAAACAGGAGTCTACATACCTGTAACTTACCTCATCGGTATATAATTTGTAACCTGAGATCCCCTTACAGAGAAGTAAAAATAGCAAGGCTCTCAAGCAGCCTTGTGCTCTGCTGAGTGCAAGGGCAGGGTGGGGGAGGGCCAGCACTGGGGAAAGATAAAAGGGCCAGGCAGAGAATGCCAATCATGTGGTCTTGGCAAGTACACCTTCTCCCCTATACCCTGGGTGATGGCATGGGGAATACAGCCAAGAGAGGTGACATCAGGAGGCTGACAAGCAAACCTTTCAGGCAGAGGAGGACCTGTTGCCCTAGAGTCACCTGTTTTTGGTTTTTGTCATAGGCCCTATGACATTTCCTCAAAGGGAAGTGTCACTGAAGTTCTGAGCCTGCCTAATCCTGCCATGATCAAGGCAAGTTAACTAGTCCAGGAAAGGCCAGTACTCAGGCAGGTGCAGAGCAGATGAGTCTGTTTTCAAGTTTTGTAGTTCGCTCCCAGAACCCTGGAAGAGATGATTGCTGCATAGTTGTCTCACTCTCTGTGAACACATTTTTCTCTCACTGGGTCAGTGAGCTTGGGAACCTTCAGAGAACAGTTTGTTTCCTTCCTTCAATTTAGGGTATAGTACCTCTCAAATCAAGTCTATGCCATTTTAATATCACCAGTTGTGCAAGTGATAGCGGAAAGCCTTGTCCTTCCTTAACTCCTGCTGCATGGAAAAAGTGACAAAGTAGAAAGGAGAGGAAGCTTATTTTTTAATTAATCATATCAAAAATTAGTACCTGGGCATGTCTCAGCATTCTTTGTAATGATTATATATTGGATGCTGTTAATATAAGAAATGCAATATTGAAAGTTTCTAATGTTGAATCAACACTATCTTTGTAAACTAAACTTTACGAAGAAGAAGAAGAAAGAAGAACGAAGAAAGAAGGAAGAAAGAAGAAGGAGGAGGAAGGAGGAGAAAGGAGGAGGAAGGAGGAGAAAGGAGGAGGAAGGAGGAGGAAGGAGGAAGGAGGAAGAAGAAAGAAGGAATAAGGAAGAAGAATCAGCAGAATCAGAGATGTTAGATCTCGGAACGGTCCCACAATTTCAAATTCTCTAAAAAACAAAACAAAACAAAGAAACCCAAACCAAGACATTAAACTAAATAATCAGTGCCTATTGGCTAGGCAAATTGCTCTCTAATGTTTCGAATATGTTTCAGTCTTAATTTGTAAAACTCTGTTTATGTAAATGGGTTTTGTTCATTCATTTTGCAAGAACTCAAATATTCTTCCAGTTACCATTTGAAGAGAAGGTAATTTTTGTTTCAAACTGCCTCCTGTTCATAAATAGGTTCATCAAGTCTTATTTATTATGAAGAATCAAGAGAGAACTGCAAGCTCTTCATGGCTTTCCTAAGAAAAGCAACCAGAAACAACATAACAGAGTAGAAACAAAGAAGAAACGGGGCTATCCAGACCTGGATTTGAATCCTGGCTTTGCTCCATAAGAAATATAACACCTGAGAGACTTACATAACTTTTCTGAGCCTCACTCAATTGCCTTTCCTATAGTAATGGGAACAGTAGTACCTACCATACTGGGTTATTTTAATGATTTGGTAAAATGGCATATGTAAAAGCCCCTAGAAACAAACTGTCCAATAGAAATATTATGCAAGCCACATATGTCATTTTCTAGTAGCCACATTTTAAAAAGGCAAAAAGAAACTGGGAAAATTAATTATAACAACATATTTTCTTTAATCCAATATATTCAAAATATTATCATATCAAAACCCAATCAGTAGAAAAGCTTATGTTAATGAAATATTTTACATTCATTTTTTTTCTACGAAGACTTCAAAAGCTAGTGTGTATTTCACACTTACAATACACCTCAATTTGGACACTAAATTTTCATAGGAAATGCTTGATCTATATTTAGATTTCTTAAGATTTACAGTTGAAAAAACAGATTCACATACCCAAGTTGTTCCAAAAATACTTAAAGTTTTCCAAAAACTGAACCAAATATCAGTGTTTTAAATTTAAAATAATCAAGATTAAACAAAATTTAAGTCAGTTCCTCAGCCACACTAGCTCCCTTTTAGGTGCCTAGTAGCCATATGTATCTAATGGCTACTGCACTGGACCTTGAAGCCCTAGAGCAATGTCTGATACTTAGTAAGTGCCCAATGAATGACATATTTTCTTCTGCCCACTAATATCTTATTTTAATCCAAAGTTTGCCTAGCACTGAAGTTTCAACTTTGAAAGCAATGTGAACAACATCTATGATAGGCTTGCCCTAGCCTGGGACCCAAGCACTAAGGTGGCGTAATTTCTACTTGCCATTCCACAAATCACCCAACATGATCTTCTGGAACTGCAACCATCAAGCTGTTATAGTTTTTTAATTCATTTCACTACTCCATATTGCTCACAACACACCCTCCTGGTTTGTCCTATCTCAGATGACAAATAATAATATGAAAGCCTCCATCGTATGCCAAATATGAAAATACCACTGAAAGAATCAGCTTCACCAAAAATCAGTAGCATTTATATACACTAACAATGAGCCACCTGAAAAAGAAATTAAGAAAACAATCCTGTTCAGAATGGCATAAAGTAAAATAAAGATGAAACAGCTAGGAGTAAATTTAACCAAGGAGGTGAAAGATCTATATGCTGAAAACAATAAAACATTAATGAAAGAAATCAAAGAAGACACAAATTAATGAAAAAATATCCCATGTTCATGGGTCGGAAGAGTATTGTTAAAATGTCCATACTACCCAAAGCAATGTACAGATTCAATGTAATCTCTATCTGAATACTTATAATAGTTTCACAGAATTAGAAAAAACAACCCTAAAATTGTATATAACCACCAAAAACTCTGAATACCAAAAGCAGTCTTAAGCAAAAAGAACAAAGCCAGAGGCATCACACGACCTAACTTTAGAATATATTGCAAAGCTATAGTAATCAAAACAGCATCATACTGGCATAAACAGACACAACTACCAATGGGAGACAATAAAGAACCCAGAAATAAACCCACATATTTATAGCCCATTGACTTTTGACAAAGGTGCCAAAAGCACACAATGGAAAAAAGGGCAGTAGTTTTAGGAAAGCTAGATATCCACATGCAGAAGAATGAAACTGGACTCTTACCTCATACCTAATGCATACAGTAAAGACTTGAGCACCAGACCTGAAACTGCCACACTATTACAAGAAAATACAAGACAAAAGCTCTACAACATTGGTCTGGGCAATAATTTTGTCAGTATGACCCCAAAAGCACAGGTAACAAAAGCAAAAATAGAGAAATGGGATTATATCAAATTAAAAAGCCTCTGCACAGCAAAGTAAACAACAGAGTAAAGAGACAACCCACAGATTGGGAGAAAATATGTTCAAACCATATATCAAATACAGGGATAGTATTAAAAATATATAAGGAAGCCAAACAACTTAATTGCAAGAAATCAAATAACTCTTTGTAGGGACACGGATGCAGCTGGAAACCATCATTCTCAGCAAACTATCGCAAAGACAAAAAACCAAACAACCTATGTTCTCACTCATAGGTGGGAATTGAACAATGAGAACACTTGGACACAGGAAGGGGAACATCACACACCGGGGCCTGTCATGGGGTGGGGGAAGTGGGGAGGGATAGCATTAGGAGATATACCTAATGTAAATGACAAGCTAATGGGTGCAGCACACCAACATGGCACATGCATACATATGTAACAAACCTGCAGGTTGTGCACATGTACCCTAGAACTTAAAGTATAATTTTAAAAAAGTTTAAAAAAATAAAAATAGGCAAAAGACCAGAATAGACATTTCTCGAAAGACATACAAATGGCCAACAGACATAGGAAAAATGCTCAACATCACGAATCATCAGGGATATGCAAATTAAAACTACAATGAGATATTATGTCATAACTGTTGGAAGGGCTATTATCAAAGGCGAAATATGGCGAGTGTTGGCAAGGATGTGAAGAAAAGGGAACCCTGGAACACTGTTGACAAAAATGTAAATTAGTGCAGCTATTGTGTAAAATACTGTGGCGGTTCCTCAGAAAACTAAAAATAGAACCATCACTAGATCCAGCAATCTCACTACTGGGTATATATCCAAAGGAACTGAAATCAGTATGTTGAAGAGACATCTGCATTCCCATGTTCACTGCAGCATTATTCATAAAAGCTAAGATGTGGAATCAACCTAAGTGTCCATCAATGGATGAATGGATAAAGAAAATTCGGTATATATACACAATGTAATACTATTCAGCCTTAAAAAAAAAAAATCTTATCATTTGTGACAATATGGATGAACCTGGAAGACACTATGCTAAGTAAAATAAGCCTGGCAAAGAAAGACAAACACTATATGATCTCACTTACATGGGGAAGCTAAAAAAGTCAAATTTACAGAAGTACTTAAGTCAAATTTATATAATGAGGGTTATCAGAGGTTGGGAGTGAGAGAATGGGGAGACGTTGACCAAAGGGTACAAAGTTTCAGTTAGGCAGAAGGAATACAAACAGCATGATGACCATTGTAAATAATAATGTATTATATATTTTTAAACAGCTACAATAATAGATTTTACACGTGTTCACTAAAAATATCTGAGATGATACATTATTTAGCTTGACACAATCATTTCACAATTATCAAAACATCACATTGTACTCCATAAATAAAAAATATATAGCCATGTGCCAATTTAAGAAATCCATAATTCACCTTTATAAAACATCCCCTCCCTGGAATTGTACAAAGAGCTTTTTGAATGCCACAGCTGTTAGTCCGAAGCTTTCTGAGCCATGAATATCTGACCTGCTTTCAAGAAGGCAGGCTAGTAAAAGAACTAAACCCCACTCTGCTTTTTTTAATTCCTTAAGGATGTAGAAATATGAGAAAAAAAATTAATGGAAGATTCAAATGTTTGGACTAGATCTGTAATCATAGTCCATGGTTCTTGCAACGAATGAACATTTTGAGTTGTGAGGACCCCGATACTTTCCCCAGATCTCCACAAAAGACAGTGTTAGATCTGTCATGATCCAAAATGCATGGTACAGTGGTTAATAACTTCCTAGGTGTAATGAATATCTGCTCTTGCTGCCTACCCAGTATCCCTTCCCCATACCATTGATAACATTTGCCTGTTCCTCCAGGGAAAGTAACGTTTTATTGGACATAGACTGCTGGGATTCTCAATTAAATTGTCCTATCCTGTTGTCAACAAGTCTGTGTTTGACCAAAATTAAGCCAATCAATTTCTCTCTTCTTGAAATTTGAATCTTGAACAAAGTGTCACAAGGATTCATAATGGCTAGAACTTTTTCTTTCTGACATCTTGACATCCTAAGCCTTGAAGAGTCTATAAGTTCTGTCTCTAGATTTCAAAAGCTTCCTTGCTTCTTCTTTCCAAGGACTGGTCTTACTTCATTTTGAGCTTTTTATTCAATCCCATATTTCCATAGCCTTCAATAAATTCCCTCTTTTTCCCCTCCTGACATTACCTAGAGTCCGTTGCTTGAACCCAAACATTCCTACTTGAAATAATAGGTAATGTTCTATTATCAAATACGAATTCTCTCAGGCCCATGCCTGCTTGGTCAAAATGAACTTGCTGCTCTTTCTCTGATTATGCAGACAGAGAGATGCCTATTAATGAGCTCATGAAGTTGAGTAACAGTTTCAGACAATTGCTTCGCAGACTCCCAAGGGCCCTAATTAGAATCCTTTATTTGTCTCCAACTGAGGCAACCCTCACTGTGGAGGTGGGGATTTTTGAAGGACATGAAGAAAGTCTTCAGATTATTTTGACCTGAGAAAAACCCTTTGGAGTGATTCTAACTAATAAGATTGTAAAATACAGCCATATTGCAAAAGCAAGTATTACTGATCTAGACCCCAGGCAAATAGTTTTTCCATTTTTAGGGCAAATTATCCTCAGTATTAAATTCCTCACTGAAGTTTCACCTGCTTGCTAATTTTTATTTTTCTTTATAGTTGTATGGCCTTTTATATTTCTTCTTTGGTAATTCTATGACTGCCTAAAATAATTGCTGAAAAAGAAATATAAAAGGCCATACAACTTGATAAAAACAGTCAAGCTGTCTATACTATCTGAAACAAACAAAAAATGTGCAATGTGCACAATGAAATGTAAATATTGTTGACAGTCAAAGGCTTCTATGTATGGAACAGTGTGATTGTTAATGATGGAAAAATATTTGTGTGCTCAGAGAAATACAGGCCTAATTGTTATGCAAGCATGTCACAAAACTACTTCCAAAAGTTATACATAGTACAGAGTGTAAGGCAATTTTTTGGCAGTCTCCATTACCAGGGATCATGTTTAAATTAAATCTCATAATTCTATTGCTGTCCTCTGCCCCCATTCATATTTCCTCAGGAGTGATTTTCCTCCACAACATTATTACCAGCTCCCATATATCAGTTCCCTATGTTGATCTTGAGATCAAGCCACAGGTTTTTCCCCTTCCTCATTAGCAAAAGACTTGCTTGGGCTTGGGATAACCCATCTCTTGCCACATTCTCCCAGTATATTGTTTATGCCTTGTTAACAAGAAATATACATGTGGAGGTTCAATAAATTCTTTCAGGCCATTCAGACCATATCACATCTGAAACCCTAATGAAGTAATGTGCAGAGCTGAAGCCCAGTGACCTATAAAGGTGAGTTCAGCCTTGCACAGTTTTCCCTGGAGAGTAACAGCTACACAGGCCTGACTTAGGCAATGAAAGAATCCTGTCCATAATGTTTCCCATTACTTTTATGTATCTTATGCATTAGTGTCATTCTTAGGGACTAATGTAAAATGACATTTTAATATTCGGGAAAAAACATTATGGAATAGTTTTCCTAAAGCACTTTATATAAACAATAAAATAATTAAGTATTCACCTACAAAAAAAAAAGCAGTTGCTTCATTTTTATTTGTCAAAAAATGTGAAGGGTCTGAGATTTTACTCAACTTGCAAGCTTACAAATTAGCCTGCTACAGTTTCATGGATGCTGGCAGAAGACACGAGACTTTTGAGTCAGAGACAAAGATGTTTATTATTCACAGCACAGCAAGCAGCAAGAATATATTTGCAAATTTCCCTTGTCCCTAAGTGTCACAGGAGTAACACAGATGGTTCCAGTGGGTTTTGTTACAGAAGTGGAAGTTCATGCTTAGGAAAACTATATCTTTTATAATGGGCAGCAGTAATGTCTGCCCTTTGCTCCAGAGGGAACATCATCTTTATTATAGTTTACTGTAGGGAAAGCTGCCCTTCACTCAGCAGGGAGATGATCTGTCTTCCAAGGCTGTTTACTGCACAGACATCTTTGAAAAGTTAGTTTAGAAGAAAGGCAACCAGTGCCTCAGTGTGCAAGACATACAGAAATACAACAGATCCAATGAAGAACTGTCTCCCTAACATTACTAGTGACCTATGCCCAATTTTCTAAAAAAATTTAGAGATTGTTTTTAGACAAATCGTAACCAAAAGTAGGCAATAGCTATTTAGGCTTAGTTCTTAATAAGAAATCTATTACTTAGCCTTCCCACCCAGGGCAACATCATCTAAAATGTAACTGTCAGTAGAATCAGGAGTCTCTATTTAAGGACAACTGCAGAGCTTTTTTAAAAAAAAAAAAAAAACAATTCAAGATATTAAATATATTCTTTGTGAATGACTTAACCTACCCTATAGAATGAACTATAAATGACTTACTAAAAACATAGATGTATTTTCCACTTATTATGGGCATAGCACAGCACTGTGCTGAGTATTTTATATACATTAATTAATTAAATCCTTCTAAAATTACTGGGTGTTATTATCTTTATTGTTGACATGAAAAAAAAAAAAAACAAGACTCACAGAATAAACTGCCCAGTACATCTATAAATGGCAGGATCAGGATTTGAACAGTGATCTGGCCAACCCCAAATTCAGGTGCTTATCTGCTGTACAACATTGTGTCTTCAAATAATTACCTAGTGCTTAAATGTATAAGGACACACAGATAAATACAACACAATATGGGTCTGTTATGAACTATTAATTCTGTCTAAGGTATTAGTAAAACCCTTAATCAGGATTAGGCAGTGTCATATCTTAGTTCTGCTACTCAGAACTGAGCTGGAACTGAAGATCTTCACTTTAATTTCATTCCTATATGCTTAGGGCTGTAATGAGATAAAGATATAGCATACAGATGTGCCCAATAAAAATGCTACCATATACACTGGATTTTAAAAGTGTAGATATACACAATGAAATACTATGCAGTCATAAAAAAGAATGAGATCATGTTATTTGCAGCAACATAGAGGGAGCTGGAGGCTATTATCCTAAGTGAACTAACTCAGGAACAGAAAACCAAATACTGCATGTTCTCACTTATAAATGGGATCTAAGCTTTGAATACATATGGACACAAAGAAGAGAACAACAGTTACCGGAGCCTAGTTGAGGGTGGAGGATGGGAGGAGGGTGAGGATCAGAAAACCACCTATTGAGTATTATGCCGATGGCCTGAGTGACAAAATAATCTGTACACCAAACCCCCACAACATGCAGTTTATCTATATAAGAAACCTGCACATGTACCCATGAGCCTAAAGTAAAAGTTGGAAAAAAACTACCAGATCTTATAATCTAGAGAATAAGGTTCCTGTAGCTCATTGGCCAAAATCAACTTACTGATTTTTCTTAACTAGTACAAATTTAACTAGCTATCTAGTAATAGATTTAAATAGCCTGTGTTCTGGATCATGTGTTGATCATCTTTGACCAATGAATTCATATCCCTTTCTGATCTACACTGGCCCCTTGCAACTGATCCCGTTTGTCGAAGAGGTGATACATCAAATGCAAAAGTTAACACTGTATTGGAAACAGGGTGAGGTGGGAACCAGTGTCACAGAATATTTCTTCATAAAAACAATTTAATAGAAGCTGACCCTAAACCTTGATTAACATGGAGGGTAGCTCTTAAACTCTTTGTTATAATGCCAGACCACTACAGGTCAACAGGAACCAACACCCCTACAGGCAAAAATGAAAATTATTACTTCCAAAAACAAGACCCATGCCTTAGTAAGAGAAAAACATTCTTTCATCGTTATAGTTAAATAGTCTTGCCTTCAAGAAAAAAATGTTTACCCTTGAGAAAATGTTTATTTAATAGCTCGACTAGTAAAGGAACCAGCATTGGAAAGTTTGCAAAGAAACTTGCCTTTGTGTCCATGCTTACCATTGCTCATGAGACTGAAATCCATCCTTCTTCTCTACCTGCCCCCACTTTGGGGAACAGCAAGAAGTATTACCCTTTTGGCCAAAGTGCAGGGTGATTTTCCGTATTTCCAGATTCACAAAAGGGCAAGACTTTGTTCTATGAAAGAAGTGGTAATGTCTCTAGGAAGTCTTTAGGATTATCACAGTGAAACACTTTAAAAGTAGGCCTATGGAGCCTAAGTACAAACATCAAAGCAGGAAAGCCTGGAATGTGAGGGATCCCCATAAAGGGTCATCTACTTGTGAAGAGCTAAGGCTTAGGGAGTCTTTCCTTTGAGATAGAAGAGAAAATTGAGTTAGCTAGACTTGCAGTCTTCGTTTTTTCTACATTATAATATCTCTGTGAAATTGTCCTAACCCTTCAGTAAAGAACTTTGCATGTGTCTATGAAATGTGATGGGTAAGACTTTTGGATACTGAAATAACAGGGCTCACCTCATTTCCTCCCAGACTTGAATGTAGAAGGGAATTGTGCCCCTCAGGTGACTCAGAATCATAGACATCAGTTAGTAATGACCTTGGATCCTGCAATCATGTTCTGTGGGGAACAATCTATGAATGGTCCCAAGCCTGGTGGAGTCAGCTTTTGCAACAGGGCCTCACTGACCTCCAGGCTACATCACCAAAGATCAAAATCCAGTTTTTAAAGTGTTGAGTGTGCTTATTATCGTTGTAATCCTTTCTGTCCCTGTTTGCCATTACATTCATTTGTGCCAATGCTGGATGTGCAAAGTGGTGAAAACCAGAAATGATGGGAAGCAAATGCCCCATTTTCCAATAGGAGATACTTTAAGGACCCATTTCCCTTTTCCAGGAAGAAAATGACTTTCTGGAAGATTTCTTATTGGTTCTCCGAGATAGTTCATTTAATCGCCTCATGTAAATTTGTGTGTATGTGTATACATGTATGTGTTTTACAGAGAAAGCATGGATTAATGAAGGAAATGATTAAGAAAAATAAACCAACAAAGGGCTAATATCTACTATCTTTTTAGGTGTCTTATTTATATTAGCTGATTTAATCATCATCTCAAACAATCACTAGTATGCCCATTTGAAATACAAAACAAAACAAAAAAGGCTCAGACATATTAGATAACTCAAGGCAAACGTACGATTTAAACTGAGTTCTGAGTCCAAACCCTTTGCTGTTTCTACAACTGCATGAATGCATTTTGTAAACCATAGATATAAAATATTCCATGAAGGTGGGCTCTGCTGAATGTATCTTTGGAAAGTTGTTCAGGAAACAGAGAAGAGAGATTTGGAGCTAGCCTAAGGGATTAAATGATTTCTGACAGACATACAACAACCCCAGCCTCCCTACAGATTAAGGAAGTGCTTAACCTCCATAGCAAGTTCCAGATCATGGCCAGTTTTCCCTCAAGCAAACCAATCCTTACTAAAAGAACTCCAGGGGCTTATCAGGTGACCTAAAATTTCTAACCCAGGACAGATCAAGTCAGCAAAATCTAGGGCCAGAGGCAGGTATGAGAATGTCTGGGGCAATATTGTTGCCAGATCTTTTCCCTAGGCACTGAGAATGTCACACAACTCTGCAGTTAACAATATTTAATTACTATCTACCAGGGTTCTGGGGATCATTAACATACAAATAATTGTTCAGATTTTCTTGTCAACAGCAAATGGTGAAAACCAAAAATGAAGGGAAACAAGAAGACAATGAACAGGGTTTCTAAATAAAGGTGTGGGGGATGTGGAGGTGGGAGTGGGATGGGCGGCCAGCAGTCACAGGAGAAGCCAAGGAGGCACAGAGGCATTTTCTCTATTTCCCAGTGTACAACTTAAGATGTCAAGAAAAAAAACTGCCCATTATCCCCAGGATCTCTGCTCTATTCACAGTCTAACTTTCCACAGGCTAAGCCCTGAGATCAGGAGGTTATTAAGGAAAAGTGATATTTACAGGTCAAACCTCCACACCAGTCTGGAAAGTAGTTCAGGAGATTGTTTTCCCCAGTGGTTCCAAGAGAAAAATTAGAGATCCCTAGAGTTTAATGTTCTTGAAAGAATCCATGAAGGTATTATGAAATACACATGCCATAAAATGCTTTACCTGACCTCAAGGCTCTAGTTAGTTATGATATTTATTGAGTGGTTACTATGTGCCAGGCATTCTGCTAGATGCTTTGTGTGCTACATAAAAATGTATAACTTCACCAGAAAATCTCAAGTAGGTATTATGATTCTCATTTTAGAGATCAGCAAACTGATTCTCAGTGAGCTTAAGAACAGAACAAAGAAACAATCAGTGCTCCAACTACGCTTCAATCCCAGGTTAGTTTTAATCCAAAGCCAGCACAAATTCCATTAAATCAACAACTTCTTGAGTATGCGTGTGGCATGGGCAGGGGAGGGTGTGGAACAGCAGGAATTATCTTTAAGTTTTGCATTAAAACAAATCTTTAAGCCTAAGATATTAACAACGGCATCTGTAGTCGTGCATTTTCAAGCGTCAGTGGTCAGATCAAAAGTATTTTTTAAGAACAGCAAAGAATTATCCTGACAGCCCTGGACATGAGGCTAGCCAGGTGTATGGGGCTGAATCTCTTAAAGCATTTCAGCTGCATCCAGAAGGCAAAGAGCCAAGTATTTGTACACAGAGCAAAATATGTGTTTTCCCTCCAATGCCTGTGTCCCAACACCGATCAGGAAAGTTGACACCAGCCCATTTCCTAGGGGAGGTAACGAGCTCACTCCAGGACACTTTGAGCCCTTTCCACCTAGATGCTTGGGGCTTCCCTGACTGAGTACTCCTCCTACTCCACCTGTTTGCTCTCATGAATCAATAGAGTTCATGGTTATATGTTCAGGGTTATGGACTCAGATGACCCAGCCACTTCATATTCCAATCCTGGATGACTGTGTTCCAAGCGCACCCCAGGATAATTGTCTTCAGGAGCACTTGTCCTCTTCTCATTTGTGGTCCTGATGTAACAGAAGGAGTCAGAAGTCCTTTCAGAGATGAACTTGCCTTATATTGCGTTTGTTCTACTCACACTGGACTTTGATTCCCAAACATACCTCACAGTTTTCAATTCCTCAGCCTTTGTGCACACCATTTCTTTCCATTGAGTGACCAAATTCTCTGTCTCCATTGAATAATATGCAAATCCATTTTCCTTTTTAACATCAAACCATCAGTCTTATGATGGCAAACACTGGATTAGAGAACTTGACTTGGACCTGTGACCCAAGCCTAGACCTTGCCATCCACCCAAGCGGAGATTTAGATACCGCTCCAGAAAACTGCAACCAAATAAAATAAAAAATGCAGAAAATGGAAGTCTGTTTTTATAGTCTGTGGTGAGGATAAATAAAATGATTACATTTTTGAATTGGATTTTCTCTGATAACCAGAACTGGGGATCCTTCTTGAGTGACTTCTTTCATTTATATCAAACCTAGAAATGTGACAGCTTTAGGTCTGCTTCCTAATTTATATACAGTTTTGCTCATGAATCTATATGTAAGATTTTTACCAGAAAATTTATTATTTTGACCTGTTATTGCTTTATAACCTTAATATTTTTTAGAATTAATATCTAGGAAAAATATACAATTGTGATATTATGGGTGAGTGCTACACTAAATGCTATACTTTAAAGCAATAGCAGCTAATATTTATTTAGCATTCACTATTATGCCATGTACTGTTTTGTAGACTTTATACAGATTAGTTTGTTAATTAACCCTATTGATTAATTTATTCCTATTCATTAATTCACTTATTGCCTAAGATTGGTACTAAATTATCCCCATGTGATAGCTCAGCACAGAGAGGTCAAATGCATTTCCCAAGGACATGCACAGTTAGACCTCAGAGTTATTCTTAACACTACGTGTCGTATGTCTCCAATTTTCAAATTCTCCAACACTAAACTATGATTGCTTTTGCTTCTGCTAGCATACCACAAAATCCAGTGATGCCCAAGGAAGTATTAGTAACAGTAAGCACAGTTTAAATAAAGTTTACTTATTCATTCATTCTCATGTCAGTTAACATTCATCCACTGTCTACTAAGAGTGGCCAGCCTGCGCCAGGTATACAAGAGATAAAAATGAGTAAAACAGAGTTCTGGTTTCAAGGAATTCAGTTAAGTGGTGGAACGCTAAGAAGTCTGAGGTCTATAACCCATTGCTTTATGCTTCTTGCTCTCAGCAACATTTTCCTGCCTTCCACCTTCTCTAGCCCTTCTGATTTTAACATCACTCCAGGTAACTTGGTCATTTCATATTGTTAGCAACGCTGGAAAACCAAAATTTACATTAAAAGAACATAATTACTACTATACTCTCAATTTCAAGGCAAATTCTCATCTAATTTACACTTATTTATTTATATGCCATGTTCATTGCAGCTTGATTTGCATCGAGTGTTCCATTCACAATAACTTGCAAAGGAGGCATCATTATCCACTACTTTTCAAAACAGGAATCTTGGGGAAGCTCAGGTAAGCTAGGTGGCTTTCCCAGGTCACAAGTAGCAGAGCTAGGAGTTATCCGACTATAAAATCCAAACTCTTTCCACCAGACTGTGGTGGCTCTTCTTCATACGACCTTTATGTATCTGGTCCTTTTTTCCTGAGTGTTGTTGGGCTCTGAATGTCTGCTTCCCTTCATTCCTTGGTAAGTGGTTTGAGCAAACTTCTGTGATACCACATATATAACACTGTGCTCAACTGACCACAGAGGCAACTGGAAGGTTTTCTTTGCCTGCTTTCCTGTTAAGGATGGAGGGAGCCTGAAGCAGCCAGATCCCTTCTTCTCTCATCTGACCCCACCCTGACCTCCTTGGAGATGTCTAGAGCCAAACCCACTTCCCAAGCATCAAGCAGCCTCAGCCAAAACCTGTGTCTATGTAAGGAGCATGTGTCTGTATCTTCACTTGTTCAGGCTGCTATAATAAAGGACTGTAAACTGGAGGGCTTATAAACAACAGAAATTTATTTCTCATAGTTCTGCCAGCTGGGAAGTTCAAGATTAAGGCACCAACAGATTTGGTGTCAGGTGAGGGCCTGCCTTCTCGTTTCATAGATGGTGCCTTCTAGCAGCGTCCTCACATGGCACAGGGGATAAATGAATGCTTTTGGGTCTTATGTGGGCACTAATATCATTATGAGGGCTCCTATCTCATGACCTAATCACTTCCCAAAAGGCCCCATCATCTAATACCATCACCCTCAGGGTTAGGATTTTAATATACAAATTTTCAAACCATAGTGGTTTCTATGTGTACGAGAAGGGAGAATGGCTATATGAAAATTCTTTTGCCCCCAGGATGGGGTATGATCTACATCCTCTCAGCTCTTGAGCAGCAGCCCTGGCTTGCTCCCCCATCTTTCCTCCCCCTTCACAGAACATACCCATCACTGTCACTCTCTCCTTGACAGGCTGGGACCAGGAAGATGGTGTGGGGCAAACCCACCACACCTGCTTCCCCTCTCAGGTATAGTAAAGTGGTCTGGCTTTCCTTTTTGTTGGTTTCTTACTACAAATTTTCCTGTCATTTCCTATTTCGACCTCTTTTATCTAAGCCTGGAATGCAATCAGCACGTTATCCTTATTCAAATTTCATACTTCAATATGAAATGATTGGGCTGTTAATTTCAGTCTTTCAGACACATTCTTAACCGTATGTAGCCTACTAATACAGCTGAAAGCATTGGCGTCTAGCCCTGGACATCCAAAATGGAAGACTGCTTCCATTAAAGAGAAAGGAGACCACTCATTGCACAAAGAGTAGAGAATGACCCTGTTATACCTTATCTTGAATCTGAATTCTTAACACTGAATTCTGCTTTTCACCATGACCTGAGTCTCATTTTGCAGGACTCAGGCTTTCAGACATGTACTGACACACTGTTTCTTTTTGTGAGTCTGTGCTTTGCTACATATACAAGTACACACACACATCCCTACCTTCTCTACAATACCTGCATATTGAGTAAAAGAATTCAGGTAATAAGTAGCCCCAACATTTCTTAAGTGCATGTGAGTTTGTAAGGAACTTTACCTGTATCATCTCAACAAACCCTCAGAATGACATAAGCATCCCCTTTAAAAAAGGAAGAATCTATTCCTTAATAAGGTCAAATAACAAAGTGTAACAAAGACATGTACCAAAAAAAGAGCTGGGAATGGGCATTTCAATATAAACCTGTGCTTTTGACTACCACAGTGCACCGCCAGTCAATCTGCAAGCAGAATTACTTGCAAATGGAAAGTACAGTGTAAAAGCACAAGGGAATCAACGTTTATTGAGGACCTACTACGCCTCTGATACTGTATTTAACATTGTATGTGCTTCAAACAATTTAAGCCTACAGGCTCAGGTATTAAGTGTATTCATGTGTCCGATGCTCATAAAAGTTGTCATATATTAATAAGAGGGTGTTTGGAGTCCATACTCATGATGAAGAAGGCTGTGACTAATTTCAAAGCTGACTTTAGGATTAGAAAGTTTATTGGGTTGAAGACTTTCTCTGCTCCTGTATTTCTTCCACACTGACCTCTGGGATTCTGTGATAAGATTCAGTCATATGAGGAAGGCTTCACCTTATTTCTGTAACAAATGACTAAATTATGATTTTTTTAAGAAGATGCATCATCTCAACAACTAGTATATTGTCTAAAACTAAAATGAGCTCAAATAAATATTGGATAAATAAATGAGCGAATATGTATTTCTGGTAAGTATTAACATGTTCAATTCCAACACCTTTGTGCAAGTTTTTGTTAAATGGGTCCCTTGATTGCCTGTATCAAATATCATCTCACACACTTGTTAATATCAATTCATCAGCACCTCCCAGACCTCTTGAATCAGAGTCTCTGAATTGAATCTCAAAGGCCTACATTTTAATAAGTCGTAGCATATAAATGTTGTTTAAATTTATATGCTAAAAGCATATAAAATTTCCAAAGCATACAAAATTTGTGGCCTCGACTGTGGAGCAAGTCGACTTAGCAAACAAATTTTCTTTGGGAAATACAGGCCTGGGGTAAGGCTAGGACCTCAAGCTTTTGGAAGAATATTTTAAAAGGGTAAAGGTGAGCTGGAAGTTGAACTACATCAACATCTAACCTGTGCCCAAGCTGATCAACAATTTGGAAATTGGTGAATTGCCTTGATTTATTCTTAATTCTTTTTCAACCCTAATTAACATTTATTTGATTTTTAAATTAACTGTAATTTTATTAAAGGAATACATATAATTTAAAATATCAAATTGTGCTAATAGGCTTAATAAAAAAAACAGTCCCCTCTACTTCCTTTCTTATATATCCTCCTCCCTAAAGGTAACCACTTTTAACTTTTTTAAAGATTTCCTTAAGAATTTACCCTCATTTATCTAAAACTACATGTACTTTCTCTCATATCATAATTCATCACATTTAGATTTTCTTTGTATCTGTGTTGATACATTTTTATGTATTTTGATAAATGAGAATTTTCGTTCTCTTGCACTCCCTCTTCTCTACCATATGGCTATAACATGGTATCTTAATTATTAGATAATGCAAATATTATTCATTGCTCAGTCAAGTGATATATACTATGGTTACACACCTTGTATCATACACCTTTTTTTCCTGGAGGTAAGAGTTCCATCATTTTTAAAAAATTCTATTTGTTTATTCATCTCTAATTAAACCTCCCTTTACCTACCAAACTTTTTGAAATATGCCCCTTAATCACTTTTGAACACGATTAAGTTCATTAGATAATTTATCATTTCTCTTTTAATGGATATAATCCCATTTGAATTTTCCACTCGACTGTTCCAGTCTGTATATTAATACATTGCTCTTTTGAGTTTCACTTTTGTTACCCAGGAATTTCTCTCTGCAAATTTTCTTTTCTTCACTTCCGTATTAGATCCTGGTTCTGGTATATTTGTCTTTCTTGATTTACTCTTATTTTACTAGAAAACATCTTCCAGTAACTTACTGAAAAAAAGTGCATTAGAGTGAAAATTTTTGAGACCTTGCATATCTGAGAATACCTTTTCTCTAGCATCACATTAGATTTGTAATTGTTATGAGTGGAAGATTATGGATTGAAGATCACTTACTTCAAAATTTCAAAGGCACCATTGTTATCTACTTTTCAACAAAGTTATTGGGAAGTCAACTACCATTCTCACAGTATCCTGAAAACTTGATCCATTTTATGTTTGAATCCTTTTTTTCGATTTTCTATTCTTGGAATACGTTTTTTTTTTTTTTGTTTTTTTTTTTTTTGGAGACTGAATCTCTTGTCACTCAGGCTGGAGTGCAGTGGCGCGATCTCGGCTGACTGCAACCTCTGCTCCCCGGGTTCACACCATTCTCCTGCCTCAGCCTCCCAAGTAGCTGGGACTACAGGCGCCCGCCACCACGCCTGGCTAATTTTTTGTATTTTTAGTAGAGACGTGGTTTCACCGTGTTAGCCAGGATGGTCTTGATCTCCTGACCTCGTGATCCGCCCACCTTGGCCTCCCAAAGTGCTAGGATTACAGGCGTGAGCCACCGCGCCCGGCCTCTTGGAAGATTTTTTTGAAGCTTGTTTTTATTGTAAATGTCTTGGTGTCAGTACTCAGTGGGCCCCATTCATTTGAAGATATTTATCCTTTGGTTCTCTTGTTTTGTTTCTTTGCTCATTTTTCTCTTGTTTCTCTGCTTATTTTTTTCATAATTTCTACTAGATGTATCCTCTAATTTCCTTATTCTCAGTCTCTTTTTGTCCGTCTATTTGTTTATTTCTGAATAACATTATTATCTAAAATTTAGTGATTTTTAAAATTTTAAGCTATTATATTTTTAATTCCTAAACGTTCCAATTCATTCTCAGATTATCCTTTCAAAAAATATCCTGTTCCAGAGTTCAGATATCTCCTAGTTTTCTCAAAGATAAACTATGTATTTCTTTTTAAAATTTTTTCTTATGTTGGGAGATTTTTAAGGGATGGAGTTAGAAAGTTCCTTACTTCAAAATTTTGAAACCAGATGTCTTGAATCTGATTTTAAGAAATTTTACCTTAATTGGAAATGGTTCCCAAACATTATTCACTAATATAGTCACCTAAAAAGCTCAAGGACATCATTAGGCCTTTTCTCAGATGTATCAAATCAGAAATCTCATAGGGGAAGATCCAGAAATCTGCTTTGTTTTGTTTGTGTCCCAGATGACTACAAGGCCAAGTTGCAAATTACTGCATAGATATTTTGTTGTGTTCTTAACCCTTCTCACGTGATGGTGACTAAACCTTTTTATCTGTTTCTCACAACAATATTCCCTCCAGACTAGCTTGTTCGCAATTTAGAACAGTAGGGAAGGATTGCAGCGATGTCAAAGGTCTATTGCATCACTTTGTTATTGAATGTACCCATAAAACTGCACGTCTCCTTTGCCTTACATTCTATTTGCCATAGGCCAGAAGTAAAGGTCTTTATCTAGTATGACAACATTTTATTTTTCTTTGTCCAGCGTCATCCTGTGCCACTCTCTTCCCTTTTATCCATAAGGTTCCTCTGAACACTAATGAACATATATTCTGTATTCCAGCCACAGTGATCTTCCTGCCTTCATTCTACCATAATGCATGCTATCATATCTCCTTGCCTTTCCACTTATTGTAACAATAAATAGATTACTATTCCCTGTGCTGGATCTTTCTAAAAAGTCCAGAATAATATGTGGGATAGATTAGGAGAAGGAACTTCAATGTACGTGGACCCCATTTTCTGTTTGTTTCATCCCCTCAACCCACACACACAGATCTCCGTCTTTGTTCATTCGGTTCTAATATGACACTCACCAAAAATGTATGCCTCTTGATCACAGTCACCTGGAGTTACAGCCCTTAAGAACAACATGCTTGAAATCAATGTTTCTTATGAGAGACTAATGCTAATAAAACTGCACAACAACCAATTTTATTCTCTCAGCCTTGCAACTGCTGGAGAAATTAAGACATTATAGTTATTAGTCTGATCTTGAAACTCCATTATAAATAAAATGTGATAGCAGATTTAATTGTTGAGAATCAGATCCTTAGTTCCTTAGAACAATACTCTACCAGGAAATTTGCTGGAAAAACTAAGTGCTTTTATTGCAAATAGATCTGTTCTGCCTCTCTTCTCATTGCAAACAGAGTCGAGTATGCATGTAACCTAATGTCAGCCCCTCATCCACTCACCAGGCAAAATTCCAAGGACATGAAGTCAAAGTTGTCATCCTGTGATACACAACTGAATTACACTTTCCTTTGCCACACATAAAAGGGGGCAAAGGTGGAAACTAGGCTGGGCTTAGAAATAAAAAAGGACACTGTCATTTTGTAGGGAATTTGAATCAGAATAGGGTCATCATGAAATGACACTTTCAATGACCAATTCAGAGTAAATGAAAATACCAGATAGTGTTTGTAAAGCCACAACCTCTTGAAAAGCATTCTAAAGAAATTGCTTAAAGTGTCTATGTGTGCATAACTGTTTATTTCTCAGAAATATGGGCCAGTTCTCTCTGAGCACATACTCAAATCACAGCACACAGTAACATATAGGCCTGGGGGCAGTCAAAAACAAAACATGCAGTTCTCTTTGGAGATCAAATTCCAAAGCTAAGAACTTTCGGAATAAGTCTAAATGTTCCCACCCTTGAGAATAGAGGCCTTAGGAGGACATGCTCATATAACCTAGAGGTCATTTACAGAAATACCCCAGGACCCTGTAGGAGTTAAAAAGACCACCTAAGAGAGCCTTGAAGATCCAGTTTCCCATAAATGGGGGATTAATGAATTTGGAAGACAATGCAGTGCTAAGAAATGAGTCAACCTTTGAGCCATAACTTGCATAAAGGGGTAAAACATTATTAGAAAGTGAGCTCCAGACTGTTTGTCCACTTGGTTTCTCCATCTCTGGTGCAGATGTGGCCTCTCCGTAATGCGATTACTAACAGGTAATTCAGCACCAGGCAAGTGTGAGTTTCTCACAATTTGCAGAATTCTTACCAATCAGGAACTAGAAATCACATGGGAATTTGAGTGAGAACTGGCTATTGAGGACTTAAATAACTCCTTATGGGATCAAATCAATAATATATATTTGCATATCTAAATTTTCATATTAATAACTTGCCTATATTTGCAAACTATATAACATAAGAAGCCATAAAATGTATATAAAAATTAGTGTTTATAACATTTGTAACACTCTCCCATTTAATCCCTCACTTCCATGTGGTCTCGGCAGAGATCACTAGTTCCATTTTATAAACAGGAAAGTTGAGGCCCAGGAAAGGTTGAAAGGAATGATCTGAGATCCCGTAGCTGAGACCCAAGTTTCCAAACTGAGTTTTTAATCTCAGAATCAAAGTGGTTTTTTTAATCAAGGAAGAAAAATTCTATTTGAACCAATTCTAAATTTTTCCATGCTTTTTCTCACTTAAACCTTCACCTCACATCTTTTCATATGAAAATAATTGAACTATTTAAATAATTTAAGTACTTAGGGCTAAGGGAGACCATCCACGTTCCCAAATATCACACCACTAACACTGTGTTAGAGCCATCTGCAAAACACGGCCAATGTTAGGAACTGAGTCTTCACCTTTTACTGAATGTCAAGTGAGAAATTCCATGAGAAGTGACATCCTATACAGATTGCACAGCATTTTCAACATTTCCCCATTATAGGTTCCAAGCCTCTGCATTAATGCAAACATAGGGTCTGATATCCTTTAATATTAAATCCCCACTCTAGCCATCTCTAACAGAAAGTGGCCTTTGGGTGCCTGCCTGAAATAAATGGGGCTGGACAAGCACATTGGTGTTTTCTGGCACCCCAGAAACCAGAGATATTCCTCCCACAGTGATTTTGTGTGCAGCACTGAGTGCATGAATCTTGGATGTTGTTTCAAAAGGAACCATGAGCCATTTATTCTTAGCCTGAAATTGGCAGGCTTTACATTTTGGAGAATTTTTAATAGGACTAGCAGAGGAACCAACATTAGGGATTATTTTCTCAGTGTGGGGTTAGATGTGTAATGCATATGTTTGCCCTGAGGACCCCAAGCCACATACTGTAAAATTCTGTTAAAATGCCTTTCTCCGCAACTATTAACATTTTCCTGTGCATATTGTTCATTTATAATAGTCCCAGCCAAAAGTTTAGAAAGCTATGTTCCCCCATAGACCATTATTTTTGTGCTAATTAATTAGCAAAACCAGTATCTCAGCTATGAGATTCCAAGCTCTAGCTACTCAGTTTGGCTGAAATCTGTTTTTCTAATTATTGACTACTTTCTGCTACTTTAAGTCCGCCACCTAAGTTCTTGGACAGAGTTAGCTTCTGGGAGCAGGGGATGTCTCCAATGGCAACACAGTTCCACACTGAGTGGTGGAGTGGGAGGGAGGGATTGCAGCTGTCGGAGTCACTGTGGATTTGGGAGGAAGTAAGAGGAAGAAAAAGAGGAGATTTGTGGGACAGACTTAAAAAGGAAAAGACTAAGACCTTTCGACAAAATTTCAGTGAGGTGCAATTCTCTAAAATTGCTAATACACTTCTAACTCTTAAGGGAAACATAGTATTAAAAATATATACAACAAGGAGATAATGAGTTAGACTCCTCTGGAAAATAATTCTGTATTTATATTCTTGTGTTCTTAGGCTCTTGATTTTTTATTTTATTTCTGAATTCCTGGAGCTGGCTATATTTTTATTTCTAATTTGATAGGAATTGAGGCAGATTGTTTTCTCATTATTTCCAATATTTACAATTTACATTGCCTATTTGATTGCTTACATTTGGGGATATGGATATACAGATATGAATATAAACAGATACAAATAGATACAATCTCTCATGGATTTTCTATATGATTATGATGGTTTTTATAAGGGTAAGAGAGAACAGAGCAGCTACTAATACTCTCTGAGCATAAACCATGCCTCAGGGCACTGGGCTATGTGTTCCATCTCATTCTAATTTTATAACAACCAAAGAAGAAAGAATGATTATCCCTAGATAACAGATGAGAATACTGAAGACTAGAGAGATTGCATGTGTGACCAAGGTCCTAGTATGTGGTAGATATAAAACTTGAATACAGATTTGCCTAGAAGAACACTGAGGCTCTTTCTCCTAAAATATGTTTCTTGGAAAAACACTTGCACAACACATAGTATGCCTGCAGTTTGTTCCTAAAAGGAAAGTTCTCCTTTTAATTCCTTATTATGAACATTTACTTTTAACTCCTAAGACCAGTCTCTGAGTGTGTACAAAAGTATCATAAGACAGTTTTACACCTGGCAAAAAGGGAAAGGTCATTTCTTAAGAGGAGCCAGCTCTAAGTCAGGGGTTTTTAAATTAAAGAAGGAATTCTGGGGTCTGATAGGCAATAAAGAAGGGGAAACTGTGTCAGAAACAAAACAGTTTGAAAAGGAAGAATCAGAGACCAAAGTTATGTTTGGGGGGTAGGGGGCAGGGTTGATGTTTGGTGGTTTCTTTTTTTGCTAAGGGCAATTTTTCTCAAGAATCCATCCCATCCTTCAATATTTGGTGCCCTTCTAGGCACACATTAAGATCAGATTCACTAAGTTCACAATATAAGCTCTACAGCAACTAATTCTCCAATAATCTGATCATTTACTCTATTAATAATAATAACCAGCAAGGACTAAAAGCTTAACTTCTTATTTTCCTCACTTCCAGATGATTTCTTTAGCTTTCAATAGAACCTTGAATGCTTTTGTCAGGAAAAATAACTCAACTGGCACCCCTTAAGGAATTATGAAGGAAATTTTGCCATCATTTGCATTCTGAGTATTTCCCAAATTTTAATTATCCTTGCTTGAACCACTTGTATGATTTTACCATCTTATATTACAGGTTTAGTGTCATATACTATTTTTTATATTGACCCCTACTTTTACTGATATATATTTGGTTCTATTTGTTTTTAGATGATAGCTGAGTGGTTTATTGAATTGTCTCAGCTTGGAGGAGTAAAAACATGTTATCGTTTTATTTTTCTCAAATCACTGCCCCTGGTACTATGTGAAATCTCTCTAACCCCTGGAAAAAGTATTGAATCCCGTCTTGGGCAGATTTCAAAATCTCTCAGGTGCTTTTGGTTATTAAAGTTGCAATTGTCCATTTTCAGTTTTTAGTTATGAGCCAGTATAAAATTTGTTTTTCTACTCCATTGAAACATATTGATTTAACCACTGCAGCCCAGGTTACTGGCATCAGACTTGAAGAAGGAGAGGGGAAAATTGACTCTTACTCTTTTCACTAATCCTTGACGTGGAAATGCGGGCTATATTATCTGCTCCATCCTCCTCTCTACATTTTTAAGGCCCCATTCTGTAGATATCCTCTTTGAGTTAGCAGTCTCTGTTAGCTGGTAGTTGTGAGTCTCTGTGTGCAGGCACCAAGCAACTCTAGGCTCAATCTCTTCCAAATCTCTCCAGTTATTTTCCCCATCAAAACACCACATGACGCCTGTAATCCCAGCACTTTGGGAGGCTGAGGTGGGCGGATCACGAGGTCAGGAGATCGAGACTATCCTGGTTAACTGGTGAAACCCCGTCTCTACTAAAAATACAAAAACTAGCCGGGCGTGATGGCGGGCGCCTGTAGTCCCAGCTACTCGGAAGGCTGAGGCAGGAGAATGGCGTAAACCCGGGAGGCGGAGCTTGCAGTGAGCCGAAATCGTGCCACTGCACTCCAGCCTGGGCGACAGAGCGACTCCGTCTCAAAAAAACAAAAACAAAAACGCCACATGACAAATCCTTTATTTTAACACTTCAGTGGTTTTTAGTATATTCACTCTATTGTATAGTCATCACCACTATATGTTTTAAAAGAAAGTTTTATATCACAACTACAATTTTTTTTAAACACATCATTTGTCCTAATTAGAAGGTAATAGAAGAACATTACAATGAAAACAAAACTGTGTTATTCATTCTTTGTTACTAAATTGTGCTGCCCGTTGAAGTCTCTGGGCTTGAGATATAGTCTCATTGCTAAGGAGAGATGTCATTGAGGGCTACATTGATGTTGAGCAAGTGACATTTTCTCCATTCTTATGAATCATCAAAAAGATTAAAGGTGAAAAAATATTTTTCAAACATGTGATTTCATAATTGAATTACTTACTGTCAAGTCCACTTAAAAATCACCAAAGACATGTGTTGTACACTTGAGGAAAACATTGTGTTAGGTATTTCCTGCTGTGTTTAGAGTTGGTCTTCCTTTTTCCAGGATCCCTGTGCTTTCCTCATTTTCCTTAGCCCTTTTCATGTTTGGATCTCTACAGCTACACCATTCCAGCCATAGCAAATGGCACGTGGGGAATAATTAAGGAACCCAGCCAACAACCAGAACTGAGGCCCCATGCATAGGGCTCCAGTCGGGTTGTCCCAGCATTTCCAGTCATTCCCGCCACCCCAGCCAAGATCCAGTCATTATGGAGCAGAGGCGAGTGACCAACTGTACCGTTCCTTAATTACTGACTCACAAACTTGTAAGTATAGTAAAATGGTTATTGCTTCTTGGCACTAGATTTGGGAGTGATTTATTATACAAAATTAGATACCAAAACCAAAAATTCATAGGGTGACTGTTAACCCATGTTTGCCCAGAACAGTCCCAGTATACACCTGTTGTCCCAACATAATTATGATTAGGCCTGGTTTCACTCACCCTTTAAGGCATCCCAGTTTGGATGACAGTTATATGTTCACTCTTCTAATATGCCATGTTCTGTACTCAAATTATGGTCTTGCCAAATGTCTAGTCTTCTAGTATCTTAAAGTTTGCATAACAGAGAGCCGAATGTTGCCTGCTTCTGAATTTGGACTACCAGTTGTGACTGAGCATACATATTGCTCTCAAGAAAAATTCAGAATTCTTTAAGTACGCCTGAAAGAAAATAGATACTTAAAATATACATTTATAAAAAGATTTCTCAACTGGTGACACTGAAAAGACCACATACCAAAATGTTATTTACGTTGTGATACCTAGTAACAGAAGCAACAGGTGTAAAGGAGAGAGAACAAAATTTTTTGCCATGTTTCAGTCTTCATTGTCACACATTATTGAAAAAACCCAAACCAATGACACTGTTTTCAAGACTAACAGCAAATTAAGCATTCAAAGACAAAGAGGGAAAATGTTGTTCACATTTACTAAAAGCTGTTACTTCTTCGCATCTATATAGCAAGCACAATTACATGTGTTATTTCATTTAATTTTCATGGCAAACCTGTGAGGTAGGTACTACTATCAACCCCATTTTACAGATAAAGAAATGGAGGCTTGGAGAGTTAAGTAATCTGCACACTTAATGTTGATACATAGAGGCAGGATTTATACCCAGGCGGTCTGATTCCAGATCCTGTTCTCTTAGTCTTTAGCACTTACTGCCTCTCTATTCAAATATAACAGAGAAATTAATTAGTAAGCATCAAATTAATTTGTAAGTATCATAAAATGCTAGATATAGTATATATTATTTTGGGAATAAAATGATTCTGTATTTTCTAATTATTTCCTTCTGGTGAATTTATTTCCCTTCTATTACAATCTGATCAGTCTTACAGGAAAGCAAAATCAAAGATTATTGGGTACGTTGTCTGTGGTAAATAACAATTTTGAGATGCTTAACAACCTACCAATATTTAGCAATATTTCACTTAGATTATATACTAATTATACATACATATTATACTGCTTAGAAAGTATATTATTTATAAGAGGCCATTGTTGAGGAGTGATTAGTTCTACAAGGGCTGGTCCTTGGGTTTGATATTTGTCATTTTTTTTTCCTTTTCCTTTTAGCTGACATGTAGTAAGTATACATTTTTTATGGAATACAGAGTAAAATTGCAATACATGTATAAAATGTATTATGATCTTATCAGGGTAATTAGCATATCTATCACCTCAAACATTTATCATGTCTTTGTGTTGGAAACTTCAAAATCTTTTCTTCTAGCTGTTTGAAAATATACAATAAATTATTAGTAACTATATTTACCTTACACTGCTAAGAACACTAGAACTTATTCCTTTCATCTAGGTATAATTTGCATCTGTTAAACAACTCCTCCTTATCCTCCCCTCCCCATTCTACCCTTTCCAGACTCTAATAATCACAATTTTACTCTCTACTTCTTTGTTCAACATTTTTTTAGCTCCCACGTGAGTGACAGCATGCAGTACTTATCTTTTTGGACCTGACTTATTTCACCTAACATGATGTCCTCCTGATTCATCTATGTTGTTCCAAATGACAGGATTTAATTCTACGGCTAAGTAGTATTCTATTGTGTGTTTGTGTGTTCATGTATGTAATGTATGTACGTATATGGCATGTTGTCTTTACTCATTTAAGTTGATTTTATATCTTGGCTATTATGAATAGTGCTGCAATAAACATGGAGGTGCAGATATCTCTTCAATATACTGATTTCCTTTCCTTTGGATAAATACCCAGTAGTGAGATAGCTAGATCATATGGTAGTGTTATTTTTAGTTTTTTGAGAAACTTCCAAACTGTTTTCCATAATAGCTGTACTAATTTACATTCACACCAACGGCATATGAAAATTCCCTTTTCTCTGCATCCTTTTCAGCATTTGTTATATTTTTAAATAGTAGCCATTCTAACTGGGGTAAGACGTTAGGTCATTGTGGTTTTGATTTGAATTTTCCTGATGATTAGTGATGTTGGGCATGTCTTCTATACTTCTTGGCGGTTTGTATGTCTTCTTTCGAGAAATCTCCTTTCAAATCCTTTGCCCATTTTTAAATCAGATTTGGTTTTTTCCTGCTGTTGAGTTTCTTGTATATCATGAATATTATATACAAGTTGTTCTATACCTGTACCTCATCAGACAAATAATTTAGAAATATGTCCTCCCATCGTACAGGTTGTCTCTTTACTCTGTTGATTGTTTCCTTTGCCATGCAGAAACATTTTAGTTTTATATAGTCACATTTGTCTATTTTTGGTTTTGTTGCGTGTTCTTCTGAAGCCTTGCCTATGAAATCTTTGCCCAGAACAATGCCCTAATGTGTTTTTCCTATTTTTTCTAGTAGTTTTATAGCTTTGGGTCTTATATTTGTGTCTTTAATTTATTTTGAGTTGATTTTTGCATATGATGAAAGCCAGGGGTCTAGTTTCATTCTTCTGTGTGTGGATATCCAGTTTTCCTAGCACCATTTATTGAAAAAGGTATCCTTTTCTCAATGGATGTTCTTAGCATCTTTGTCAAAAATCAAGTTAGCTGTAAAAATGCAAATTTATCTCTGGGTTCTATATTCTGATCCTTTGGTTTTTGTGTCTGTTTTTATACCCATACCAGGCTATTTCTGTTACTTTAGCTTTGTAGTATACTTTGAAGTCAGATGATGTGATGCCTCCAGCTTTGTTCTTTTGCTCAGTGTCTTTTGGTTCCATATAAGTTTTAGGATTTTTCTATTTCTCTAAGAAATGTCATAGGTATTTTGATAAAGATTATACTCAATCTGTATATTTCTTTGGGTAGTGTAATGATTTTAATAATACTAATTCTTTTTGTGTTCTCTTCAAGTTTTTCATCAATGTTTTGTACTTTCATTGTAGATATCTTTCACCCCCTTTGTTAAATTTATTTCTAGGTTTTTTTTTGTAGCTATTGTAGTGGAACTTTTTTTTCAGTTGGTTTACTATTGGTTTATAAAAACATTACTGATTTGTGTATATTGATTTTCTATCCCACAATTTTCATGAATATGTTTACTAGTTCTAAGAGTTTCTGATGGAGTTTTTAGGATTGTCTATACATACGATAATGCCATCTATACAGTGGGACAACTTGACTTTCTCTTTTCCAATTTGGATACCCTTTATTTCTTTCTCTTGCCTAATTGTTTTGGCTAAGACATTCAGTACTATGCTGAGTAAGAGTCATGAAAGCAAAAATCTTTGTCTTATTCCACTTCTTAGAGGAAAAACTTTCAGCTTTTTCTTATTCAATATGATGCTAGTGTTGGGGGCGGAGCAAGATGGCCGAATAGGAACAGCTCCAGTCTCCAACTCCCAGCGCGAGCGACACAGAAGACCCGTGATTTCTGCATTTTCAACTGAGGTACTGGGGTCATCTCACTGGGGAGTGCCAGACAATTGGTGCTGGTCAGCTGCTGCAGCCCCACCAGGGAGAGCTGAAGCAGGGCGAGGCATTGCCTCACCTGGGAAGCGCAAGGGGGAAGGGAATCCCTTTTCCTAGCCAGGGGAACTGAGACACACAACACCTGGAAAATCGGGTAATTCCCACCCCAATACTGCACTTTAAGCAAACGGGCACACCAGGAGATTATACCCACACCTGGCCAGGAGGGTCCCATGGCCACGGAGCCTCCCTTATTGCTAGCACAGCAGTCTGCGATCTAACTGATACGGCAGCAGAGAGGCTGGGGGAGGGGCGCCCGCCATTGCTGAGGTAAACAGCCTTAAGTAGGTAAACAAAGCCTCTGGGAAGCTCAAACTGGGTGGAGCTCACAGCAGCTCAAGGAAACCTGCCTGTCTCTGTAGACTCCACCTCTGGGGAAAGGGCACAGCTAAACAACAAAAGGGGAAGCAGCAGAGGCCTCTGCAGATGCAAACAACTCTGTCTGACAGCTTTGAAGAGAGCAGTGGATCTCCCAACACGGAGGCTGAGATCTGAGAAGGGACAGACTGCCTGCTCAGGTGGGTCCCTGACCCCTGAGTAGCCTAACTGGGAGACATCCCCCACTAGGGTCAGTCTGACACCCCACACCTCACAGGGTGGAGTACACCCCTGAGAGGAAGCTTCCAAAGGAAGAATCAGACAGGTACACTCGCTGTTCAGCAATATTCTATCTTCTGCAACCTCTGCTGCTGATACCCAGGCAAACAGGGTCTGGGGTGGAACTCAAGCAATCTCCAACAGACCTACAGCTGAGGGTCCTGACTATTAGAAGGAAAACTATTAAACAGGAAGAACACCTATACCAAAACCCCATCAGTATGTCACCATCATCAAAGATCAGAGGCAGATAAAACCACGAAGATGGGGAAGAAGCAGGGCAGAAAAGCTGGAAATTCAAAAAATAAGAGCACATCTCCCCCTGCAAAGGAGCGCAGCCCATCGCCAGCAACGGATCAAAGCTGGTCAGAGAATGACTTTGACGAAATGAGAGAAGAAGGCTTCAGTCCATCAAACTTCTCAGAGCTACAGGAGGAATTACGTACCCAGTGCAAAGAAACTAAAAATCTTGAAAAAAGAGTGGAAGAATTGATAGCTAGCATAATTAATGCAGAGAAGGTCATAAATGAAATGACAGAGATGAAAACCATGACACAAGAAATACGTGAAAAATCCACAAGCTTCAGTAACCGACTCGATCAACTGGAAGAAAGAGTATCAGCGATTGAGGATCAAATGAATGAAATGAAGTGAGAAGAGAAACCAAAAGAAAAAAGAAGAAAAAGAAATGAACAAGGCCTGCAAGAAGTGTGGGATTATGTAAAAAGACCAAATCTACGTCTGACTGGGGTGCCTGAAAGTGAGGGGGAAAATGGAACCAAGTTGGAAAACACTCTTCAGGATATCATCCAGGAGAACTTCCCCAACCTAGTAGGGCAGGCCAACATTCAAATTCAGGAAATACAGAGAACACCACAAAGATACTCCTCCAGAAGAGCAACTCCAAGACACATAATTGTCAGATTCACCAAAGTTGAAATGAAGGAAAAAATCTTAAGGGCAGCCAGAGAGAAAGGTCGGGTTACCCACAAAGGGAAGCCCATCAGACTAACAGCAGACCTCTCGACAGAAACTCTACAAGCCAGAAGAGAGTGGGGGCCAATATTCAACGTTCTTAAAGAAAAGGATTTTAAACCCAAAATTTCATATCCAGCCAAACTAAGTTTCATAAGTGAAGGAGAAATAAAATCCTTTACAGATAAGCAAATGCTTAGAGATTTTGTCACCACCAGGCCTGCCTTACAAGAGACCCTGAAGGAAGCCCTAAACATGGAAAGGAACAACCAGTACCAGCCATTGCAAAAACATGCCAAAATGTAAAGACCATCAAGGCTAGGAAGAAACTGCATCAACTAACGAGCAAAATAACCAGTTAATATCATAATGGCAGGATCAAGTTCACACATAACCATAATAACCTTAAATGTTAATGGACTAAATGTTCCAATTAAAAGACACAGACTAGCAAACTGGATAAAGAGTCAAGACCCATCAGTCTGCTGTATTCAGGAGACCCATATCTCACATGCAGAGACATACATAGGCTCAAAATAAAGGGATGGAGGAAGATCTACCAAGCAAATGGAGAACAAAAAAAAAGCAGGGGTTGCAATCCTAGTCTCTGATAAAATAGACTTTAAACCATCAAAGATCAAAAGAGACAAAGAAGGCCATTACATAATGGTAAAGGGATCAATTCAACAGGAAGAGCTAACTCTCCTAAATATATATGCACCCAATACAGTAGCACCCAAATTCATACAGCAAGTCCTTAGAGACTTACAAAGAGACTTAGACTCCCATACAATAATAATGGGAGACTTCAACACTCCACTGTCAACATTAGACAGATCAATGAGACAGAAAGTTAACAAGGATATCCAGGAATTGAACTCATCTCTGCACCAAGCAGACCTAATAGACATCTATAGAACTCTCCACCCCAAATCAACAGAATATACATTCTTCTCAGCACCACATCGCACTTATTCCAAAATTGACCACATAATTGGAAGTAAAGCACTCCTTAGCAAATGTAAAAGAACAGAAATTATAACAAACTGTCTCTCAGACCACAGTGCAATCAAACTAGAACTCAGGACTAAGAAACTCAATCCAAACCGCTCAACTACATGGAAACTGAACAACCTGCTCCGGAATGACTACTGGGTACATAACAAAATGAAGGCAGAAATAAAGATGTTCTTTGAAACCAATGAGAACAAAGATACAACATACCAGAATCTCTGGGACACATTTAAAGCAGTGTGTAGAGGGAAATTTGTAGCACTAAATGCCCACAAGAGAAAGCAGGAAAGATCTAAAATTGACACTCTAACATCACAATTAAAAGAACTAGAGAGGCAAGAGCAAACACATTCAAAAGCTAGCAGAGGGCAAGAAATAACTAAGATCAGAGCAGAACTGAAGGAGATAGAGACACAAAAAACCCTCCAAAAAATCAATGAATCCAGGAGTTGGTTTTTTGAAAAGATCGACAAAATTGACAGACCGCTAGCAAGACTAATAAAGAAGAAAAGAGAGAAGAATCAAATAGACGCAATAAAAAATGATAAAGGGGATATCACCACCGACCCCACAGAAATACAAACTACCATCAGAGAATACTATAAACACCTCTACGCAAATCAACTAGAAAATCTAGCAGAAATGGATACTTTCCTGGACACTTACACTCTCCCAAGACTAAACCAGGAAGAAGTTGAATCCCTGAATAGACCAATAGCAGGCTCTGAAATTGAGGCAATAATTAATAGCCTACCAACCAAAAACAGTCCAGGACCAGATGGATTCACAGCTGAATTCTACCAGAGGTACAAGGAGGAGCTGGTACCATTCCTTCTGAAACTATTCCAATCAATTGAAAAAGAGGGATTCCTCCCTAACTCATTTTATGAGGCCAACATCATCCTGATACCAAAGCCTGGCAGAGACACAACAAAAAAAGAGAATTTTAGACCAATATCCCTGATGAACATCGATGCAAAAATCCTCAATAAAATACTGGCAAACCGGATTCAGCAGCACATCAAAAGGCTTATCCACCATGATCAAGTGGGCTTCATCCCTGGGATGCAAGGCTGGTTCAACATTCGCAAATCAATAAACGTAATCCAGCATATAAACAGAACCAAAGACAAGAACCACATGATTATCTCAATAGATGCAGAAAAGGCTTTTGACAAAATTCAACAGCCCTTCATGCTAAAAACGCTCAATAAATTCGGTAATAATGGAATGTACCTCAAAATAATAAGAGCTATTTATGACAAACCCACAGCCAATATCATACTGAATGGGCAAAAATTGGAAAAATTCCCTTTGAAAACTGGCACAAGACAGGGATGCCCTCTCTCACCGCTCCTATTCAACATAGTGTTGGAAGTTCTGGCTAGGGCAGTCAGGCAAAAGAAAGAAATCAAGGGTATCCAGTTAGGAAAAGAAGAAGTCAAATTGTCCCTGTTTGCAGATGACATGATTGTATATTTAGAAAACCCCATCGTCTCAGCCCAAAATCTCCTTAAGCTGATAAGCAACTTCAGCAAAGTCTCAGGATACAAAATTAATGTGCAAAAATAACAAGCATTCTTATACACCAGTAACAGACAAACAGAGAGCCAAATCATGAACGAACTTCCATTCACAATTGCTTCAAAGAGAATCAAATACCTAGGAATCCAACTTACAAGGGATGTCAAGGACCTCTTCAAGGAGAACTACAAACTACTGCTCAGTGAAATAAAAGAGGACACTAACAAATGGAAGAACATACCATGCTCATGGATAGGAAGAATCAATATCGTGAAAATGGCCATACTGCCCAAGGTTATTTATAGATTCAATGCCATCCCCATCAAGCTACCAATGAGTTTCTTCACAGAATTGGAAAAAATGGCTTTAAAGTTCATATGGAACCAAAAAAGAGCCCGCATTGCCAAGACAATCCTAAGTCATAAGAACAAAGCTGGAGGCATCACGCTACCTGACTTCAAACTATACTACAAGGCTACGGTAACCAAAACAGCATGGTACTGGTACCAAAACAGAGATATAGACCAATGGAACAGAACAGAGTCCTCAGAAATAATACCACACATCTACAGCCATCTGATCTTTGACAAACCTGAGAGAAACAAGAAATGGGGAAAGGATTCCCTATTTAATAAATGGTGCTGGGAAAATTGGCTAGCCATAAGTAGAAAGCTGAAACTGGATCCTTTCCTTACTCCTTATACAAAAATTAATTCAAGATGGATTAGAGACTTAAATGTTAGACCTAATACCATAAAAACCCTAGAAGAAAACCTAGGTAGTACCATTCAGGACATAGGCATGGGCAAGGACTTCATGTCTAAAACACCAAAAGCAACGGCAGCAAAAGCCAAACTTGACAAATGGGATTTCATTAAACTAAAGAGCTTCTGCACAGCAAAAGAAACTACCATCAGAGTGAACAGGCAACCTACAGAATGGGAGAACATTTTTGCAATCTACTCATCTGACAAAGGGCTAATATCCAGAATCTACAAAGAACTCAAACAAATTTACAAGAAAAAAACAAACAACCCCATCAAAAAGTGGGCAAAGGATATGAACAGACATTTCTCAAAAGAAGACATTCATACAGCCAACAGACACATGAAAAAATGCTCATCATCACTGGCCATCAGAGAGATGAAAATCAAAACCACAATGAGATACCATCTCACACCAGTTAGAATGGCAATCATTAAGAAGTCAGGAAACAACAGGTGTTGGAGAGGATGTGGAGAAATAGGAACACTTTTACACTGTTGGTGGGATTGTAAACTAGTTCAATCATTATGGAAAACAGTGTGGCGATTCCTCAAGGATCTAGAACTAGATGTACCATATGACCCAGCCATCCCACTACTGGGTATATACCCAAAGGATTATAAATCATGCTGCTATAAAGACACATGCACATGTATGTTTATTGCGGCACTATTCACAATAGCAAAGACTTGGAATCAACCCAAATGTCCATCTGTGACAGACTGGATTAAGAAAATGTGGCACATATACACCATGGAATATTATGCAGCCAAAAAAAAGGATGAGTTTGTGTCCTTTGTAGGGACATGGATGCAGCTGGAAACCATCATTCTTAGCAAACTATCACAAGAACAGAAAACCAAACACCGCATGTTCTCTCTCATAGGTGGGAACTGAACAATGAGATCACTTGGACTCGGGAAGGGGAACATCACACATCGGGACCTATCATGGGGAGGGGGAGGGGGGAGGGATTGCATTGGGAGTTATACCTGATATAAATGATGAATTGATGGGTGCTGACGAGTTGATGGGTGCAGCACACCAACATGGCACAAGTATACATATGTAACAAACCTGCACGTTATGCACATGTACCCTAGAACTTAAAGTATAATAAATAATAATAATAATAATCTCAAAAAAATATGATGCTAGCTCTGGGTGTGTCATATATGGTCTTTATTATGTTATGTCCCTTCTATACCTAATTTGTTGGGAGTTTTTATCATAAATAGATGTTGAATTTTATCAAATGTTTTTTCTGAATCTATTAAGATGATCATATGGTTTTTCTCTTTTCTATTCTATTGATGTGATGTGTCGTATTTATTGGTTCGCATATGTTGAAACTTCTTGCATCCGTAGAATAAATCCCATGGTGTATTAGCTTTTGATGTGCTGTTGGATTCTATTTGCTGGTATTTTGTTGAGGATTTTTGAATTTATGTCCTTTTAGTCTGTTTTCTGTTACTTTTAACAGAATACTCTGAAACCGGGTAATTTACAAAAAAAATATTTATTTCTTACACTTATGGCAGTTGAGAAGTCCAAGGTCAAGGGGCTACATCTGTTGAGAGGCACCTTGCTGATAGTTCTCTTCAGAGTTCCAAGGTAGCACAGGACATTAAATGCCCAAAGGAGCTGTTTGTGCTAGCTCAGGTCCTTCTTCCTCTTCTTATAAAGTCACTAGTTCCAATTCTATGATAATCCATTAATCTATTAACTGATTGATCCATGAATTAATTCATTCATGAGTGCAGAATCCTCATGACCCAACCACCTCTTAAAGACGCCATCTATCAATAGTGCCACATTGGAGATTAGGTTTTAACATCAAGCGGGGTGCAGTGGCTCACACCTGTAATCCCAGCCTTTTGGGAGCCTGAAGCAAGTGGATCACTTGAGTCCAGGAGTTTGAAGCCAGCATGGACAACATGGCAAAACTCTGTCTCTACAAAAAAAATTAGCCAGGTGTGGTGTCATGCTCCTCAAGTCCCAGCTAACTGGGAGGCTGAGGTGGGAGGACTGCTTGAGCCCTGGAAGTTGAGGCTTCAGTGAGTTAATCATGCCACTGCACTCCTGCCTGGCTACAGAGTAAGACCCTATCTCAAAAAAAAAAAAAAAGTTTTAACCTGAGTTTTGGAGGAGACAATCATGTAAACCATTGTATATGTTCATCAGAAATATGGGCCTGCCCTTTTCTTTTTTTGTTGTGTCCTTGTCTGGCTTTGTTATCAGGATAATTCTAGCCTTGTAGAATGAGTTAGAAAGAATTTCCCCCACCTCTTCAATTTTTTGAAATAGTTAAAGAATTGGTGTTAGTTCCTCTGTAAAAGTTTGGTATACTTCACCAGGAAAGTCATCTCATCCTGGCCTTTTCCTCGTTGGGAGACTTTTTATTACTGATTCAATTTTGTTACTCATTATTGGCCTGTTCAGGTCTTCTATTACTTTCTGGTTTAGTCTTGGTAGGTTATATGTGTCCAGGAATTTATCCATTTCCTCTGGATTTTTCAAGTTGTTGGCATATAGTTGTACATAATAGTCTCTAATGAGTCTTTGTATTTCCATGGTATCAGATGTCATGTCTCCTTTTTTGTTCATGATTTGTGTATTCTCTCTTTTTCTTAATCTAATGAATAGTTTGCCAATTTTGGTCACTGTTTCAAAAAAAAACAAAAGTTTTCATTTTTCTGATGTATTATTTTCTCTTTCCCTAGATGCATACCTCACTTTATTGTAGTTTGGTTTATTACACCTCACAGATACTGTTTTTTGCAAATTGAATGTCTGACAACCCTGCATAAAAAGCAAGTCTATTGGCGCCATACTTCCAATAGCGTGTGCTCAGTTCATGTTTCCATGTCAGCATTTTTTAGCTATTAACTTTTTAATTAAAATATATACACATTTAGACATAGTGCTATTGCACATTTAACAGACTACTAGAGTGTAAGCATAACTTTTATATGCACTTGGAAGCCAAAAAAATTGTTGACTCACTTTATTGTGATATTCACAATATTGAGGTGGTCTGGAACTAAACTGCAATATCTTTGAGGTATGCCTATATTTCATTTTTAATTCTGCTCTGACCTTTATTATTTCTTTCCATCTAATAATTCTGGGTTTGGCTCCTTCGTGCTTTTCTAGTTTCTTGAGGTGCATCATTAGGTTATTTGAAATCTTTCTACTTTTTTGATGTAGGTGTTTACTACTATAAACTTCCCTCCTGGCACTGCTTTTGTTGTATCATATAGGTTTTGGTATGTTGCGTTTCTATTTTAAATTGTTTCAAGAAATTTTTGATTTCCTCAATTGTTTCATTGACCCACTGGTCGGTCGTTCAGAAGCATGCTATTTAATTTACATGTATTTTTACAGTTTCCCAAAGTTTCTCTGGTTATTGATTTCTAGTTTTATTAAATTGTGGTCTGAGAAAAAACTTGATACAATTTCAAATTTTTTGAGTTTGGTAAGAGTTGTTTTGTGGCCTAACATATTTTATACTGGAGAATGTTCCTTGTGCCGATGAGAAGAATGTGTATTCTGCAGTTGTTGGATGGAATGTTCTGTAAACGTCTATTATGTCTACCACACAGTTTAAGTCTGATATTTCTCTGTACATCTTTTTGTATAGACTATCTGTCCAATGCTGAAATTGGAATGATTAAGTTCCCAATTCTTATTGCATTGGGGTCTATCTCTTTAGCCCTTATAATATTTGCATTATATATCTGGGTACTCTTGTGTTAGGTGCAAATATATTTACAATTATTATATCTTCTTGATGAATTGATTTCTTTATCATTGTATAATGACCTTTTTATTCTTTGCTTATAGTCTGTTGAGTTTGATGTAAATATAGCTACTCCTGCACACTTTTTTTTTTTTTTTTTTTGAGACGGAGTCTCGCTCTGCCGCCCAGGCTGGAGTGCAGTGGCCAGATCTCAGCTCACTGCAAGCTCCGCCTCCCGGGTTTACGCCATTCTCCTGCCTCAGCCTCCGGAGTAGCTGGGACTACAGGCGCCCGCCACCTCGCCCGGCTAGATTTTTTTGTATTTTTTTAGTAGAGACGGGGTTTCACCGTGTTCGCCAGGATGGTCTCCATCTCCTGACCTCGTGATCCGCCCGTCTCGGCCCCCCAAAGTGCTGGGATTACAGGCTTGAGCCACCGCGCCCGGCCAGCACACTTTCAATTTCCATTAGCACGGAATGTCTTTTACCATCTCTTCACTTTCATTCCACATGTACCTTTATAGGGAAATGTGTTTTTTGTAGGCAGCAGTTAGTTTGGTTTTGTTTTCAAATCCACTCAGCCAGTCTATAAATTTTAGTGGGGAATTTAAACTGTTTACATTCAAAGTTGTTATTGACAGGTAAGGACTTACTCTTGTTATTTTGTTAATTTCTTCTATTATTTTATATATGTTTCTTTCTTTATTCCTTCCTTCATATCTTATTATCTTTGCGGTTGGGCAATTTTCTGTAGTAACAACATTTGATTCCTTTCCCTTTCTTATTTGCATATCTGCTCTGAGCTTTTTAAAGGTATACCTTGAAGATAATGCAGGTTTGGTTCTGGCCCACTGCAATAAAGGAAATGTCACAATAAAACAAGTCACATTAGATTTTTAGTTTCTCAATACATATAACAGTTATGCTGAGGCTATCCTGTAGTCTATTATGTGTGCAATAGCGTTTTTTTAATGAAAAAATGCTCAAAAATGCCAACAATCACCCAATCCATCAGTGAGTCATAATCTATTTACTGGTCAAGGTATCTTGCCTCATTGTTGATGGCTGTTGACTGATCAGGGTGCTGATCGCTAAAGATTGGGGTTGTTGCGGCAATTTATGAAAATAAGATACAAATTAAGTGTGCCGCATTAATTCACTCTTCTTTTCACAAAAGATTTCTCTTTAGCATGTGATGCTGTTTGATAACATTTTACCCATAGAACGGCCTTTAAAATTAAGGTCAATCCTCTCGAATCCTGCCTCTGCTCTATCAGCTAAGTTTATGTACTATTCTAAATTTGCTGTTGTCACTCAACAGTGTTTACAGCATCTTCACCCATAATGGATTCCATCTCAATAAACCATCTTTTTGTTCATCCACAAGAAGTAACTTCTCATCTGTTCAAGTCGTATCATGATATTGCTACAATTCAGTCACATCCTCATGCTCTACTTCTACTTCTCTCGCTATTTCTATCACATCTGTAACATCCAAGTTACATCAAAGATCACTAGTCACATACTACCATAACAGATAAAATAGAAGTTTGAAATATTGTGAGAATTACCAAAATGTGGACAATGAGCACATGCTGTTGGAAAAATGTTACCAATAGACTTGTTTAATGCAGGGTTGCCATAAACTTTCAATTTGTAAAAAATACATTAGCTGTGAAGTACAATAAAATGAAGTATGCTTATACTTTTGTGTGATTTCATGATGGTAACTATCATCCTTTCACTTCCAGATGGAGAACTCCCTTAAGCATTCCTTGTAGGGCCAGTCTAGTGGTGATGAATTTTCTCTGTTTTTGCCAGTCTGGAAGACTTTAGCTCTCCTTAATTTCTAAATGATAGTTTTCCTAAGTATAATATTCTTGGTTGACAGGTTTTTTTGTTTGTGGTTTGTTTTTGAGACATGGTCTGGTCTGGCCCTGTCACCCAGGCTGGAATGCAGTGGCACAATCTCAGCTCACTTCAACCTCCACCTCCTGGGCTCAAGTGATCCTCCCAGCTAAGTCCCCTGAGTAGCTAGAACTAAGGCACACACCACCATGCCCAACTAATTTTTGTGTTTTTTGTAGCGATGGGGTCTTGCCATGTTGCCCAGGCTGGTCTCAACTCCTGAGCTCAAACAATCTGTCCACCTCAGCTTCCCAAAGTACTGGGATTGCAGGCATGAGCCACCATGCCTAGCCTTTTTCTTTCAGAACTATAAATATATTATTCCAATCTGTCCTATCCTATAAGGTTTCCACTGAGAAATCTTCTGTTAGTTTGATGGGAGTTCCCTCATATGAGATGATGTTTTTCTCTTGCTGTTTTTAGAAATCTCTGTCTTTGACTTTGAACAGGTTGACTATTATGTGCCCCAGAGAAGACCTTTTGGGTTAAATTTATTTGGGGATATTTGAGCTTTCTGTATCTGGAAATCTGTATTTCTCCCCAAATTTGGGAAATTTTTAGTTATTTCACTAAATAGATTTGCTATATCTTCTTTCACCTTTTCTTCTGAAACTCCTGAAATACAAATATTTGTTCACTTAATGGTATTCAGATTCCCAAGTACACACGGTCACCAGTGATGGCACATCTGGGCAGATCAGTCTTTGGGCCTCCAGGCCGCTTGTTTAGATGTTGGCCCAGGTAGCAGTGAGCAAGGTAGGCAGGCAGGTTTTCAGGGACCTAGGCAGCATGCGTGGCATCAGTGGGGGCAGTTGTAGCAATGAGCCAATCCCTGGGCCGCTGGGTGATTTTTTGCATTGGGTGATTTTTTGGCTGTAATCCATGTTAGCAGTATCTGCAAGTTTCTCAGTGACCTAGGCTATGGTTGTTTGTGGAGGCCACCAGCGGGCCATCGGTGTGTTGGGGGGCAGAGTCACTGTGGGTGACAGTGGCCCCAAGCAGCCAGAGTGGGAAATGTACATTTCAGCTCCTTATAACCTGGGGACAGCTTTCCTGATGTGCTTGACTGCCTGTTACCCAGAGTATAGGGCACTCCATGGGTTCAAGTGCCAAGAATGTAGCAGTACCACTAGGTCCATCTCATGACATGTCCAGTCTCATGACACTGCAGCCCTCTGGGTAGATATAAGAGGATGCTGAAAGAACTGTATGTGGAAATGCAGTGGCTATGGGTCTCAGGGCATGGTGTAGTCTGGTTGTTGCTCTGCTCTCAAAATGGTTCTGTGCTACAACAGCCTGGGACCTGGGCAGGTTAGAGGGGCCCCACGATAAATTTCCTCTCTGGAATAATGCAATTGTGTGGACTCAAGGCACCTTCTTATCCCACTGCACATGTCTGTGGTAGAAAAACAGACTTCTGTGGATCTCCTGCTTACCCTTCCCCTATAAAGGGGAGTCCCCACTTGGAACCAATCCTGGCCAGCTGCTTCACTTCCCTTTATATGCTGCTCTCAAGTTTCTGTGCCTCAGAGGGTGTTTGTCACTTCTTTCCTGCATTCTGGTATTCTCTCTTAGATGCTCTAGACATGTGGTTATTTATGTTTTGTTCCTTCTCTGTGAAGGAGGTAAGCACTAGGCACGTCTAGTCAGCCTCTTGATCTCAAATTTTTTAACAGCAACTTAACTGATAGGATATTCTCCTCATATTTTCTAGGACACTGAAAGTGATACAATAATTTTATTTGAGGCCAGGTGCAGCGGCTCATGCCTTTAATCCCAGCACTTTGGGAGGCTGAGGTGGGCAGATATCTGAGGTCAGGAGTTTGAGACCAGGATGGCCAACATGGTGAAACCCTGCCTCTACTAAGAATAGAAAAATTAGCTGGGCATGAAGGTGCATGCCTGTAATCCCAGCTACTTGGGAGGCTGAGGCAGGAGAATCCCTTGAACTGGGAGGTGGAGGTTGCAGTGGGCTAAGATCGTACCACTGCACTCCAGCCAGGGCAACAGAGAGAGACTTCATCTCAAAAATACGTGTATATTTGAGTCTTAAAATAACAAAGATAGAAGAATGAGAAATTATAAGGCAAAGGCTCAAGAAACTGAGTAGTTGAAAGAAAATATATTTGTCCATATACAAATTGTTTTATTCAAGCATAGCCCACCTCAATGGAAGGTGGCATGTCTAGAATTATTGGTAAAAGTGTTTATTAGTAATTTACAGGAAGAAACACAGCCTTGGTGTCTTTCAACATTAGGAAGAAAGAGTTCATCTTCAAACCTGTCCACCCCAAATCAGGACATCACTCTCTCCTAGAAAAAGAACCAAGCACACAAGTACACATCCCTTTTCATTGCTGTAACATGGGACGGGACTCTCTTTTGGTCAGAACAAAAAGGCAGAACACAGATCACTTGTATTAGAGGCAGAGAGATAACATCAGGCTGTGCAGATAGTAAAAGAAGCCAGACATTATACAGAGTAATACAGTTGAATAATGACAGTGATATTAAAATAGAGAGCCTTCTATGGCCATAAGCAGTACTGAGTGCTTGAAATATAATAATCCATTAAATCCTTTTAACAACACTAGGTGTTAAGGATCCTTTCTGTCCCCATTTTATAGACTAAGAAACTGAGATATGGAAAAGTTAAGTAAATTGCCTAAAATCAGAGAGCCAGGATTTGGTCTAGATAGTCTGTGCTCATAACCACAGCATTATGCTAAACAAAGAACAGAGATTTCTCTAGGAAAGAACAAAGCTATTGTTTTACCTTGTATAAGGTTTTTTGTTTTTTTTTTTTAAATCCAAATTCATGGGATAAGGCATAAAGAAGATAGAGGAGGAGATTAGAAATAAGTATCAGGACCTTAGAGAACCATATCTATAATGCATTCTGTAGGGTTACGTTTACGTACACTATATTTTGTGTGATCATAATATGGACCCTTCTGCCTCTCTGGCTGTGTTCTGTATTTCAGAAAGTGATTCAGAAAGACCTCTATGTCATAATAGTTTCAAGCTTAATTCAAGCCAACCATCCAGTGTGGTTTGCTTTTAAGTTCCGATGGGCAAATGGTATTAAGGTGATGGGGAGGAGAGGAGGGAACTTATTTTATTCATTGTCGTGATAGACATAATTAAGTTGTAAATAACTCAGAAGTACCAAGGGAAAACTGTTGCAATCATAAACAATGATTAAACTGAGCCCAGAAGAGACCAAAAAGAATCAGGCTTTCTGAACAGAACAGAAGGCTACACAGAAACTGTCTTTAAATGTGAGAGCAAACATATACATAAACTGGTGATATTCAACTTTAGGATGAATTCCTTACTCCAGATTTTGTAAAGCATGGAAATGCAGTGACTTCATATTTTTAATTTTTTAAAGAAAAGAATACATAACCCTGGAGTGATTTTAATACATTCTTTGAGACTGGGACTTGATTAGATGGCATTTCAAGGCCCTGCAAATGCTGATCATGATGGAACCTAACTCCTCTACATATAGCCACAGCAAAGGTTGGCAGGCACTCTGATGGTAGGCACTGCTGCTCCATTGCTCCACAGGCCATTATTACAACCCCAACAGTGCCAAGAGCAGATGTGTGTGCTGTTTTATTTATTTATTTTTTTTCTGTTGTTGTCGGTGGCATGGAGTCCTATATCCCATAAATGTAAACTAGGTTTAATTTGGACTTTTAGTTAGAAAAGAAAAGTTGGTTCTTAAGGGGGAAGATTTCTAAGGACCTCCCTTCAATACTATATAGCAAAAACACAGAACACGCCATATGAACCTCACTTGGGAAATTTAAATAAGGAGCTTTAGAAACATAACGTGATTTGGCAAGAACGTAATTTGAATGTGGTTGTGAGGTCCCACTAGCAACATATGCTTTTACTAAGCTGTACTATTCCTTTCTTTCACAGTCTGAGCTTTTAAAATGTTACTTTATATTTTCTATGATTATCATTCAGAACCAAAACCAAAGTAGTTAACTCTGAATAAAACTATCCTATTATAAAATTAGAGTTCATCCTGAGGAAGAGAAGTGGGGGGAATGTTTAAATGTGACCCCTTTCTCTTCTCTCCACCCTGCTCCAAATACACTCATAAAAACTAAAACCGTGACGGGGGGAATGGAGGAGAAGTCTGTTTATGATTATGAATTGAACTTTGAACCATTCCTATTGTTCCTGCCAAGGATTTTTGAATGCTAATGTTAAAAGATATATATAAAGTAAGATCTGCTAAGGTATTTTAAGAGTCTACAGTAATGCACCAAGCTTTTTTCCTTGCTTCATTGTTAAAGATAATATGCCTTTCTAACAAAAATGCTTTCAAGATGTAACCATATTTTGAAATGAATATCATAATACATCCTTTGCAAGCCTGGAATTTGGAAACAAAGAACTTGCTTTAATCTGTTTTTCTTCTTACCTGATAAGCAGGATGACAGTGCTGCTGGAGGAGGTTTAAACCTGTCCCCAGTCTCATTTGCTTTTCTTCCTCTTTCTTCATCATGTGGGCTCTGACAACCTTTCTTTCTGAAGCTACATAAATTAAACAGGACTAAGACTATCAACTTTTGCACCAGCTCCAAAACAAGCCAAGACAAGAAAGAATCCTCCAGTTGATCAACAGACTTCCAGTATTTCTGCTAAACTGGTAGAGCGGTAAAGTCTCCATGCTTTCCTCTCCACTGAAATAACATCAGAGGTTGGATCCTTGGCTGTCTTTAATGTTTTCCCTTTTATGTAGCTAAAAAAGGTATTTCAAATTATGTAGAATGAAAAAATAAGCCAACTTTATATTCTTCTTTATTGTTCATTCCTTCTATTTCACAAATGCTTCCAGTCTTGTGGTATCAGCTCCCTTGAAAGTCAGATCTAAGAACCTCAGCCCAGCAAGCCCTGAAGTGGCCTGAAGTTCACCACAAAGCAGTGCATTGTACTGCTTGAAATGGTCTTCAAACACTGTAGGTTGATCTTTCCTTTATGAAGTCTGGATCAAGAATAATTTGTGACTTTTCAAATAGGTACCTAAAGGATGGTTTATAATAGGTAATCAAAGGAAAAGGGTGGTATGCTTCAATTTGCAAAGTAAATGATACATCAGTAGAGCCATCTGATTAGAAGATATAATTAGTGAAGGCAATAACATGAAGGATCTAATAGCTCCTAAGAAAATCAGCAGATAGAAGGGTCCCAATATATTTTAGTTGAAACTGGATCTTAGATCTGACTTTAAAATCTAGGTTTCTGTGTGGACCTTAAGAAAAACTTCTATCAGTTTTCCTAAGAGAGGTTTTGGTAAAGATTTCCAGCCTTGAGAGGAAGGCTTAGGGATCTAATTTTTTCATGAAGAACATTAGCCACCATAAAAAACTTTCCATTGTCAACACCCTTCAGCCTTCTAGAAAGAAGAACACTGCTATGAATTGTAAAGCCTACCAATCTTCTCCAACAGTGTACAGCATTGCATTAGAGGAAATTTGATCTCAACAGAATAAATCTCTGTTATTTCCAACAGACATAAGAACTTACATATGGGAAATTTCTAAGATTATTTGGGGGTTTTGGCATCTTTCTCCTACATTCTGCCTAATTTATGGTGGTATCTGGGTTCCAACAAAGACCTCCTCCATGGGAAGCCAATGGGCCCCTCTTCTTATTCCACTCAGAATTAAAACATTGGCAATATTATTCCAAGATTGTGGGATTTCACAAAACCACTGCATTACCAGACCGTTATGCATGCAATAATGTCTAATTGGCTAACTCCAGGAACAATAGATGGACAGTTGTTATAGTTATATTCTGATGAATTCAGGCTAAATGTGGCTTGAATCAAGGAATATGGTGACCCTAAAATTATAATGTTAAAAACAAATATGCAAAACTAGTAGTTTTGTATCTTGTTCTTTCCTCTCATATCTGTGGACACTTAAAAAAAGCCCATGCAGCTTTTCACTCGTCTGAAATGGTACAGGTTGGAGAGATTTTAGACATTCTGGACTTAATAGACAAAAATAATAGTTAAAATGTATTAAGCAATTTACATATATTGCCAAAACATTATCAAAACTACTCTATGAAATAAGTGCAAATGGTATCCCCCTTTATGAATGAGAACACTGAGGCTTTGAAAAGTTGAGTGAATCAATCACTTATAGTGAGTAAATGACAGAACTATTTCTAAATCATGGTTTTTTTTTATATGTGTTTACACTTCTAAAAACAGTGACTGGGAAAGTGTGTTTGTATGAGTGAGGGTGTGTATGTGCACATGCTCATCAGAGAGGGAGAGACAGAGACTCTCTCTTGCCCCTCGTTGCTTTCTTATTAGTACCATCTATAAAATATCAAGTCTTTTGACGTAGCAATCCCATTACTGGGCATCTACCCAAACAATTATAAATCATCCTACGATAAAGACATGTGCATACATATGTTTACTGCGGCACTATTCACAACAGCAAAGACTTGGAACCAACCCAAATGTCCATCAATGATAGACTGGATTAAGAAAATGTGGTAGATATACACCATGGAATATTATGCAGCCATAAAAAAGGACGAGTTCATGTCCTTTGCAGGGACATGGATAAAGCTGGAAACCATCATACTCAGCAAACTATCACAAGATCAGAAAACCAAACACCACATGGTCTCACTCATAAGTGGGAGTAGAACAATGAGAACACATGGACACAGGGAGGGGAACATCACACACTAGGGCCTGTTGGGGTGTGGGGGGCTAGGGGAGGTATAACATTAACAGAAATACCTAATGTAGGTGATGGGTTGATGGGTGCAGCAAACCACGATGGCATGTGTTTATCTATGTTAAAAAATGGCACGTTCTGCACATGTAACCCACAACTTAAAGTATAATAAAAATAAATAAAATAAAATAAAATACCAAGTCTTTGGCGAATTGGAATCCTGGGCTTATAAACTACGCCCAACATTGTTTAATTAATCCATATCCCCCATGGGGTATTGTGTTATGACTTATGACAGCACTGTCCAGAGCAGCTTCATGGCAGAACGAAACCCAGAGGAAGAAAAACCTCTAAGAGAATTTAAAACAAACAAACAACAACAACAAACACCACCAAAGGGAAATAGCATAATCAAGAATATGCTTCCTTGTTGTTCCCTCCTTAGCATTCACGAAGTACCCACTGTCCACCATGAATTTCACATTTCTCAGTGTGGGCAAGAACTGAGTAACTTCTCCTTCTACCACTTATTCCAGAGAAATCAGTATTTAGTAGATACATGTTCACCATTCTAGCCAACCATAATGAGAAATATGTCATAGCCAGTTGACTATGACAAAATAAAAATACAATGTGTCAAAACTGAAGAAAGAGTCTGGTGTGACTTACATTTTTACCTTCACAGAACATGACGTGTTCAAAGTACATTCAAGTATTGTGTTGAATGTCCAACAGGAATCACTTTTTGTATATCACTACACCTGAAAATGACAAGGGAAGCAGAAAGAAAAAGGTTAAGAAGAATTAAGACAGAACATGAGATGAAACAATAATAAGGCATCACTCTGATAGGCAAGACAGGATAGTATAGAAGATAATAAGTGAATTTTGGAGCAAGAAGAACTAGGTGCAAATCCCTGTGTTAATACCTATTAGTTGTGTATCATTTATTAGTTCACCTCTCAGTATCACTTCTAACTTCAAATATAGGAAATGACAATACCTAATTTGAAGAATTGTTAAATTGAACAAAATTTCCCTTATCTTCTGTGGGGAAATTTTTCACCAACATTCATTATCCTTTTCTTCCATAGCAACTGAGTTGTAATTGGAGTGTAGCTATCCAGCTAAAAACTGTATGTTCAATCCTCCTACATCTTACAGTGTAGCATGGCCATGTCATTGAGTTCTTGACAATGGAATGTGAATGAAGATGGTACGTGTTTCTTCCCAGCTTGATCCATTGAATCTTGCACACACATTCTCTATACCATTTCATTATTTCTGCTGACTGGAATGGCCATCCCCAAAGCAACCCTGAGGACAATAAAGTTGCTCCAGGAAAATGGCATAGTTATGAGAGCTGCTGCTGAACTGTAACATCTTCCCAAGGCTATTTTGAGGCCAAAAAAGTATAAATTCTTCAAGGTATTAAATTATCATTGAGTTTGTTTTTATAGTAGTTTAGACTCCCTTAACTAATATACCTGGGCAACTTAAGGATTGCAAGTAGTACCACATAAAGCATAATTTCTACCTTTAGGAGCTTGCAGTCTAGTTGAAGATTTAAAGTGAACACACAGGAAATTGTACCCCAAGACAGTATGTGGACAAGGGTGAGCTAATGGCATTGCAAAACATCATTATATGTGTTCAACAAATAATTTAATTTTCCTGTTGGTCGCCAAGGAATTCTACATTTCCTATATCTCTTTGTATCTGTGTGGGACAGTATGTCTAATGATGGCCAATAGAATGTGGAAGGAAGTCATATATGTCAATTCTAAGCCTGGCTCTTCAAATGCCCAGTGAAATCCCCACACTGTCACTCCTTGTTCTACTGACTACAGAATCTCCATCAGAGGCCTCGGAATGGGCCTAGGGGATGCCACGGTGGAAGGATCCAAGCTCCTCATTGAGGAGGACAGCCAACAGAGCCAATTGGTCAAGAATATTGGTTCTGAAGCTTGCCTAAAAAAGAAATCATCTTTATAATGCGATAAGCCACTGAGACTTGGGGTTGATTAATATAGCCATTGGCCTAGCCAGTCCAATGTAATGATGGAGATAAGTGATCACAAAAGGAAGCAAAGAAAATTCTTATGTGTGGGAATGATCAGAGGTGGTTTCTTCAGGAGTTAGTATTCGAGCTCATTTAGTTAGTAGAAATGAAAGAGGACAGATGGTGAATGTCGTTACTAGTTTCAGATTTTATTGTGGTCACTTTCCCATCTTCTCCAGCCCAAACATTTACTGGATAAAGCATTTTCCATCTAACTTCTCAGATGCTGTTAAGACAAGAGCCCCTTCTTTTCAACTGGAATCTCATATAAAATCCTGATATTTAAACAGATACTAGTTTAGTTACTCTTACTGAAGTGAAAACAGGGCTAGTCTGACTTCTTGGCCAATTTCTTACTAATCACATGCCCCTAGATCACTCCCATGGAACCCTCAAATGCTGAGAAACAGAATTTGAGCACCAATGTATCAGAATACACTCAGATGTAATATAATAGGCTTGCTCTAGCTCTTCATGGGGGAACCGCAGTGTGCAATGGATAACAGAGGATGCAGCAGCAAACTGTGGAGTTGAGCAGAAAGACGGTCTAATTACCCAAGAGAGACCACCCTTAAACAGTCTCATCAACAGAAGTAACATACTCCATCTGTCTGTTTCTCTACTGTATACACTCACTTTTTAAAGCTAAAGTTCTGCATGATCCTTTCCTATGAGAAAGATAATTTAAAACTGAAGCTAAGATTTTCTCAAAACTAGCCAGTCTGGAGAGGATTCTGGGAAGATGGAGTAGGAAACACCAGGAATCTGTCTCCCCACACAGACAACAATTACACTAGCAGAATCTGTGTAATGTAATTATTTTGGAACTCTGGAGTCTTGCGACTTTTATGGGAAGGCTTTGGTAATAAGTTGCTTAGTTACCGATCAATTCAGTTTTTAGCACAGCACCTCCACACTCATCACCAGCCCTGTAACAGGCAACTGTGCATGTAATCCTGGAGCAACTTGTGTACACCTAAAGGAAGCCAGGGTGGGCAAAAAACTCTGTCCTCCAACTAGTAAGGATTTGTGCTGTCATTGCTGCTACCGCTTTTGATCACAGAAGTGTAGATGAAGGGGAGGGAGGTCATTGTTGTTTCACCTCCCCCACAATCTCTTATTGCAAGCCCCACTCTTTTTGGCTGAAGTGACTCCAAATAATTTAAAGGGCAAGTACCCCTCTTTTGTTTCCCTACTTTATTTTTCTTTTTGTCATTTGAAAGCCAGACACTGAATCCTAGGACATTCAAAAACAACTGCATATATGGTGAAAATTAGAAAGTAATCATGCATGACTAGGGAAATGCACAGGGTCAGAAAAGAGCTGAGAAAACCTTAGGTTTATACCTTAGACTAATCTTTGGCACAGTGGCAGACTACAACAATAAAACTAAAACAAACAAAAAAAATCAAACTCTGGGTAAGGAGAATCCAATTTGCATACTTACTTCATTATTAGATTCAAATGTCAAGTTTTCAACAAAAACAATTAGAAGCACGCAAATAGACAAGTATAGCCCATTCAAAGGGACAAAAACTAAATAAACAGAAATTGTCCATAAAAAAGGCCTGCAGAAATTCTGCTAGATTAAAGATGCTCAAAGAACTATAGGAAAATATAGAAGAGGTTAAGAAAATGATGTATCAACAAAATGGAAATACAAATAAAGGTAAAACCTAAAAAGAAACCAAAAAGAAGTTCTGGAGCTGAAAAGCACCATAACTGAAATGAAAAACTTATTAGATAAATTCAAGGGCAGATTAGAGTAAGCAAAAGAATAAACAAATCAACAGAACAAGACAATTGAAATTATCAGGTGTGAGGAACAGAAAGAAAAAGTTAAAGCGAACAGAGCCTTAAGAGCCTGTGGGACACATTGAAGTAGAGTAACATATGCATTGTGGGAGTCCCAGAAGGAAATTAGAGAGAGAAAGGAGAAGAGAGAATATTTGTAGAAATTATGACTGAAAATGTCTCAAATTTGATAAAAGACATCAATATAAACATCCAAGAAACTCAACAATCTCCAAGTAAGATAAACTCAAAGATACCCACATTAAGACACAATATAATTAAACTTTCAAAATCCAAAGACAAAGGTACAAGAGAGAAACAACTCTTCACATACAAGGGACACTCAATAAGATTATCATCAAACTTCTCATCTGAAATTTTGGAGACCAGAAGGCAGTGAGCCAATATATATCAAGTCCTGTAAGCAAAACAAAACAAAATAAACAACAAAAAAACAGCAATCAAGAATTCTATATCCAACAAAACTGTCATTAAAAGTGAGGGGAAAATTAAGACATTCCTAAATAAACAAACCTAAGAGAGTCCATTACCATTAAACCTGCCCTGCAAGAAACACTCAAGGGAGTTCTGTAGGGTGAAATGAAAAGAAGCAAGACAGTGATTCAAAGTCATATGAATAAATAAGGTATCAGTAAAGGGAAATACATGGACAATTATAAAAGCTAGTATTATCTTAACAATGACTTATAATTTCACTTTTGTATAGATTTAAGAGACCAATGAGCTAGTATTATTATAACCTTGGATTGTAACTGCAAATTTTGTTTTACACATGGTTGAAGAGAACAGCACATTCAAAAGCATCATTAGTTTATTTTTGGGGGCACACATATGATTTTCTGCATACATGTGTTCACATATAATTTTGTGCACATAACTGAAATGGATAAATGGAGCTATTAAAGGATCATCATATGCTATTGAGGGTAAGCTGGTATAGAATCAAATTAGAGTGCTGTAACTTTGTATGGTAAATGTAATCCCCATGGAAACCACAAAGACAATACTAATAAAATACACACAAAAGGAATTTAAACATTTCACTGTAAAAAAATAACTAAACACAAAAGAAGACATTAATGGGGGAAGTGATGGACAAAAAGGCTATAAGACATCTAGAAAGCAAACAACAAAATGGCAGAGGTCCCTTTATATTAAATATTAACTGAAGTGTAAATGGATTAAACTCTCCAATCAAAAGATAGATTGGAAGAATAAATAAAAACATTATCCAACTATATGCTTCCTACAGGAAAATCACTGAAGATGCAAAGGCATACATAGATTAAAAGTGAAAGGATGGAGAAGTACATTGCATGGATAAAGTAACCAAGAGATAGCAGTAGTAGCTGTGCTCATATCCAGACAAAATAGACTTTAAAACCAAAAAGTTTATAAGAGACAAAAAATACATTACATATTAACAAAAGTTTCAATACAGCAAAAAGATACCATCAACATTTACACTTCTAGTAACAGACCATCAAAATATATGAAGCAAAAACTGACAGAACTACAGGGAGAAATAGATGCTTCTACTATAATACTTGAAAATTTCAATACCCTTCTCTCAATAAGGGATGAACAATCAGAAGATAAGGAATAGAAGATTTAAAGAACACAATAAATCAGCTAGATCTAAAATTATGTGCAGAACACTCTACTCAACAACAACATTCTTCTCAAGTGCACATAGTATATTTTCCTATATAAATCATATATTAGGCCAGAACTTGTCTCAATAAATTTAAAAAGATAAATATACAAAATATCTTCTCTGATCCCAACAGTATAAAGTTGGAAATCTATAATAGAAAGAAGGAAATGTCAAAAACTTGTGGAAATTAAATGATACAGTCTTAAACAACCAATGAATCAAATAAGAAATCATAAGTAAAGTTACAAAATATTTAGAGACAAATGAAACTGAAAGCATACATATCAAAACTCATGAGATGCAGTGAAGGTTACACTAAGGAGGAAATGTATAGCTACAAATGCTTACATTAAAAAACAAGAAGATTTCAAATCAATAGCATAACTTTATAACTTATGGAAGTAGAAAAAGAAAAAACTAAACCTCAAGTTAGCAAAAGAAGGAGATAGTATCACAGCAGAGATCAGTGAAATAGATAGAAAAATAATGTATAAAAGAATCAATAAAATCAAACATTGGTTGTTTGAAAAGATCAACAAAATTGATAAACTTTTAGCTAGATGGACTAAGAAAAAAAGAAAAGGCTGTAACTACTAAGATCAGAGGTAAAGTGAAGTCATTACTAGTGATTCTGTCGCAATAAAAAGGACTGTTAAGACAGTATTATGAACAACTGTGTGCCTATAAATTGGATAACCTAGATAAAATGGACAATTTCCTAGAAACACAAAACCTACCAAAACTAAATCACAAGAAATAAAAAATCTGAATAGTCTTATAACTATAACTAGGAAGGAGATATAATTAGTAACCAATAATCTCCAGTAAGTAAAGCCCTGGATCTAATGGCTTTACTGATGAATTCTACCAAATACTTAAAGAAGAAAGAACACAAATTATTCTCAAAGTTTTCCAATAAAAATGAAGAGAATGGAACACTTCTTGACCCATTCTACCCTGATACCAAAGCAAAAAACACTACAAAAAAGAAAACTACTGATTAATATCCTTTATGAATATTGATGCAAAAATCTTTACCAAAAGACTGGTAAACCAAATTCAGCAGCATATTAAAAAGATTATACACCATGTCCAAGCGGGATTTATGCCTGAAATAAAAAAATGGTTCAGCATATGAAAATAAATATCTACTACATTAACAGAATTAGGGAGAATAAACATATGATCATCTGAATAGATACAGAAAAAGCATTTCACAAAATTCAACACCGCTTCATGATTTAAAAAATAAAAATAAAAAAACAGTCAAGCTAGAAATAGAAAGAACTACTTCAACATACTAAAAGCCATATATGGAGAATTCACAGGGAACATCATACTCAATGGTAAAAGACTAAGCACTTTTTCTCTAAGATCAGGAACAAGACAGAGATACCCACATTTGCCTTTTTTATTCAACATAGTATGGGAAATTTTAGCCACAACAATTAGATAAACAAAAAGCAAAAGAAATAAAAGATATTCTAGTTGGAAAGAAAGGAGGAAAACTACCTCTATTTGCAGATGATATGATCTTATATAGAAACCCTCAAAATTTCACACACAAAAGAACTGTCAGAACTATTAAATGATTTCAGCAAAGTACCAGGATACGAAGTCAGTACTCACAAATTAGTTGCTTTTCTATACACCAACAATGAACAATTTGAAAAGTAAATTATTTTTTTAAATTCCATTTACCACAGCATCAAAAAATACTTAGGAAATTATGTAGCCAAGGAAATGAAAGACTTGTACAGTGAAAACTACAAGATACTGTTGAAAGAAATTGAAGAAGATATAAATAAATGGAAACATAGCCTATGTCCATGAATTAGAAGACACAATAGGTTAAGATGTCCATACTACCAAAAGCAACATACAGATTCAATGCAATCCCCATTAAAATCCCAATGATGAAATTTTTACTATCTACCCATCTGACAAAGGGCTAATATCCAGAATCTACAAAGAACTCAAACAAATTTACAAGAAAAAATCAACCCCATCAAAAATTGAGCAAAGGATATGAGCAGACATTTCTCAAAAGACGACATTTACGCAGCCAACAGACACATGAAAAAAATGCTCATCATCACTCACCATCAGAGAAATGCAAATCAAAACCACAATGAGATACCATCTCACACCAGTTAGAATGGCGATCATTAAAAAGTTAGGAAACAACAGGTGCTGGAGAGGATGCGGAGAAACAGGAACACTTTTACACTGTTGGTGGGACTGTAAACTAGTTCAACCATTGGGGAAGACAGTGTGGTGATTCCTCAAGAATCTAGAACTATAAACACCATTTGACCCAGCCATCCCATTCCTGGGTATATACCCAAAGGATTATAAATCATGCTGCTGTAAAGACACATGCACACATATGTTTATTGCAGCACTATTCACAATAGCAAAGACTTGGAACCAACCCAAATATCCATCAATGATAGACTGGATTAAGAAAATGTTAAACATATACACGATGGAATACTATGCAGCCATAAAGAAGGATGAGTTCATGTCCTTTACAGGGACATGGATGAAGCTGGAAACCATCATTCTGAGCAAACTATCGCAAGGACAGAAAACCAAACACCGCATGTTCTCACTCATAGGTGGGAATTGAACAATTAGAACACTCAGATACAGGAAGGGGAACGTCACACACTGGGGCCTGTCATGGGGTGGGGGGCTAGGGGAGGGATAGCATTAGCAGATACACCTAATGTAAATGATGAATGGGTGCAGCACACCAACATGGCACATGTATACATATGTAACAAACCTGCAGGTTGTGCACATGTACCCTACAACTTAAAGTATTTTTAAAAAAAAACCCAATGATGTATTTTGCAGAAATAGAAAAACCCATCCTAAAATTCATATGGAATCTCAAAAAAAATCCCAAATAGCCACAATAATCTTGAAAAACCAGAACAAAGCTGGAAGACATGCACTTCCTGATTTCAAAACTTATTACAAAACTACAGTAATCAAAACAGTGTGGCATTGGCATAAAGACAGACATATAAATCATTGATATAGAATATATGGTCAAATGATTTTGACAAGAGTGTTAAGACCATTAAACGGAGAAAGGTCAGTCTTTTCAACCAACGGTACTGGGAAAACTGCATATCCACATGCAAAAGAATGAAGTTGGACTCTACCTAACACCATAAATAAAAATTAACTCAAAATGGATTAAAAACCTAAATAAAACTATAAAACTTTTAGAGGGAAATATAGAGTCAAAGCTTCACAACATTAGATTTGGCAATAATCTATTGGATAGTACACCAATGGTACAGGAAACCAAAGAAAAAATAGACAACTTGAACTTTATAAAAAATTTTAAAATTTGTACATCAAAAAGCACTATCAAATGTAAAATGACAACCTGCAGAATAAGATAAAATATTTGGAAATGGTATATCTCATAAAAGGAATTAATATTCAGAATATATATAGAACTCCTAAAACAACACAGAAACAACTTGATTCAAAATAGACAAAGGATCTGAATAGATAATTCTCCAAAGAATACATACAAATGGTGATAGCACATAAAATGATGCTTAACATCACTAACCGTTAGGGAAATGAAAAAGACAAAACTATACTGAGGGCTGGGTGCAGTGGTTCATGCCTATGATTCTAGCACTTTGGGAGGCTGAGGCAGGAGGATTACTTAAAACCCAGGAGTTTCAGACCAGCCTGGGCAACATGGCAAGACCTGTTTCTACAAATAATAATAATAATAATAATAAATTAAATTTTTTAAAAACTACAATGAGATTCTAACTCTATTAGGCAGCTAAAAATTAAAAATTTAGCATTTCAAGAGGAAAGCTTCTATTCCTCGAAATTCACTTATATGAATCACTTTGTTGCCTATCATATAAATGAATTATACCAATTTTATATTATTAATAATGGTTACCATTTATTAGTTGCCTACTATTCATAAAGTTTGGCATTAACCTCTAAGACTTACAGCAACCCCAGAATTAAGCATTAATATCCCTAGTTTACAGGTGGAGCAACTAAGGCTCAGTGAGAATTCCTCTTTTCTAGCTTATAAGCAATAAAGTTGATGTTCAAACCAAGCTTTCTCATTTCAAAGGTTATCCACCTTCCATTGAACCAGTTGCCACCTTTCTTTCCACTGAGGGAGAAATATATTTTGTGGCTGCTCACAAAGCTCATTTTCAAAACACATAGTAATATTTTCTGTAAGACTAGCCTAATATAGACCTGTGCTATATCTGTGAAAATTGTCTGAAGTACAGGTTCTGTCATTTGTCAATGTCATAGTTATGACCAGAGGCCCAAATATGAAAGCTGAAAAATATAAAGGTTATTTCCATTGTCATTTGCTGATGTGCTATTGCCATAAGTCTTCCCACCCCATCCTAACAGTTTTCATTACCCTAAAGTTTCTTACTAGTGTATTACATTTTTAAAGGACGAGTTCTTGTCTGTGTCTCCAGAAGAGACTGCACAGAGTCACTGACCCACAAATGTCCTTCTTAAATTAATACTGGTTCTTTGTCTCATCAATCCATAAGACACATTTGGTTTGTTCTAGTTTCAGCATTTCCTTCTCATCAAAATTTAGTTTCTTTTCCCTAGAGACTTTAGTTGAAACTCCACCCCGTATTACATCTAATTCATAACAAACCCTCTCAATACAATCTGTGATTTAACAATTAGCTAAGATCCATATTTCAAAAATACATAAGTTCACAGAATAACTCAGTAGCCTCCCGGACTTGAAATTTAAATCTGAGTGGTTGAACTAGACTATCATTGACTGGGGTCTTTTGAATGTCAGTGGAATTAGAGGCCTCTATTTGTACATGCCCTCAAATGAATGGTTTGGGGCTGGTTTGCCCTTGGTTCTCTAGTTCTTTATTTGTGATCTTAGGTTGTTAATTTGAGATCTTTCTAACTTTTTAATATGGGTATTTACTGCTATAAATTTTCCTCTTAACACTACCTTAGCTGTGTAGGGATTTTGTTGTGTTGCATCTTTGTTCTCATTCGTTTCAAAGAATTTCTTGATTTCTGCCTTAATTTCATTATTTACCAAAAGTCATTCAGGAACAGGCTCTCTAATTTCTATTTAATTCTATAGTTTTGAGTGACTTTCTTAGTCTTGAGTTCTATTTTTATTGTGCTGTGGTCCAAGAGAGTGGTTGGTATGATTTTAGTTATTTTCCATTTACTGAGAATTTCTTAATATGTGATTGTGTGGTTGATCTTAGCGTATGTGCCATGTACAGATGAGAAGAATGAACACTCTGTTGTTTTCAGGTAGAGAGTTATGTAGATATTTATTAGATTCATTTGGTAGAGTGTTGATTTCAGGTCCTGAATATCTTTGTTAATTTTCTGCCTCTCTGATCTAATACTGTCAGTTGGGTGTTAAAGGCTCCCACTATTATTCTGTGTGAGTTTATATCTCTTTGAAGGTCTCTAAGAACCTGCTTTACGAATCTGGAGATTTATAAATTCAAAGGTGACATTTTAAAGGTTGTTGGGTCCCTTAAGTATATGATAAAAACTGACTGGGCACAGTGGCTCACGCCTGTAATCCTAGCACTTTGGGAGGCCAAGGTGGGCAGATCACCTGAGGTCAGGAGTTTGAGACCAGCCTGGCCAACGTGGCAAAACACTGTCTCTACTAAAAATACAAAAATTAGCTTGGCGTGGTGATGCACGCCTGTAATCCCAGCTACTCGGAAGGCTGAGGTAGGAGAATCGCTAGAAACCAAGAGGGAAATGTTGTGCCACTGCACTCCAGCCTGGGAGACAGAGCAAGACTCCATCTCAAAAAAAAAAATATATATATATATATATATATATGTATGTATGTGTGTGTGTGTGTGTCTGTGTGTGTGATAAAAAACTATGATTTATTTCCCCAGAAATTTTGCATATGCACCCAAAGTTTTGGCAATAATTTTATGGAACTCATAGAGCTGCTGAAGTTTCTGATCCCTTGCTTTAAAAGAGAAACTCAGACAAAAATAATTTGTTCACATTCTTTTTCTTATGATGACATTGAGTCAGGAGATTCCAATTTTTAGTGACATATAAAATGAGAATTATATGAGAATGACTCGCTATTAGCTGTCACAACAACCACATTGAGGACTTGGGTGTATACTCTTCTACGTTGGAAGCCTTACAGACCAATTCAGAGGACAATGGTCTCTACCTAGCAAGAAGTTACCTAGCACACTTGGTAGAATATTCATTCACTCATTCATTTCACAGATCAACTAATACTTACTGAGCACCTTAAGCACCATGTCTTTAACAATATATTGAGGATTCAAAAATGAGTAAGACCACCCCTGAATAAACTCTGTTGTCAACCCTTCCTCTCCTTCATATTTTTGCCATCTTATTGCCCTCTCCTACAAATTTCAAAACAAGAAATGTGTCAAATTTATGTCAGATGAAACAAGGAAAATCTTGAAGATTAAAAAAAAAAAAATCTCAGGTGTAGATAAAGGCAAGGCAAAGTTCTTATTCATTTTCATATAGCCCCCTTGCATTTAGCAAAGTACTATGAAGAGAGTTGAAAAATTTGATTGAGCTGGACCTTGTAGAGTGAGAAGTGTATAAGGAACTCAGGAAGGATAATAGCTCCTATAAGCCTTGATGTCTCGATGTGCAAGTGGCAAATAATCTGACTTGTCACACCCAGATGAAGATCTGATTATATGAGGGTAGCTTATTCTTCTTCAATAACAGCAGAAACCAACTGTTCTATATTTTATGGGACATTATGTGGATGACACTGTGCTAAGTTAATGCTCTATATGAATTATCTAATTCATTGTTTATAATACTGAGGAGTAGACATGACTTTTTAAAATTTTTTTCTGAAATTACAGAAAACAAACTGAGGTGTAGAGAATTTAAACTGGTTTTGTCAAAGTAGTAGAGATATAGATATTAGAATAGGGGCCAAAGTAGTGAAATCCAAAGCATTCTAACCCAAAGTGAATGCTTTTAACTTCACCACGGCAATAGTTTCCTACCCTTAGTAGAGCCCAGAGAGAATACATCAAACATGTAAATTTTTAAATTAGGAATTAAGCATGGAGGAAGAAAGTCTGGCCATATAAAAGTTACCTATACAGAGCGTGCATACATACGTTTGTCTGTGTGTACACACTAGCATGTGTGTAAGCAGGAAGAAGGGGAAGCTTATTGTGATCTGAAAATACTACCAACATCTAGTAACATCTGAAGTGAGTAGAACCAGAAAGAAGTGAGAACAAAGAGCACAGGAATACTACGTACACAAACACACACTTCATCATTTTCACAGTTGTGCTAAATGCTACCCCTTCAGGAGAATAAAAGCTGTAGCCAGACTAACATCCATGCGAAACATCATTTTGAGACTCTCCTGGAGCAAAAATAAATGATCCCATTAAAAAGGAGACAAGGGGCTTGAACAGACACTTTTCAAAAGAAGACATACATGCAGCCAACAAGCATATGAAAAAATGCTCAACATCACTAATCACTAGAGAAATGCAAATCAATACCACAATGAGATACCATCTCACACCAGTCAGAATAGCTATTATTAAAAAGTAAAAATAACAGATACTGGTGAGGTTGTGGAGAAAAGGGAATACTTATACACTGCCAGTGGGACTGTAAATTAGATCACCCATTGTGGAAAATGGTGTAGTGATTCCTAAAAGAACTTGAAATGAAATTACCATTTGACTCAGCAATCCCATTATTGGGTATATACCCAAAACAATGTAAATCACTCTACCATAAAGACACATGCACGCATATGTTTATGGCAGCAGTATTCACAATAGCAAACATAAACGCCCATCAATGGTAGAGTGAATAAAGAAAACATGATGCTTATACGCCATGCAATACTATGCAGCTGTAAAAAAGAATGAGATCATGTCCTTTATAGCAACATGGTTAGAGCTGGAGGTCATTATCCTAAGCAAGGTAACACAGGAACAGAAAATCAAATACTGCATGTTCTCACTTATAAGTAGGAGCCAAGCCATAAGAATACATGGACACGAAGAGGGGAAAAACAGACCCTGGGGGCTACTCGAGGGCGGAAGGTAGGAGGAAGAGAGAATAAAAAAAAAAATACCTATTGAGGACTATGCTTCTTATCTGGATGATGAAATAATCCATATACCAAACCCCCATGACACAGTTTACCTATATAACAAACCTGCACATTTACCCCTGAACCTAAAATAAAAGTTATAATAGTATTTTTAAAAACTTGTCTTCAGCGTAATCTGTCCTTCCTTGCTCCAATTCCCATCTCTCGCATCCTGTAAGCCCCTGGGAACGGGCTTAATTCTATCCACACTATTCTAACTTCATAACATACTCCTTATTTCCATAGCCTAAAACTGAGGCCATAAATTACTGGTTGTGCCTCTTTAAACCTCACCCCCTTCTCAGTACCACAGAGCATATCACATTACTGTGGAAACTAAGGAACCACAGAGAAGTTGGGGGAAAAATATCCATTTTAATGCCAGAGTCCAAACAAAGCTACTAATTCCCGTTAAACCCTCTTGGGGTGACAATGGTAATGAAATTATTTCTTAGACAATTTCTTAGGAAAGAGCAAGTCACAAAAATTCAAATGGTCATCTTCAGTCCTCTCTGTGGAAACTGAGCGGCCACTGTTCAGTATGTGAGGATCCTCATTTTTCACAAAGTTGACAGAAGGTGCCAATCAAAGACCTTGGATTTTTCTTTCCATTTTCTAAAATAAAATACAATCGGTAACAATTAACATTCTTTGTCAATGTCCTTCCTCAATCCTAAGGGTAAAGCTATAAGCTTCCCAACTCCCCTAAGCACTGTTAAGGCAAAGTGTACCAAGTTGGAAAGTAACTCTTTGTTTGGATGTAATAAATTGGACATTAAATAATGATCAAAATGCTTATTAAAGCCTACATAAGAAATAACAAGTAATATCAATTGCATAGCTCTTAACCTTCAGTAATTATGTCATTTGTAATCAATTGCCTTTTTCATTAGTCATATTATTATATTCTGTAGCTGGTTTCTATTACATAATTGTTTATCTTCAATAAATATGTTTTAATAAGCAGTTGTATTTATACTCCATGAAATAACAGTCTTAATTAATCTATGTTGAATACTCATTTGGGAACTTAAACTCAAAGACCTGCCAAACATTCTAAAAGCATGATTCATATCAAGATGAATAACAAAAGTTATACAATGTGCTAAAAAAATACATATTGCAGTGACTCCATTTTACAGGAAGGCTGTGTAGAAGCTATTTTTGTTTAATTTTGTGATATTTTAGAGAAGAAAGATACATTTCCTAAGACTTCATGACAACATCCCTGAAAGTTTCCTATATGCTACTTACCAGGGCTGTGTCACTAAAACAAGAGCCCTTTTGTTTATTATTTTTGGTTTTTCTACAACCAAACTAGACAAAGATACTTTATAATAGCACAAAAAGGGGATGGCTTTTACCATATAATAGTTTTGGACAGCATTATTTTAATAGAGTTAGAGGTAAACTATCAAATTTCATTTAACAGAGAAATATTAACCAAAGGCAAAAGTACATGGTTCATTTTTCATTTCTCAAAACTATTAGACTGAATTGTCTGACTGGCAAAATAGGTCAAAAAACAGTTTTCTTAGTAACTGTACTGACTTTTCTCAGACAATCCTTAGATATGAAAAGCTAACTCTAAAAGAGTAAGAAACTTAAAAAGAACCAAAAATACAGTATCTAGTCTTCATTTTTTCATCAGATAATCAAATCTTTTTGCTGCACTCTGAAGAAGTTGAGGACATTATGAGATTAGGAATGTTCTAGAATTACTGAACCAAAAAATAAATGTCAGCGATATTCGCATGGGGAACATACTTTAAGTTCATTTGGTCACATCATACATACATCGACTTAAACCAATTACATGCAGTTGATGACAAAATTAGCCTATAGAAGACCTTGAAAAAGTAGATGTAAATAACCAAGGAGCATGACATGACTAGAGAAAAGTGTGTCCAGGTGTGAAAACAGGCTATGTCCTGGGTACACTAAGGTCTGGACAGAGCGCAAGTTCTTGGGCAGATCTTTCAGCCTTTGGAACCTCATTCTTAAAACATGGCATTTCTGAAATCCCTGAGTTCATGGGACCATTGCCTTTCAACACATATTTTTAAAATCTCTAGAATCATCAAATAACTTTCAGTGATTTCTGTGAGGTCATGTTAAGGTTAGTATAGAAAGAGGACCACCCACATAGCCAAACTGGCATGTCTCTTTTCAATTTTCATTGTCAAAAGGACAAAGGAACTGTTTTAATGAAGTGTTTTTCAGTTGTCTTTTGTTTCACATTTTACACAGGAAAAAGGAAAATGTTTCTTCAGTTCAGGGCATCTGAATCATATTTCCAAGGGGACAGGCATTTTCAGGACAGTAAGTACTAAATTATAAATAACTTTCAATAAATTAAACTGTAGTCTGGCTTTTTTTTTCTTCCTTGGAAACATTTAGCCTTCAGAAGACTTAATTGTTCTTCAAGATAAAATGACAGTTGCTTCTAAAGTATATAAGGCAATTGGGCATATGTCAGTTATAAAGCAGTGACGAGATAATGTGGCACAACATACTTCAGCAAGAAACTCCACTGAACCAATGAATGCAAATGTATTCTAGCTTTCTGCCTCGTGTCAACTGATCCAACTTGCAAAACTGGATAAGCTCTCTATTAGTGGTTTGAAGACCATAACAATCTTTGTTATAATTCAAAGCCATCTCCTCACATGTATAGTGAAAGGAACAAATAAGGCAGTTATCCTGAAAATCAGGGGCCAGAAAATAAACTGTATCCCAATTGTGTAGATATTTTTGGTGAACATGTTTAGGCTTCGTATTCGTTAGTTACATGTTTCCTTTTCTATTTACTTTTCATCACAGATATAGTCCAGAGTTCCACAAAAAGAAGTAAAATGAATGCAACAGTCTGTACTTTCCTAGTTATACAGAGTCTAATGAATGGAGTTAGATGATATTTACAAAAAAACAAAACTCTGATTTTCCCATCTTTCTCAATTCTACAGGAAAGTGATTTTGAGAGACAGTTTTCTCAAGAATTGATGATTTCCCATATAATCCTGCATTTGAAAAAAAAAATAGGACCAAAGAGGGCAGTAATTGAGGCAAAGAATTAAATCATTTATCTGAAGTTTCTGGAATCAAAGAGGGAAATATTTTTGGACTAGGGCCTTTCTTACTCTTAAAATCCTCTCAAATAGTGGCCCCTCCATAAAATTAGTCATGATTAGATGCTTCTAGAAGTAGAGAACAGAGGAGAAAAATGAATTTGTTCTTCCCTTCTGCAACACAACCAAAATTTACTAGTGTTATTATTTCGTAATATGTCCCCAACCAGTTTTTCCCAACTCTGCCGTAATTCCCCTTTCATGCCTATAACTCAACTTAGTGTAAGAGAGGAATCTTTATTATATATATATAATCTTTATACATATATATATATACTTTATATATATATAAATTATACACACACTCACATTTAAAAATGCTTTTAGATATAGGCTTAGCTGCTTACTTACAAAAAAGAGCTAGAAGCATGAAGCAGCAGCATACAAAATCAAAGAGGTGGTCAACTGGGAAATACACACCAAAATAGAAGAAATACAGAAAAGCCAGCCTCTCCAGCATTTCAGCAAGACCCCACTCCCTATATATCCTGAGTTATAACTCTTCCTGAGTATTGCTGGCCTTTCTTACAAGGGTGATCAGAACAAGGAAACTTGCTGTATTCATCTTCTTACCTCTATAGCAGCACTTAAGTTCCAAGACTAGAAACTTAATATTTGATGAATGAATGAACAAAGGAGTGAATAGAATGGCAAACAACAAGAAGATAGCAGGAGAGTTAGAACAGGAGAGAAGACGACCACGACAAAAGTTTCCGTTGTTTCCACTAAGAGCAACACAACTTTGCCTGAGAGCCTGAGCAAGTTTTCTTCACACCTGACTATCATGCAGAGTTTTTACAGACAAAAGATCAGCACTGCTTCTCTCTTTTCTTCCCCTCCTTCCCTCCCCTTCTTTTCAAACTAGGGAAGTTTGTATGTTACTGCACAGACCACCAGGCAAATGGCCAACTGTCCTCTGGGGAAAAGCCAAACCTGATTCTCATTTTAAAGGGATACTGATTTTTATGGCCCGAGGTTACTGTAATCAGAGAATATACATTGAACTTCAACTTTCTCAGACATGTCCAAATCTTTACACTATAGAAGGTAGATCTTTCCAGTCTGAAATTTTCAAGTCAATATAATCATATGAACACTGTTGTCAATATATTAAGAATAAAGAGATGTTCACCACGGGACCTTCATCTGCAAAGTCTTCTCTGACTTCCCTCAACTAGATTATAATCCCACCTTCTTCTGAAGTCCAGTAGTACTTTATCTACATTCTCTTATAGCTTGCCACTTCCTACTTGGTATTGTTATGCAAACGCATGTTTAATTAGCTCAACTAGAGTCATGCTACTTGAGGGCAATAGCCCCTGCAAAAGCTTGAGAATGCTTTACTTCTTATCTATAGAAGGCCCTCATAATTTTTGTTTGTTTATATATATATGTAAATCTATTCTGATTGTAGTTCAGTTAAACTGTTGATCAAAAGAACCCCCACCACTATCTTACATCCTAAGATGTTTTGAGTTAACCATAATAGTTAACTCTCCTTGAGGGCTCATTTTATGCCCAGTGATATACTAAGTGCTTCTTTATTTGCATTTTTCCATTTTAACCCTCGCTGGAACTCTCTTAGGTAGTCATATCCCCTTTACAATTGAGGCAGCTGAAGTTTAAAGAATGAAGTAACTTGCCCAAGCTCACCCTACTAGGGAATTTGCAAAACTGGGATTGAACCCAGGCCGTGAATTCCACATTCATGGCCATTGTATAATTCTACTTCCTGGTCAGCCGAGTAAGGCCTTCCGGTCCTTATTCCAAAAATCATTTCTTAGAAGAAAACTAGGCTCAACAGGCGGCCAGATGCAGCTGTCAGAAAAAGCAAGACACTTCCTCAGAAAAAGAAACACATTCATCCAAGGCTTTAAATGTTGCCTCACACCAGAAGTCCCAGGACCCTTGAAAGGAGGGTGACAGTAAGTCAGGCTTAAACCCAGGGTGACCTGGAAGCCCAGATAAACTGCAAGCTCCTGTGATACCCGAAAGGCTATTGTGTTGGCAATTTATTGTCTAGGAAGCCAAGTTTTTGTTTTTGCACAGGAAACACACTTCAAAGCTCCTGCTCTAACTGAAATACATCTTTCATAACTTAATTTACCCAGATTTATTTTTCATGAGCCATGTACTTTTCTTCAGGGAGATTATTTTTTAACATTTCCTTATATGTAATTTTCTTAAATATTCAAGGCCTTGAGCTATTGTGTAGAAAAAAAATTATGCTTAAGAGAGGTTAGAGTCTACATTTAGGCTCACAGTTAACAGCGAAACACAACAGGTATGAATTATTACCCAATCTTTCATGCTCTAACGTGTCTTCTTGCTTAATTGGAGCAATAAGTCCTAGGATTCACTGGGGATTTTTTCCTGATTGACGTCACCCATCATTCTTGAAGCAAGATACTTACAAAGAGATCCTCAAAACAATGGAATATTCATTCATATGCACTAACATATCCCCAGGTGTTAGGAAATCTGCAGCCCTGGGAATGAATCTTCTTTGTCCCAAAAAATGCCCTGTGGGCTGTGTTACTGTCTTGCTTTTTATTCAAAGCTTCGGATGAATGAAATGTTGGTGAAATTTTGAGGAGGTTCAGATTTGTTTTGGTACAGTGGGATGTGGCTTTTTTTTTTTTTTTTTTTTTCCCCTTTTTGCCTTTGCTCTCTCTCCCAGGCAACACCTGAGACTCTCTGGCCTTACCAGTGTCAAAAATTACTTTTTCTAAAAGTCTTTTTTGGACTCAAGCCAGAGTTGCCTCTTAAGCATTTGAGGAGTGAGAGGTTTTGTTCACTGTTAAAAGCCTTTTGAGCATTGCTGAGCACGTGGAGTAAGACTTTGGGGTTTGGGATTCCTTGGTAGAATCCCCAAAAGAACATTACCCAGGAAGCAACACAGTCACCCTGGGTATGAGATAAAAATAGGAACAGCATAGACATTATCAAAAAAAATGTGTTTTGCATAATAAATTGAATATTTACTAGGTGTTGGTCACTGTTCCAGGGGCCTTAGTTGTGTTACCATGTTCAATCCCAGTAATAATGCTCTGAGAGGAGGACTCTTCTCATTCTCATTTTACAGATGGTTTAAGTAATCACCCAAGGTTACATGAGTAGCAACTGCTGGAGCCAGGATTACAAAACAAAAATAAAGGAGATGCCATGTTAGAAGTATTATCTGTTTGATCCCTTTCATTCACTGTTAAATTGACTCACAGATGGAGGAAGGAAATATATGAAGTGTAACATGAAGCTTTCTCAGTTACTTATCCCCCATTTTTTCTTCACTTTAAAAGTAGACTCTCTTGCCTGCACCCTCACCAAGCTCCACTTAAGTCTAGAATGTCTTGGATAAGTTTTATTGAGGTGATTTACATTTTGTTTTTAGGAAGACTAGAAATTGTCCAGCTGCCAAGACATAATGAGAGGTTGTATTTGTTTAGGATCTTCCTTGATGAGGTGCAAAGGTAACTGTCAGATGGCACTAACTGGCTCTTAGACATCAATTTAAGAAGTGCTGCACAGGCCAGGCGCGGTGGCGCAAGCCTGTAATCCCAGCACTTTGGGAGGCCGAGAGGGGCGGATCACGAGGTCAGGAGATGGAGATCATCCTGGCTAACACGGTGAAACCCCGTCTCTACTAAAAAATACAGAAAACTAGCCAGGCGAGGTGGCGGGCGCCACTAGTCCCAGCTACTCGGGAAGCTGAGGCAGAAGAATGGGGTAAACCCAGGAGGCGGAGCTTGCAGTGAGCCGAGATCCGGCCACTGCACTCCAGCCTGGATGACAGAGCAAGACTCCGGCTCAAAAAAAAAAAAAAAAAAAAAAAAAAAACTGCAGTAAAATGTTGTTCCATTCCTTTTGCTACGGAGGATGAGGAAAACTTGAGGTCTAGAAGGGTACTTCTTGGAAGATTGGCCAACTACTTGCTCACTTTTTTCAAACACAAATAATCCATTAGCAAGCACAGTAGTCCCCCTTATCCACTATTTCAGCTACCTGTGTTCAACTGCAGTCCAAAAATAGGTGAGTACAGTGCAATATTTTCAGAGAGACCATATTCATATAAACTTTTTAAAAGTATATTGTTATAATTATTCTATTTCATTATTATTGTTGTGAATCTCTTACTGTGCCTAATGTGTAAATTAAACTTCATCATAAGTATGTATATATAGGAAAAACATATAGTATGTAGTTAGGTATTATGCACAGTTTCAGACATCTACTGGGGGACTTGGAACATATTCCCTGCTGCTAAGGGGTTACTACTATATTCCTGGAGTCCTTGTAAGTTCAAAGTCCAGTGTTAGGCTTTAGGAGGGAAAGAGGAAAACAAAATCAAAAAAGGCAGAAAGGAAGAAAGAAGGGAGGAGGGGAGAGAAGGAGAGGAGAGGAGGGGGAAGAAAAAGAGAGAGAAAGACAGAGAAAGAGAGAGAAGAAAGAGAGAAGAGAGGAGAGAAAGAGAGGAGGGAAAGAGGAGAGAAAGAGAGGAGAGAAAGAGATGAGAGAAAGAGGAGAGAAAGAGGAGAGAAAGAGAAGAAAGGAGAGAAAAGAGAAAGAGAAAAGAGAGAAAGAGAAGAGAGAGAAAGAGAGAGAGAAGAAAGAGGAGAGAGAGAGGAGAGACAGGAGAGAGAAGAGAGGAGAGAGAAGAGCGAGAGAGTGAGAGAATGAGAGAACGAGAGAGCGAGAGAGCGAGAGAGCGAGAGCGAGCGAGAAAGAATGAGAGAAAGAAGAGAAAAGAAAGAGAAAGAAAAGGAAAGGGAAAAGGAACAGGAAAGAAAGAAACAGAAAGAAAGAAGAAGAAAGCGGAAGGGTAGAGTTGAGAGAGGAGAGCAGAGAAAAGAAAAAGTCTTTAGAAACATCCACAAGCATCTGAAACACCTTTTCAGTTCATTACTGCTCCCTTCATTGAAAGTAATTCTAAAGAAATCCTTCATTAGGCCTATAAATTCCCTTGTGATTGGATAGATTTTGCATATTTGTTTGGCCTGTTATCAATGAATATAGATAGAAAACAGAAGACAACAGATGCAGTCAGCATTTAATCTTTAAAAATCACTTTATGTTCTCTGGAACCTTGTGCATTTGTTAAATAATCCCAGGCTGCCTTGAAAATCCTGTTTAGTAAACTTTTATAAAGTCTTTCAATATGTTTCTTCGTCATCTTGTTAACATACAATGGCTCTTTCCTTTGGTGGGCATTTTCAGAATTGACCCAAATTGTATCTCAGGGAATTCACCTGAGGAGTAAAGGACAAGTTTTCTCCTATACAAGGAGAAAGAATGCAATTAGAAAATCAAAAATGATCTTGTGTTCTTTTGCCTTGTGTCAAAAAGTTAGTATTTTTAAATTTATATTCCCTTTCTGGAAGATTTTAAAGTTCAGTTTTTAAGTAATACTTTTATCTGTCAAAGGAGGTCTAAAAAATGAGACTAATTGAGAGACTTCACATAGATCATCCAGTCCCATAAAACTTGGATTTTATCAAGACGGATTTTACCAACACCTTCCTATTTTCCCAAGACAGTCACAGTTTATGTCCATGGTCCTGGCATAATTATTTATGTCACCTCCTTTCACTCCTTAAAATGTCCCAACTTGGATGATGAATTTCATGGTTACCTAAATTTTATATTGGAATATATGCATACAGCAAACATGCTGCATTAGAAAATATAAGTGCCTTGGACTATGGTACTAGTTACATGATCTTACACAGTTATTACCACTTTTAGCCTCAGTGTCCACATTATAAACTGGGAAATATAATTATCCCTTAAAGGGTTGAATGAGGATCGAAAAAGACAAGGTCTATGAAAGTGCTTTATAGACTGTAAAGCTCTCACAACTGTTGGTAATTATTATTGTTCTAATTCAGTTTTCAATAAATTATGTGCAAGAAAGGACCAGGAAACTACAAAAGCTGCACATCTGGGGAAGTATGACTTTATAATAAAGAGCCGAATTTGTCTTCAGACTAGATAAGAAAAAAACCTTTATGTTCAACTTCTAGGTCACCAATCTGGCCATTCAGAGATTAACAAACATTAATATACATATAAAAAATGTGTTGAATGTTGTATAGGCTATCTTATACAATTTACAATATATTCATTCTTAAGAGTGTGAAAGTACAGATTAGAAATGAGTGCTGAGTAGTCAAGAGACTTTTCCAAGATTACATCTCTAAAAGAAGTAGAGTTGTACTGTGATCCTCTGCTAAATAGGTATCTGAAGTGAGCTCATTTGTCCAAACTATGTTTCTATAATGTGCTAACATTTAATTTCCTGATTTTTCCTGTATTTAGAGACCTAAATTATTGGCACATTTTGAATAATCTGAAAGAATAAAGTGAAGGAGATCTCATAACTACCTTTGTAGGTACCTGAACTAGATCACATTTTGATAACAAATTTAATCAACGGTGCTGTTTGGGGTACTTTATAGATCCATATAATAACAGATTTCTATTGCTTCTCAACTGCCTCAAAGATTTAACAGTATGTCATGTTTTTGCTACTGGCCCTAAGAGGTGATTTCACTACACTTCACAATGTAAGCCCATCGATTTAATTTAGTATTAGGAAAACAGTGTGTCAGTGTTTCTTCACCAGTTAAAACAGGTTAACAAATATGTGGCTTGTCAGTTTTCTGAGAAGGTTGCATATTTTTTTGCAATCCAGCACCACAGGTCATTGTGATCCTCTTTTTAACCCATTGGTGCTGTTAGAGAACCTCTCAGCAACAAGTAAACCAAAATAATAAGGGTCTAATTTGCATTATTTTGGTCAGCAGGCCAAACTTAAGCCAACTATCAAACTTGTTTTAAAAATAAAAAGCAAACAAAACAAACCAAAAAAAAAAAATTACGACGATCATGAAAAGAGTCTCCTTTCCAAACTTTTAAAATTATTTATTTTGAACCCTAAATTTTTTTGTTGTTGTTATTTTATTTTGACTATAAATTCTTTCTGCTCAAGAACAGAGCAGTAAATTTGGCTCACTGTCCCAGAGAAGAGGAGAATTTCTGGCAGTGAATCATTATAACAACACAATTTTTCCAGCTCATGCCTACCCATTCTCTAGATTAGAGTGACATTTGTTTTTAAAGCAAATCTAGGTTCCTTTTAGTGAGAGGTGGTAATGCTGCATGATAAGTAATCAGCTTAAGGATTAACCCCCTAAGCAGGTGGCTTATGGTGAGTAAACTGCCAGGCTAGAAATAGATGAGAATCTTAACATTTATATTTAGTGATTTCTTCTAATCATTATTGTGTTGACAGAAGTCATAAAGTGGAAAAGACACACAAATATAGATTCTAGAGAACTAAACCATTAGTGCTAGTGGGAATAATCCTAGACTCCCTCTGAAAGGCCAGGTCTTTCAAAATCTGACCCCATCCACATGTGAAACTCTTCTGAACACACCTCCACTGACACAGATTTGTCATTCTTCCTTGAGCACAACCTGCTTTTTCATATCTTGGCTCCTTTATACATTCATTCTTCAATACCTTGAATTATATCTCTGCCTAGAATATTCCTACAAAAAAGGCTAAGTGTAAGTATCATCCTCTCTACAAACCTTTCTCTGATTTCTCTACTTCCAGTAGTAATTAATCACTTCATCCTCTGTAATATTAAATTTATGGTAGCCCTTATCACTTTGCAAAAAACACAGAATCTATCTATAAGTTTTTCTCCTTTTCTAAACTATGGGATTTTTGAAGCCAAAGATATCATTTTAATAATCAGCATTTCCATAGCACCACAAAAATTTTGGTGCATGGCCGGAAAACAAATATTTGGCAAATTAGGAAAGTCATGATTTGTATCATATGGTAGCATAGTACATAAAGCACTGGACATGAGATCGGAAGTCTTGGGTTGCTTTACTCTTTGCCACTTATAAGTTTTATGAACACAAGAAAACAACTTTATGCCAATAAATTTGACAACTAAGTAAAATTTAAAATTTTTTGTAAGAATTACAATATTCTAGAACTGATCCAAGAAGAAATAGGGGGAAATTACATATGTATATATTCATATATATGAAAAGACATCTCTAGTAAGAAAATTGAATGAGTAATGTTTTTAATCCCACAAAGGAAATTTCAAGTCATGACTGTTTTGTCAGTGAATTGTATCAAACATTTGAGGAAAAAATAATACCAATCTTACATAAACTCTTTCAGAAAATAAAGTTGTTTGGAACACTTCCTAACTCATTTTATTGCCCATAATATTACCCTGATACCAAAACTTAACTAAAACATTGTAAGAAGAAAATACTAAAGACCAAGGGGATATACACAAAATTCTTTAACAAAGTATTAGGACAACAAACACAATGATATATAAAAAGGATAACACATTATTCCCAAGTGGAGTTTGTCCCAGGGATGCAAGGTTAGTTTAATACTAAAAAATCAACTGACATGATGCATGATATTAATAAACCAAAGGGGCAAAAGTATATGAGCACACAATAGATATACAAAAAGCATTTGACAGAATTCAACAGCCATTTGAGACTTTTTAAAAACTCTCAGAAAACTAGAAATAGAAAACAATTTTCTCAATCTGAAAAGAGCATTTAGAAAAATCTACAGCTAATATAACTAATGATACAATATTTAAAAATTTTTGTCTAAGATAGAGAAAAAGGCAAAAAAGTCTCCTCCAAATGCTTCCATTCAACATTGTACTTGGTGTGCCAGCAAGTATAATGAGGCAAGGAAAAAAATTGAAAGGCAAAGCTTGGAAAGAAGTAAAACTTTCTACTCCAGTGTGAGCCTTAGTTTCTACAATTGTAAATTAAGAGGTTGGGATCTTAAACAGTTTATGTTCCAATATATGTTATACTTCAGTAAAATTATAATCAGTTCGGTTGTTGAAATCAGGGATAAAATCATCAAACAAGACATCTTAAAACAATCATTTTTCAACAATCTCTCTGGAAAATTGTCTTCATTGAAAACCTACTGCCTATTTGTGTTCTAAGCATTAAACAGGATAAAGAAGAAAATGAAGGACTCTTCTGCTTGAACTTATAGTCTAAGTATTGATGCAAAACTAACAACCAGTTTACAAGTATATGTCATTACATATTTGTGCATTTAAATATCCACATTTCCATCTGCCGCTAACAATTATATTGGGTCAATAGCATATTGTACATTTCTTTGCATTAATGTAACCACTTTTTAATTCATATTTTTGTCTTGGCTCATACTAGGTTATTTCCCTCTCCCCTCTTATGCTTTATATACATTTAGAATGATACAGAATGTATTTTTTAATTGTTAGAATTTAAATGAGCAGGACAATGAGAGTTGGAACAATTGAATTTTAGAGGAACTAACTAATACGTCTTGAGCAAATACCTATGAGTGGGTAAGAAAACTAAAACTTGTTTGAGCTGTTATTATGTGCTGGAACTCTTTATATATGTATTATCTCATTTATGCCTCACAGCAACAGTACAAGGAATTACTGTATGTCTGTTTGTGTTAATATTATCATCATCATCATTACCATTTTACAGAAGAGGAAATGGAGATTCAGCAAGATATCTGAAAACTTCCCCACAGTCACACAGCTATTATAATAAATGACAAAGTCAGAATTTCAATGCAAAATTCTTTTTTAAGAATATAGAGGTGAAACAATGGGATGTCTCAGTTTTCTTGTAAATGAATGCTTCAGTGGAAGAGCAAGGGGAAGAGTGGTAGTAAAAACAAATAGATGAATCAACGTCTGAAAAATATTTATAAATGCTAAAGCTGGGTGACCATTGTTAGGACCACTCATTGTTATTCACTCTACTTTTATCTACAAATAAGATTTTTCATAATTGGAAAAAATGAGAAAAATCTACTTTTTAAAAGAGGATGAGTTTTCTCTGTTCTGCCCACTACTCTGCCTAGCCTTCATAAAGCCTTGAGCTCAGTTTTGAATAATGTGGAAGGTTTGTTTGGACAGAAAGAAGAGGAAGACAGAAAGGGCTAGGAGCATAATAAAAATGAGAACAGATTTTCTATGAAGTAAAAGGAGTTGACTTTTTAAAGAAGAGGATGTGAGTGTGGAAGAGAGGAGAAGATGTAAAGTAAGTTTGGGAATGTTGGGTTAAATTCAATTATTAAGAACCTTGAAAGCCAAGCAAAGAATGACAGAACTTTAAAAAGAAATCTTTATTGTAAGCTCCATCTTAATCCATCACTGCAGTATATATTGAGAATATTCAAAGGCCTAAAAAAATTTTAGATTAAATACTATAATAGCAAATATCATTAGAACAAAAAAAAAATCAAACACACACACATATCTTTTCCTAAAAAGAGACGTCACTGTGGCAAAACCAGATTAACATCCCGTTTGTTACAAGTCATTCTTAATTCAACAATATTTCATCATAAATTGGTCTTCCCTTGGAGTTTACTGTTTTTGTTTTGTTTTGTTTTTGAGACGGAGTCTCGCTCTGTTGCCCAGGCTGGAGTGCAGTGGCATGATCTTGGTTCACTGCAAGCTCCGCCTCCCGTGTTCATGCCATTCTCCTGCCTCAGCCTCCCGAGTAGCTGGGACTACAGGCACTTGCCACCATGCCCGGCTAATTTTTTGTATTTTTAGTAGAGATGGGGTTTCACTGTGTTAGCCAGGAGGCGTTTACTGTTTTTGTGACTAGTGAAAGGTCTAATAATATCAATTCCTCATAGGTTCTGAATTTACTAGGCTTCAGTGGGAGAAAAAGCTTGGTGTATTTGGAAGAAGTTTTGAGCTAGACAGACTAGAGACTGAATTCCATGACTTCCCTGCCATAAACTTGGACAGTTATTTAATAGCTCTTCATGTGTTGGTATACTTAAAGAAAAATAGCATAAGGAAAGTTAACCTATAGGACTTAGTACAGTGCCTAGCACCTTGAATTGTATCCTTTTGCTTTGACCCAGTGTCAAACATTCTGATCCATTGTTACATTTGAGAAGCTGCCAGCCATGCAGCTGCCTTCTGTAAGGAATATGACAGTTTGATCCCAAAGCATCCCATCAATCTCTGCTTTTTCTTCCTCTTTTGAAATGTCCCCACACAGCCCCCTTGTAGCCAACTAAGGAGGGCGAAATACACCTGAAGACAAATTAGAACATCTCCTCCACTTCCCAAATCCCACCCTACTTGAATGCTTGCTAATCAGAGGCTGTCTCAGTATTTCCTCTTTTTACTCCATAAAACGCACTCTCCTTTCTAAGACCTTTGTACACTTGCTGAAAGGAAAATGACCACACATGAGTTCTGGATGCACGTTTATAAATAAATAGCCTTCATTAATTTTGCATTGGACTTTGTTTTGTCTTTGACATGTTGAATGGCAGACCCACTGACCAGGGTCTCAAAATGGACCTATCACACTGAGCCCAGTATCATGATGTAAGCATTCCAGGACATTATCTTTCTACCAAAAGAGGTTCTGAAGTCAAAAAAAAAAGTGTCCCAAGTTTGTTTGGCACTGTACACTAACATGTACCCATACCTTAAGGAATTATAGCAATGAGTATACCGAAGGCATTTGGTGAGAATCCTTTTGTTTAAGCCAATATATTTCAAATTTATTCCACATCACAGAATGTCCACCCCTCCATAATGCTGTAATAAACTAATCACCAACTTCTTCATTCTGGGGTCACTTTCACATGGCTTAGTAGTGCATCCAGATATTACTAAGTAGCTAGTTAGATTAACAGGGGTGAAAACAAAGGCAAAAACAAGTTTATAAAGAAGGAGAGAAAGAATGATGAGAGAAAATAAAAGACAGTAGAATGAATCGAACAGCTAGAACATACATGGCGTAAGTCTATTGGAAGCAATTGCATGAGTCTCTAATTCAAAATCCTATTAGGGTTAGGGATACCATGTTAGAACCATTGAAATGTCAGTTACTTTAGTCAAGCTGAAGTTGAGCCCCCTTCCCTAATCTTCCTCCTAAAGTAGTTTTTGGACATCCTTTAGTCCTATGTGGGGGTAAGTTTCAAATTAGAGCTTTAAAAGTTGTCTGGCTTTGAAGAGCACTTAAGCTTATAAAAGAAATAAACTGCTAGATTGCAGTGTCAAGCTAAATAGATGATTTATTGACAATTTTTCAGAACTACTCTAGGTTATTTTTTGTGGCATATATCCAAATGGAACAGCACCAGGGTATTTATACAGGCTCCAATTTCTGCACTTCTCCAATATCTGGCATGAAGTGTTTTTATGGTATATAACCTTTTCCCCTGAACTAGCTTTTGCTCATCCTTTAAGCTGAAAATTGATCAGTGTCTGAGTATTTGAGTAGGCATACTACCACTAAGCAACTTACATGCTGGAGACAAACAGCCTCACAATTCCTTTGCATTGTACTACTTTGAGCAAATTTAGGAGACTGGAGAGCTGCCCTGTATATAGGTGGGTGTAAAACAAAAATCTGACTTTATTAGAGTTCTCCAGAAAAATGGAACCATTAGGACATGTAAAGCTGTATGGGGAGATATTTATTGTAAAGGATTAGCTCACACAATTATGCAGGCTGAGAAGTCTCATGACCTGCCGTCGGCAGGCTGGAGGCCCAGGAAAGCTGTTGGTGTAGTTCCAGTCCAAACCTGAAGATCTGAGAATAAGGCATGCTGATGTCCAAGGGCAGGAGAAAATGGATGTTCCAGCTCAGGAAAAGAAAACTAATTTTCCCTTCCTCTGCCTTTTTGTTCTATTCAGGCTCTCAACAGATTGAATGTTGCCCACTCACATTGGTGAGGGTGAACTTTATTCAGTCCACAGATTCAAATGTTAGTCTCTTCTGGAAACACCCTCTCAGACACACCCAGAAATAATGTTTTACTAGCTATCTGAGCATCTCTTAGACCATTCAAGTTGACACACAAAGCTAATCATCATACTTGCTAAACTGTATGTGTGCTAAAGGTCCTTCCCAACAAAAATGCCCTTATTACTCCATCCCCAGTATAAATGCCTTTATATCGCATCCTCAGTGCAGGTTCTTCCCTGCACAATGGTGCCAGACTAGATGGGAAGAGGACAGCGAAATCTACAGCACCTTCTTCTTGCTAAGACATGTGTCTGAGAGGCTGCATAATCCCAAATAAGTCAATTTCTCCAAATTTTCACAGAGATGTCATACAAATGGCCTGCAGCCCAGATTCCATTCATTCATTCATTCACTCAATCAATTAATATTGTCTCACTACCCATTGAGTAGAAAATATTCTTCTAGCTATTGTAGGAGATTAAAAACAAAAAACAAAACAATGCAGCCTAGGGAGATTCAACATGCACATGAACATAAAGTTTAAAGGGTTAAAAGAAGCAAAAATGAAATACTAGGAGTGGGCTTCAGATTGTGGGTCTCACCTCTCAATTCTTCTTGGTATGACCCTTTATTCTCATCATGTCTTGATCTTGTTTCCTTTCCTGGGTTGCACATAATACAAGTCTCTTCTCCTAACTTTGATCACCATCCTCTCTTCTCTTTCTCATAACTATGATCAGGGATCAGGAACTTGCTTTTTCTTGTCCTTGACCAGCACACTTATAGCTTGTTTATCATACCTTTATCCCACAGTAGAGGCTCTCCACTGTCCTGTGACCTAGACCAGTAATTTGCAACTTTTTCTGCAAAGGGCCAGATGGCAAATATTTGGGGCTTTATGGGCCGTGTAGTCTCTGTTGCAACTGCTTGTCTTTTTAGATATAGGCAGAAGCAAGCAAAAATTTGAATTCCATATAATTTTTAACATGTCATCAAAAATTCTTTTTTAAGTTTTTCCAAACATTTTAAAATGTAGAAAGCATTCTTTTTTAAAAAAATAGCCTTAAGGAGTGCAAGTGTAGTTTTGTTACGTAGATATATTACATACAGGTAAAGTCTAAGCTTTTAGTTTAACTATCATTTGAATAGTGCCCATTGTACCCACTAATTTCTCATCCTTCATGCCCCTCCCACCCTTCCAAAACTCCAACGTCTATTATTCAACATTCTCTATGTGTACATATTATTTAGCTCCCGTTTATAGATGAGAACCTGGTGTTTGACTCTGTGTCTGAGTTGTTTCACTTAAAAGATAATGGCTTCCAGCTCCATGCATGTGGCTGCAAAATACATGATTTCATTCTTTTTTATGGCTGAACAGCATTCCATTGTGGGTGTATGATGTGTGTGTATGTGTGTGTGTGTGTGTGTGTGTGTGCATGCATGTGTATTAGATACATTTTCCTCATCCAGTCATTCGTTGAAGGACACTTAGGTTGATTCTACGACATTACTATTACTAATGATGCTGTCGTAAACATACATGTGCAGGTATCTTTTTGATATAGTGATTTCCTTTGGGTAGATACCCAGTAGTGGCATTGCTGGCTTGCATGGGTACTTCTACTTTTTTGTTCTTTGAGAAATAGCCATACTGTTTTCCATAGAGATTGTACTAATTTACATTCCCTTATCAACAGTGTATAAAATAACGTAGGAACCATTCTTAGCTCCTGGGTCATGCAAAAAGGCCCACAGTTTGCTGGCTCCTAGCCTAGAATGTATGTAAAGAATATGTATGTAGAGAGTGGCCCCAAGTCATAAGGATACAGGCAAGATGAAGAGAGGAAGAGAGAAAGGAAGAGCAATGGATAGGAAGGTATAATACTTAAATCTGCAAGGAAGTTAAATCTTATAACAAATGCTCTGGCCTAGGGTTTGTGGAATTTTCATACATGCATAACTACTATGGTTAACAGGCAAATGATCTGTGAGCACTGGTAATTGTTTTCATAAAGCCAGTTCTAAATGTGTGTAGTAGACAATGCTACCTGTTTACCAAAACTGTTTCTTTTTCTCCTAGTCAGGCAAGTAGGCTACTTTTCGCAGCCTACCTTGCAGTTAGCTGTGGTCATGTAACTAGCTGTCACAATGAAATATGAGCCCAAGTGAGATCAATCACTTTTAAGAAAGGGGTAGGCCTCCTCCAGTCTCTCTTCTCCCTTCTACCAGCTGAATGTTATGGAAAATGGAGCTCCATTAGATGGTGGAGTCACAGGAATGAGGGAGCCTTGGTCCCTCAAGAACCACATATAGAAGAGCTGCTCCCTGACCAGGAGCATCTAGCTAAGGCTATTCTAAGAGCAGTAAATATACTTTTCATGCTTATTCAGCTCAATAGAGCAGCTAACCTTATTTATGCTAAGGTGTAAATTACTAAGAAATGTTGATTGTGTGACCATTACTTTTAGAATACAAAATACATATTCATAGCTTTAAAAAGAAAAGTTATGACTTAATATGAAAAAAAAAAAACAGAACTTTTCACATCAATTGTATTCAAAGAGCTATGTTTTGGGACATACAAAATAAATGACTGCCTCCCACCTAAATAGAATAGGAGCAATCTTAGGGAGGAAAGACCTCTTTGCCTCACATATCCACAGAACTTAATATCAGGTGTTTGCTGTGTTTAAGCCCTTATGGTTCTGAAATTTCTCCTCTAATCCCAGCTCTTCCATTCTTCATTTTCAGAGACATGAAATTTTAGATTTTGAAAGGACTTGGATGGCAACATGTCTAACCTCTCACCTTCAGAGAAAAACATGTTGTCAATATCAATAATATAATCCTTGAACTATATTGAGAACTATATCCCTCAGTCTCCTCTTTACCAGGCTAAATATCCCCAATTTCTATGGGATATTTTTGCAAATATATTTTAATCCATTAATCTTTTTCATTCTTCCTTCAGTTGTTCACTCCTTCTCAGGTTACAAAGTTCAGAAAGGGACATGAGATTCTAAATAAAGACATAACCAACAAGGCCAGCCAGGCCTATGTATAGACAGAGTTGAAAGCTGCCAGCCTGGTTTGATTTGAGATGCAGAAAAGCTCCTGGTTCTCCTCTTCTCCAGCCCCAATCACCCAGACAAAAATAGTCCCCCTATCTTGCTTGCCAAGGATAATTTTCCCATCACTGGAGGGCCTTTGGGAAAAGGGGCAGAAGAAAGGCAACTGTATTTCTTTTAAAAATGTGCTTGTCTGTATACTAGATACATGATATACATTACTTCACTTAAACTCTACAAATATCTTAAGTTACTAGTGCATATATCATAAAGAAAGCAATTAGTAAAAGATAAGAACATAGGCTCCACAGTCGGGCAGACCTAAGTTTGAATTCCACCTCCAACATTTACTGGCTGTGAGACCTTAGCTAATTTGTTTATCCTCTCAAAGCTTCAGGTTCCTGACCTAGACAGTTTATTCCATCTACAGCATAGGATGATGTAATGAACAAGCAACATAATCTATGTGCCTGGTCCACTGCCCGCCTCCTGACAAATACTCAGTATGTGTAAGCCAGTATTATCCCCATTTTACAGATCATGAAGTGGAGTCAGAGAAGTTAAGTGATTTGCCTTAGGTCACAGAGCTAAGAAGTAGCAGAAACAACATCTAAACCTAACTCTGCCTCCAAAGCTTGTGTTTGTTCCACTACCGTTTCCAAAATGCTTCTCATGAATTCACATGAATGGCCCAGGGGAAGCAGCACAAAAGTTCCACCACCATAATTTTAAAGTATCCAACTTAGAAACTAAGTATATAGCCCTGACACATAAGTAAGTAGGTAAGTATTTAGAGTTGGAAAGAATGAGTCAGAAAACAAATTTCCAAGAAAATGTGGCTCAGTTGGAAGGAAGGAGAAAAAGGTCTCAAGGGAGCTGTACTGTTCATGGCCACTGCTTATGGACACTGGGAATATTTGAGAATTGTACACCAAAAGCAGGGTGGGGTAGTGTTTGAGAGCCCGCTTCACCTAAGTTGTAAGAGCTCTAACAGGAACTTAAGAGTTACACAGCAGTTCACACTCTGATCTGAACCTGCTTTGGAAAAAAAAAAAAACAATTTTATAAATTGATACAAGAGAAATATATCAAAGATAGCCAGATATATAGTCAAAGAAAAATAAGACAAAAGGAAGCCTGAAGGTGAGCCTGCTTTGTTCACTTTCATAGTTTCAGCAGTCAAGCTAGAGCCTGTCATATGCTAGATTTGCTATTTGCTTTATGCCTTGGAGTACACATTGTATAGTCACTCAAAATTTAGTGACAAAGTTCTTGTCTCTAAAGCAGGACATGCAGAATTCCAATCACGATTCCTTCACTTTGCGACAAGTTACCTCCTTCTCTGTGCCTCAGTTTCCTCATCCTTACAAGGTGCTCAACAGATTTTGTATTTGAGATGGAGTTGCACTCCTGTCGCCCAAGCTGGAGTGCAATGGCAAAATCTCGGCTCACTGCAACCTCCACCTCCCAGGTTCAAGCGATTCTCCTGCCTTAGACTCTCGAGTAGCTGGGATTACAGGCATGTGCCACCATACCAGGTTAATTTTTGTATTTTTAGTAGAGACGGGGTTTCACCACATTGCCCAGGTTGGTCTCAAACTCCTGACCTCAGGTGATCCACCCGCCTTGGCCTCCCAAAGTGCTGGGATTATAGGCATGAGCCACCACACCCGGCCTGCTCAATAGATATTAACTGTTGTTATTCTCTTATTTAATCCTCACAGTCAGTGAAGAAACTGAGACTGAAGTTGCTCAGTGGCTTGCCTGAATCTTCCCCAGACAGTAATTAGAAGGATCAGAATCCAAAGGCAGGATTTATGTCTCCGAGCATCATCTTCCTCCTTGCCATGCTGCTTCTTTGCTGTGTAAGAAAAAGCTCAATAACCTATCAAACAGTGCTTTCCCAATAATCTGAAATTTCCTTTATTGCTTTACAGTCATGACTGGGACTTGGAGATTTGTCTTTACTAAACAGCTGAATGGGCATCCGCATGTAGCCCAATGTCGTTAGTGACAGAAGGTCAATACATCAACCTACTTGCTCATAGTACAGAAAAGAACAATTAAAATAAGCAGAGAGGGCAAATAAACAGCACGTGCATTTTCTTCCCAAGATACCCTGGACAAATTACTTATTGATCTGCAACTGCTAACAGCAGTTACTTATACTGAGTTAAAGAAGTCATCACTATACTCTTGTCATCCTCCTCACTAAAAAAAAAGAAAACTGAAGTGGTAAATGAGTCCTGCCTAAAATAATGAAGGGTCCTCTTTAGATAAATCAATTTCAAATCTTTGGATGGGTCATTGTTTAGTAAAAGGAATGGTTTTTGAAAGCAGGGAGATGAATAAATGGAACTAGCACAGCTCTCCATAAAAAGTGCACAGCTCTCCATAAAAAGTTGCTAGCTTATTTGTGAAAGAATCTTCCAATCAAATTATAGACAGTTAAAAAATGTTTCTCTTGCTCCCTGTTGCTAACTTAATTAACATTTGCCCTCAAAATGTATGTGTGTGCATGTGTATATCTGTGTGTGAGCCTACAGCTGTTCACTGGACATGAATAAACAAACAAGCAAGCACGTCTGCAAGCTATTTCCACTCATGCTGGTAAAAATAGCTTGAAAACATGCACACTTGGGGAGACCACATCACCTCAACCCCTTGGGAGGACTAGGAGTGCCAATCCTTGGTAAAATTTGTAAAAAATCAAATTTTCATCTCTATTCTATGTAAAATCTGGAGCACTACTCTGGACAGACTAGAGTTCAGGAAGTTTTTAACTTTAAACACATGAACTTTCCATTTTCATAGGTCAAAACATATTGAAGACCAGCCATTTATAGGGTTTTGTTGCATAACATTGCTAGGATAATGGAGAAAAGTACTGGGGAAGATCAATCCCGAATAGAAGGGAGGGTTTCTCAAATGATAGATGCTAGTAATTAGAAAAAAAAGTTATGTTGTAGAGAAACACATACATGTGCATGTAAGATCTAGATTAGCAACTGGGGCGTCCTTATGAAAGACCTTCCATGTAAGTTTCATAAGCAGAAGCTCTCTTAGACCACAGAAAAACTCATGCTCAGTAAAATTTTTCATGTCTTCTGATGTTGAATTTTTTTTTACTTTCCCCAAAACAATCATCAGTCTTCATATACCTCAAAGTGTATATTTTTTTAGTCAACATTGAAGGATGTGAATAGAATCAGCTCAATTTCAATGCACAATCCCTGAGTCTCCCAAACATTTCAGACTTATCCCTGATTCTCCCAAACATTCCAGGCTTATAATTTCTAATGGTGAGAAGAAATAAAGTCAGATGAGTTAAAGCATATCTCTACTGAACAAAATAAATGGTCAAACATTTTCTTTACTTTTCTCTGGAACTTTAGTGTTTTCATAGGATCAGACCATTTATTGAAGATGCCATCCCTCGTTCACCTCTATTTGGTACTGGATTTTATTAAAAATGGAGAAGAGATGACCTACTGGGCTTGAGGTATGGTCAGAGTTTTCTTAAGGGGTCTTTTCACACAATTTAAAAATCAGATCCAACCTGATCATTCTTATCACTGAGCAAGTAAAGTGAAAACATTTTGTCAAAATTCAACCTCTTAGATGAAGGAGCCAGCAAACATGGTTTCTGCCTCCATGCAATTAGGTGGCTCAATTTTGAAAAGCCCCACCATAATGGCTCAGAGGACTCCCCCTTTTGGTTGATGCTGCTTTTCTCTGAAACACAAAAGGTTAACCCCACCAATAGGTTGGCACATCTCTAAAGTCTCAGCCACTTCTAGAGGTCTCTCAATGACAAGTTCTTGCTCAGAGTGAAAACCAGCTGTAGGCAGAACAAGGATGGCAGGTGCAGGGGGAAATGATCACCCTAAGTACATGGTGGCAAGAACATGAGAGCTACAGACTTCATGGTGGAGGAATGCAGGCATTTCTAGATATGGTAACAGCCTCTGCAATGGCAGATAATTATGTTTGTGATCATCTGAAACCCTGAAAATAAGGCTAACCAAGTCAGGGTTGCCTAAGGGCCACAGACACAGAACTCCAGCCAGTGTCAACATAAGGCTGGTAACTGATCACCACAGGCATGAGCAGGAATAAGAACATCCACTGTGTAACACGCACCCAGTACCACAGACCTAATACCCAAACCCCTGCATCTGCCTGGCTTTCACTAAGCCCTGAAATAATGGATTTAAAAGATCATAAACCATCTTTCTTAGACTGGAGGTTGCATAGGGAAATTCCCAGATGAACCTATTAGTTGAGAACAATCTGAAACCTTTCACCAAAATATGTAAACTGTAGTATGTGATGCCAAGAAAACTTATGTACCCTATTTTTGGTGCACTGTATTGCACTGTATTTACACATGCTTAACTTTCCCATTTGTCAAAGATGTTCTTAAGAACAACGTCTTGAGTATCTTTGTATCACCACACCTGCATAGAGCCTGACACAATAGAAACCCAATATATATTTACTGACCAAATGGATGGGTGAAGAATGAACTTTATAGTAGTGCTAATAAGATGTTTTATCTTGACATTAAATACACATTATTTTTCCTTCAAAGATATGGAGAGCTCTGACTCCAAAGTAAGAGACATGATTTGTACTTATTAAATTTTAGCCTAAGATCTACTATATGGTACCAAGTATATTGAGAGTTAGGAAAAAAAAGAAAGAAAGAAAAAGAAAAAGAATCACTACCTGCCAAGATATACCATCTATGGATAAAGAATATCATCCCATCTCACCACAGTAAACAGTTCAGCCTCTCCTATCTGTGCTCCTAGATGGCTTTCCACTCACAGAAGAATAAAATAAATGATATGAAGTTAAACAAGGTCTCTAAAGAATCTAAACTAGCTCTTAGCAATGCATGCCTCAATAAGGTCTTGAGGAGCTTTATAAGAGAGAAACAGATTCTCTCCAAACAACTTTCCAAATAACTCAATTTTACAGAGTCAGTGCTTTCTGAATACAGTGAACACTGATACCAAAGGAAACATAAAATGTGACAAGAACATTATGGAATAAGGCATAAGGGACACTAAGGTTATGAACCCAAAGAAAATTATACAATAGGAAGATTGTATTTCTTTCAGTTCAGAGCAAGTAAAATAAGTTCAGGGTAAAACAACAACAAAAAAAAACACATTAAATCAAAGAATTCAGTAAAATGAATAAGCACTTTAGAGATTCAGATTTTACAGTTAAGAAAGACTAGGAATATTAGCCAAGTAAAGATAAGAGACTGCCAAGGAAAAGTAATATCCAGTAAAAGTACAGAGAAAAAAAAGTATTTTACTTTTCCTTCCCATATTGAAATTTTTACAGAACTTTAAAAAGCATGTTGGAGGAAATTTACTTTTCTTTCCTTAATTATATAATTCTGGAAAGACACAGTCACTATCAGCAATATCTGGAAGTATTACATTAGAAAAGTCCATACTAGAAATTCTGAAAGAAAGTTTTAAAATGTCTGGAGAGTTTGGCTGTGGATATAGAAAGAAAAGATCATTTTAGCTCTAATGCTAAATTATTTTTCAACCTATCATGATATCAACTGTGTATATGACAGATAATATGAACCAAGCATGTTAAATGACATGTTCGCCTTTCTATGCTCATTGACCTTTCAAATATTTGGAAAAAATATTGTAACGATAATTCTTGATTGCTCTAATTCTCCCACTAATATTTAATAATATCAACCAAATAGTTCATAGTCCTGTCTTCTCACGCATGTAATTGTCTATTTCTGTGTGGACATGAATTAGTAGAGATTGATTGCTTTATTGTTCATATCAACAATGTTAACCAAACATGTTTGAAATGCTGGCCCTAAACTAAACACAAATTTCAACACAGCCACACTAATCAACCCTGACTACATGAATTATGCAAAATATAAAACTGAAACATGCTTTTATATTAAATAACTAAAGTTCACACCCTGTCTATAACCAATAGTATCAACAGAGGGAACCTAAAAATAACCATAAATGTTTCATGTGGTTTTAATCTTGGGAGAAGCAAGAGAAGTTTCCACATGGCTATCATAAAATAAATGTCAACAACATATGGGCAAATGAGACCAGACCGAGTATATGTGTAATTCTCTTTATTAGCAAAAATTAACCTACGTTAGATCTATTGGGTTAAGTGGTAGTAAGAGCTGGTAAAAGCAGTAACAGAAAACAGGAATAGAAAAGTAGAAGAATAAAAATGGGAACAAATCAAGAAAATTCCTGCAGAGAATGTGATTCAGAAGGCTAATATTTTCTCAACAGCAAAACAGATTATAATCTTGACAAATTTTTGGTTGTGTTTTTTAGTATCTTTTATTAGAACATCAAAATATTTAAAAATAAATTTATTCACTAATCTGTTATCTCATAAAAATATTGAATGTTGTCATCTCTCTTTGATAATAGAAAAAAACTTATATGTGGAGATTTCTCCAAGCATCTACCCTAGACCTGAGTCTAAATAAAGGAGAAAAAAACAAAAAACAAATCAAAAAAAATCTCAGTCTTGAGACAGTTTTTTTTATTAAATGACCATATAAACACATCTGACTTACCTTTTTTATTGGTAGCATCAGGCAAATTCCCTGTACATCTTTTTCTTCAAAATACTCTTTGATCTAAGAACAAATTTAAATAGTATTGAAAGTAGTATTATTACAGATACAAGGCATTCTTCCTTGGTTTCTGTGATTCTTTTTAGTATTGCTGAATAAACATTAGTAATGTCTATGTCTTGAGGAAGCTGAATTTGAATAGAAAATTACTAGCTTTATTATAATCACTTACAGACTTTTAAATTATGCTGTCAATATTTTCAATAATATATTTCACTCATTTTAAATGTTTGATTAGATAACCACCTCCTTTCTCCTCTTGCTCCAGCTACTGCTAATTCAATATAATCATTGAATAGGGTATCATGCTTCCTCCCAAACAAGCAAGAATTAAAGTCACAATCCATAGGCAAAAGCTCATTATTGCTGGCTTATTGGAATTAATCACATTTAAGGCAGCAATTTAACCTGATAACCCTCAACCTAATCTTCTCAATCATTCTATTCTCTTCATACCATACTTTCCCCAAAACTGCCGCAAATCTGAACTGATGACCCAAGTTCTGTCCGTTGGCTGGCACCCACTGGTATTTCTATGTAAAGAAAACACCATGGGGTCATTTCACTACATTTATACTTAGATGGTTCCAAGAGAAAAGTTTCCCCTCAGTACAACTTCACCAGCAAAATATTCCTTACATAGATTAGTATTAATATAATTGTCAAGGAAATTAAATATCTTTACACGTGTTAGTAAAAGCTACATTTTTTCCAGTTTGACTTCTCCATTTATACCTTAAAAAAGGAAAGACCCTGGAGTTTCCTTTGAACTGTACGTTTTAGGTGTCTTATATTAAATACTATTAAGGGAAGAATAACTGATATAAGAATTCTTAAGAATTAAACTTACATATTTTGGCAGAAAAGTCCAAAGCTTTAGTGTCTAAAGCTTTAAGGTTGAGCTCTTTTCACTAATAGACCCATGCTGGGCCTCAATTTCTACCCTTTTTAAATGAGTAGTTTGAACCAGATGGCTCTGAAATTCCTTCCAACATCCTAAGCTCATTTAAGACTTTTGATGTGATATAATGATTTATTTTTTTTATAGGTAGATGATCATAAACTCCTCCCTTGAGCCCCACTTTCAGAGAACGTTCCTTATATAGGTAACTCCCATCATTCATTAAGGGAACAAAGAGATACAGTATACATAAAACAATTGATATTCCAAAACTTTTTATTCTGATTCTGAAAGGCAATTGGAGACATAACTCTCCTATAAAGATCCAGAATGTAAAACAAAGTATCTTATAGTCTTTATAGAGCTCTTATAAACTATTCTTCCTGTCTCTTGGACTGCACTATTGATGACAATCTGAGATCTAGCAAAGTGTTGGGGCATGTTACTGAAATACCAGGGTTTTGGTCTAGGTCCTTCTGCTCACCGCACAGAAAGCCAATCACTGAGACGACAAGTATTGCCAAGGAAGACGACTTTAATCTGGTGCTGCAGCCAAGGAGATGGCAGTTTGATCTCAAATCCATCTCCCTGACTGACTAAAACTAGGGGTTTATATAGCAGGAAAGACATGATTCAAAAGCAGTCATAGACTCCTCCACATGCAATTCCATGAACTGACATAGATAGCACACACATTAAAGATGCAATAAAAACAGGCACCAGAACCAAGCAAATCCTCACAGTGCAATAGGTGCATTTATTTTTCACAGTTATTGTTAATTCCATATGAGTTTGTGTATTCAGAATACTTGTTAAAGTAAAAAAGGAAAAGGCCCTCAGACCAGGATTAGCAGTCAATGGAGTGTAACGGCAATGAGATAGTATGGAAGTTGAAATTTGAAATTCTGCTGCAAAATGGTCCTGGAAAGTATTCAAGCAATTATCTAGCTAAACCAAAAAGAAAAAGAATTTCTACCATACAATTAAAAATAAAGGCAATGTTGAGGTAAATGATCCAGATTGCCTTTCTTTTTTTTTTTTTTTTTTTGAGACGGAGTCTTGCTCTTTCGCCCGGGCTGGAGTGCAGTGGCCGGATCTCAGCTCACTGCAAGCTCCGCCTCCCGGGTTTTTACGCCATTCTCCTGCCTCAGCCTCCGGAGTAGCTGGGATTACAGGCGCCCGCCACCTCGCCCGGCTAGTTTTTTGTATTTTTAGTAGAGACGGGGTTTCACCCTGTTAGCCAGGATGGTCTCGATCTCCTGACCTCGTGATCCGCCCGTCTCGGCCTCCCAAAGTGCTGGGATTACAGGCTTGAGCCACCGCGCCCGGCCCAGATTGCCTTTCATATTGATTAAATTGCCTTCATGAGTATGAAACCCTGCGGTTTGTCCATAGCCAAAGACTAATAAAATCATAGGATGTCAGAAGAGAAGGAACTATATAGATCAACTTATTCCATCACACCATTCTGTAGATAAGAAACCTGAGAGTGGAGTGTTTAAATGATTTTAAGATGTAGAACAGAACCCAACTAGAACCTAAGCCTTAGAACCTTCTAGTTAGTTCATTCCAATTTACACAACATGAGTTAACTAACAGCTCATAAGGAAGAAAGATTAACATTAAGGGAAGAAAAGTTATATCAAAAAAAAAGAAAAATATAGTTGCTTCATTTATATAGTTTGTTATCACTTTGAAACTGTTATGTTAAATACACTTAATACAAAGTTTTAGAAGGTTTTATAATGCCACAAAGAAGAAATGCCATATGCTGAGTATGTTCTAAAAAATGCTAATCTCTAAATACAGATTTTTTGAGGATTTTTTTCTGTGTTGATTGATATTTTATATCCATTCTTTAAAAATCAACTGGCAAGAAACACAGTATCTTTAATGCCTAGAATTCTGATTTTTATATTTTAGTAACATTTATTATAAATATTCAATTAAAATAACTGTCTTTATTTAAATCTTTTTTTTTTTTTTTTTTGAGATGGAATCTCGCTCTGTCGCCCAGGCTGGAGTGCAGTGGCGCGATCTCGGCTCACTGCAAGTTCCGCCTCCCAGGTTCACGCCATTCTCCTGCCTCACACTCCCGAGTAGCTGGCACTACAGGCGCCCGCCACCACGCCCGGCTAATTTTTTGTGTTTTTAGTAGAGACAGGGTTTCACCATGTTAGCCAGGATGGTCTCGATCTCCTGACCTTGTGATCCGCCCACCTTGGCCTCCCAAAGTACTGGGATTACAGGCGTGAGCCACTGCGCTCAGCCTAAAACTGTATCTTTAGAACAGCTGTAAATCAGTAGACAAACCAAGGCGTTTTTTTTGTTTGTTTTTTTTTTTTGAGATGGAGTCTCACTCTGTCGCCCAGGCTGAGTACAGTGGTGCGACCTCAGCTCACTGCAAGCTCCACCTCCCAGGTTCTCCTGCCTCAGCCTCCTAAGTAGCTGGGACCACAGGTGCCCACCACTACACCTGGCTAATTTTTTTTTTTTTTTTTTTTGTATTTTTAGTAGAGATGGGCTTTCTCTGTATTACTCAGGATGGTCTCGATCTCCTGACCTCGTGACCCACCCACCTCGGCCTCCCAAAGTGCTGGGATTACAGGCATGAGCCACGGTTCCCAGCCCAAGGCACTTATTTTTAACTCACCCTAATTAAATGTCCCAATCTCTCTAACGCATTTAAAGAGTATGGAGAAAGTGAGCAAATGAGTGTGATTGTGTATGTGATCTCTAAACTTTGAACAATGCATCTTCAGATGTTTCATAATGCCTATTATGGTCCTAAATGGACTTAAAAAGAAAAAATAAGATTGTCTGAAGAATAGTTGTTATGCCTAAATATTGTTAAAAATTTTAAAGTTGATGTTGCCAAGGAAGGTACCAAGGAGAGTCGAGCCCTCCACTCAGCTCACCCCCAGTGTAGGTGTTCTTATCACACACTTTTCTATGGATCTTCACCAAGGAAGGGAGGGAACATGAGATCTTCCACTATGAAATCTGGAAAGCTCTTCAACATTATAGTCATCAACCTTATTTCACCAGGAAGAGAACATTTTTCGATTTCGTATCTAATGAGTAATAGCCCAGTGGCTAAGATCGAGGCCTTCCACCTCCCAGGACACATTCAGCCTTTTCTCAATACATCTCATTATCATATTTTAAAAATATAAAGTCTTGTATGTTGGACCTTATTTTTCCAATAAAGGCAGATTTTTAATTTTTTTGATTTCACAGAAAATCTGAGAAAATCAAACACAAAATGTTTTTCTGTAAAATACATTTTCATGTCATAGGTAAGTTTAACATAAAAACCTAATCTGATTAATGATACCTGGCTACATTTGTCATACTGAGGCCAAAGCCTTGGACTTCATATAGAAAAGTTGTAAATGTGGACATTTAAAGGAAATGCCTCTTCACTCTCTAAAATATATTATTTTAACTAGAATTCAGCCAAGGACTCGCTGAAGCAGTTAATGGAATATACTGTACTTTATTTCCATCATTGAAGCTTTTTTCTTACCAAGGTTTCCATCTCTGTTCCTCTCCTTTGGTTCTGTTCCTTAGTTTATTCCCTTCAATAACTCGCTCGCTCAGTAGTAAGATTTTTTCTCTATCATCCAACTCTGTATCTTTCTACCTCCTTGTCTTCTCATTTTATTGTTGTAAACAAGCTTACGAAGAACATTTTCAACTTCCAAGGACTCTTTCAACAATCAAATCTTCCTCTTTTGTGGGAATGCTGCCAAACCACTACCACATCTTAACATGTTGCTCATCCAGGTTCCTGCTTAGTGACATCTGTGATCCCTTCACAATTTCTTCCCTGAACACAAGCTACTACTTCTCATGCAAACTGCCTTCAGCCTGGACAAACAATAACTGAACCAACAAACCAACCCAAACTTGTGTCTGTTCGTAGAGCTAAGACATCAGCCATGTCAGGAAAAGGAGTGAATCAGAAAATAATCTGGGTTATTGACTTACAGTAGGTGCTTGACAGGACTGTTTCTGAGTACCCAAAAGGTATCAATCACACAGTCCTGACAACAACTCTGTAAATATAAATTTTCTCCATGTCGCAGTTGAGGAAACTGAGAGCCAGAGGTCCTTGGAGTGTAATTTTGGCAAGTCTCTTTATTATTTTATTTTATTTTATTTATTTATTGAGATGGAGTCTTGCTCTGTCACCCAGGCTGGAGTGCAGTGGCACGATCTCAGCTCACTACAACCTGTGCCTCCCAGGTTCAAGCAGTTCTCCTGCCTCAGCCTCCTAAGTAGCTGGGATTACAGGCACCCGCCACCATACCCAGATAATTTTTGTATTTTTAATAGAGATGGGGTTTTTCCATGTTTTCCAGGCTGCTCTTGAACTCCTGAACTCAAGTGATCCACCCCCCTCAGCCTCCCAAAGTGCTGGGATTACAGCACTTTGCCACCACACCTGGTCTAGCCAGTCTCTTTAAATGGAGTTAGCCCACCACTGAAAATTATGGAAGAGTTGTATAGCATTTCACTTTAATGTCTCCACAAGCAATGTTAGTCAGGACCACCTCTTGCTGTCCACAAGGACACTCTGCCCCTCCTCCTCCTGTCTCCTCTCTAATTCTCTGACCTCTACTCCACATATTTACCAAGAGCTCTCTTGTATATTAACCTTTTCTCGCTAAACCACTTGAGACATTCTTTCATATGAAAGTGATACCATCATTCACGCCCCACCTTTTAAATAGAGGTTAGCTGAGAAATCATGAAACTGGCTTTCCTGTCAACTAACAAGTATTGAAACTGGAATTAAAACCCATTGGGATGAATGGAACACACAATCTAACACTGAAACTTCGTATTCTTTCAACTACTCTATGCAACAGTTATTCGCATCAGTTCCTTTTTACATCACTACAGAAATTACCTTTTGAGGTTTGCTTTAAAGAAATTAAGAGCTGTAGCAATTACTGTATTAAGAATTAGAGTAATAACAGCTAACATTTTATGTAATAAATATCAAGCATGAGCTATGTGTCTTACAAATATCTCATTTAATCCTCATAGAAATTATTATATAGGTACTTCTGTTATATGTCACTTAACGACGGGTTATGTTCTGAGAAATGTGTCCTTAGGTATTTCATTGTGTGAACATCATAGAATGTATTGCACAGCCTAGATGGTGTACCCTCCTACACACCTAGACTATATAGTACAGTCTATTGGTCCTAGGCTACCAATGTATACAGCCTGTTACTGTATTGAGTACTATAGGCAATTGTAATCATCAGTAAGTTGTGTATATCCAAACATGGAAAAAGTACAGAAAAAAATGCCATATTATAATCTTAAGAAACCACTGTCGTATATTTGATCTGTCATTGACTGGAATGCCATTAATTGGTATACGACTGTACTATTTTTACATTATGAATGACTGTTTTTTGCCTTTATTTTCTTAATTTAAATATATAAACTTCACTATTAAAGAAATGTAACTCTGACAAGATCTCTTTAAAGACAACACACAGAATCTCAGAAGACCACATGTAGAATCTTCAAAAAGTGTTGAAGATTCAAAAATCTTCTAACGTTTTAAATGCCTTAGATTATAGACATAAAACAAAAGGTAAGTAGAATTTAAAACACATTCATTCACTTTGGGGAAATTCTTTTAACAATTACATATAATACTTTGATTTTTTCACTGTCGTAAAAATGACAACTGTCTACCACAAATGTGCAGGTAAACAGTCTGAAGGAAAAATTTGTATTCTGCATTTATTACCAGATGAGTTCAATTTCTGTCCTCCCTAAAATCATAGTTATCAACCTTAAGTTTTAAAAACAGAACAGGGACTTTATGAAAACAAAATATTTGAATGAGCATAAAAACATTGTTCATATTTATACATCCACAACTCACACTGCCTTCAGTATAGACTAGATTACACTAAGGGCTCACCTTACAGCTGTTTCAACACAGGCAGAGTGAAATGTGTTACTGTGAGTAAAGGGGATGGGTAGAGGTTTTAATATTGACAATAAAAATTGAGACTGACATAGTCACAAAGTAAAGAACATGCCATAATTTAAAATTAGTCTATGAATAATATTTTTTAATTAAAAATACAATGGGCTATGAAGATACCAGCTTGGTATATTTCCAGTCTAAATGCATAGCATGAAGTATTTGGCTGAACCACTTAAAATTGACATTTTAAAGATCAAAACGATCACTTCCCCGCCTTTTGGCTAAGATCAAGTGAAGACTGAAACATATTAAATACTATATTTATAAAAATAAATTAATGAACAAATAAACACAGAGTGGAGAAGGAAAAACCTCTTCCTTACAGTACAGTGCCAATCAACAAAAGCAAACAGAATGATGGGGTTAGAAAATTCCCAATGAATGGGTGAAAGTTTGATGAGGATTAGGATATTTACACAGTTTCAAAGTAACTCTCCACAAATTCCTTATTACTTATAAAGGATAACTTTATAATAGAATTTTAGAGTGGAGAAACTTGGCAGATACCACCTTAATCAGTGATGAAAGTTAACACCACCAAACTGGGACAAACTAATATATTTTACCTCCTGTTAGGATTATCTGAGAAGGACAAAACAGTACCCATCACTTCTGTGATATTTTTTATAAAAAGCATAGCCAGACTCTAATCATAAGGAAACATCAGGCAAACCAAAACTGAGAGTCATTCTGCAAAACAACTGGCCTGAACTCTTGAATAGCAAGGTCAAGAGAGACAAAGATAGGCCAAGCAACAGTTCTAAATCAACAGAGACTACAGAGACACAAATATAGAGCATGACCCTAGGTTGGATGCTGGGCCAGGAAAAAATTTTTATAAAGGGTGTTGTTGAGACAATTGAGAACATGAGTTTGGACTATGAATTAAGTAATAGCATTGTATTAATGTCAGATTTTCTTATTTTGTAATGGTTCTGTGGGTAGAAAACAGAATATCTCTTCTTAGGAAATCTCTTCTAATTTCTTATCTTCTTACGAAATCCAAATTATAGCATTTAGAGGTAGGAGGGCACAACGTCCCCAAATTATAGCAAATAGTTCATAAAATGTACAAATTCATGTAAATACATAAAGAAATGATAAAGTAGATGGGACAAAATATAAGTCTTTTATAATTTATCAAAATAAGTACAAAGAAGCTTACCTATAATATCATATGGCTCAATCTAACATGTTCATTGACATATATAATCAACTAAAAAGCACTTAGGAATGAGAAACTTACTAATATGATCACAATTAAAAATACCTAGAACCAGTATGTGAACTTGGATGAAATACAAATCAATATATAAGTATGCTGAATACATTGTCAATAGTTGACATTCTCGCAGCAAACCTTGCATTTTGAAATTATATTCTTTCAATAGCTTTTTGGCCCAAGACATAGCACAGGAAATTATTTGAGCTGCTTGAGTGGGACATCTCCAAATGAGCAGTCACATCATCACTGACATTACATCTCACTTTTTACTTGAGTTTATTGCATGGAAAAGTAATTCATCTCTTTGAATACATTTCATAAGAAAAACAGAACTCTAATTCTCTTCCAAGAAACCCTGGGGCAATGGTAAATTCTGCATCCAAAATTTGAAAGAACTTTTTACAACTTGAAATCCCACCATCAAAGTGTAGCCTGGAAAATATTTTTATAAAACTAAAGGTAGAACAAATAATGTAAAGAAAAAAAATTCCAGATGCATTCCTACGCTAGTCAAGCAACATCAGATTATTCAGCATTGCACCTATTGGTCTTCTTAATAAACCAAATCCTGACACACTGCACCACATGGCACTAAAGATTCAGGATGGACACACTGCAACATCATAAAATATTTTCTAAAATGATCATTTTGTGGATGGATTTAATGCTAAATACATCCAAGCCCCCAAAATGGAATTTTAATCTAATCCTAGTAATGCACTTTTCTCTAAAATCTTCAAAAACTAAACAAAACCAAGCCCAAAATGAAAATCATTCAAAATAAAAATCACCCATAATCTTAGCATGTAAAGATAACACCATCACTGTTAAAACTTCGGTATGTTTCATACCAGCATAAACCCATACATGGCTTCATCCATCCATTTAATTTTATATACAAAATAAGTGCTTTGAATACACAGTCTCTATGTTGTTGGTTTTCCAACTCCAAACATTTTCATATGTTTTTTACATATTTCTTTCATAACAATTCAAATGAAGATGCTATGGAAAGTGGACCACTATCTTCAAGACACAGAAAAGCAGCCAACCAATGGTGAAGGTGTTTAAGGACAGTTCCCCACATTTGTTCACCTGTGGGAAAGTCCTAAGCTGAACCTCAGTGTTAAGACTGCATAGGAATGAGAAGGTTCTTCTTCCTTCTCCTTCTCCCAGTAAGACCACATGGTACTGATCCTTACTGTTAGGGAATGTACCATAGCTCTGTTTGTATTCACATTCTCTGTGTGGTCTCTCTTGGCCCTAATCTCAATTACCTGGTGAGACTAGAGTGACAGTTTCTAATTATTTTTTTTCAGTATAGAAAACTCATAGACCTATATAACCATTTCTCCTATTCCATTAGCCCTATTTCCATTAGCAGTTGCTACTAAATAAACTGCCCACACCACAGTCTGGTCTTAGCTCCTTTCCATCAACACCTCCCTCCCGTCTGTATCTCATATACCAGTCACTCTGTTCCAGCCACTGCTGCCTGAACATGCCATTTGTTCTCCCTTCCCTATTTACATCATTCCTTGCTCCAAAAATATCCTTTGATCACTTTTCTGTATATTGAAATTATACACACACACACATATATACACACACACACACTTATGTATATTGTGATCTTCATTACCTTTCCTCATCCTCCCAGTGTGAACTGTGTTTCCTTCCTCTGTTCTCAAACATTTGTTGTATCTCAATGCGTTTTTTTTTTCTTTCAAGCTTGTGTCAGATTTTGTTTTTGCAATTTTTAATTGTATCATTCCCTATAGAGAAACTTTCCTGAGGGCATGGCTGTGTTTTAGTCTTTGCTGTTTCATGTCATTTTAAAATAGTTTCATGATCATATTAGATGTTTATCTAATATATGAACAAAAGAACTAAAATAGGAGAATATCAAGAGGCTTTGGACAAGCTAAACAAAGTAAACTATGGAAAATCTGGTGTACTCTGGGTCAGTTAATTATTCAAAGTACCAAAACATGGCTGAGATAATTGTACAACTTTGTGTTTTAAGGGGAAGACTAGCCTCAGCGTAATTTGTTTTATTCTAAATTTTAACTACTTCCAGAAACAATATTGGCCCAGAAGACATCAACTTTTTCCAAGTTTGGTACTGGCTTCACCAACCATTAATATGTTTCACTTTCCAGTGCCCCTATACCAAAAGGGCAAACAATGTACAAAATGAAAACGTGGGGCCATTTGTTTAAGGTTATTCAGGGCTTCGGGATGTTCACAGCAGAGCATTAAACCAAGTGCAGGGCCCTTCTAAACACAGGATTCTGTGCAACCGCACATGTCATGTGAAGCCAGTGCTGTCTGTATAAAATGTCTGTGTGCAGTTTTCCATTCTTTCAGTTGAGATAAAATCCAAAGATTCTCACACAAATGAATACAAATTTCCTAAAACAATCCAACAAGAAATGGAACAGAAAGAAGGGCCCAGAATTTTCAAATTATTCCTAGACCTGTTATGTAAGTTTTTTTCTTGACCTGTGTGCACAGAATTCTCTGGCTTATATTTCCTTTATACATCTACTTTTAAATTGTATCTTTGTAGGTTCCCAGTCATGCAGCAAAATGCTTGCAAACCTTTTCCAAAAGGAGAGTGGGGGTACATTATTACATTCCAGTCTCTGATGAATGTTTTACTTTTTCAGTCAAGGACTCTGTTCATCTAAGCTTTAGCTAATTTTTTTTAAATGGGCCTTCTCCGACCATCTCAGTCTTCAACACAAAACAATTTCTTTTGCAAAAAAGTAAAATGTATAGAATTGACTCCAGCTCTATTAGACCCATTACTTTTAAAAGTATTTTATCTCAGAGTGCAGCCTGCAACATGAGCCTTTCAGTGGGGTGGGGACTAAGGAGGGAAGTGGTGGAGAGGGAGGATGAGGGAGATCAAGGCCAATAGGAGAGCCCACCAGAGGTAAGCTGAGTTATAATTAATGGCATGAGGTTACAACCTGCAGCTGACTTCGGTTACAGTAAAAGGTCAACCTTCTGCTGCAATTTGCATTTACTGACTTGGAGTCAGCTACAGTCTTCTCTTTCCCTCACTCCCTCAGGGTTGGCTGTCTAGCTGATCCCCGTTGCATGCCTTTCTTTATTCCAACAAAGATTCTTTTTTCACCCCTTACACAAACATGCACCCAGACCCATACCTCCACCCTCACCCACAGAGGCACACGGACTCAGAGACTGGACACTTCCACGGCTTGTATTGTATATCAGGGGATCCGAGTCTTTTGGATGCTTCTGCCAAAACCAACTACATTCTTCTGCCAAGTCCTCTCCCTCATCCAGTGACATTTGGAAGGACAAAGGGGGCAAATTCAAATGGGCCTTATTTCCAACTGGATAGGACGTTCTCTGGTGAGCATAAAGCAATTTTGGTGTCGCAATCATTTCATCTGAAATACTCAAGGCCTTGAGGAATCTCTATCTCTGGTGGAACTGAAAATGGGGAAATGATATTGGAATGTAGGAGAGGGTAGAGAAGTAGCCAGCTGGAAAAATCCCGGAGCTCTATGCTGCCAGGCCTGGTGCAGACAGTCCCTAGGGAGTTGGGTTTTAGACGCGTGGAGAAGTCTCTCACCACACCAGGTGTCCTCACCATGCTTCACACTGAAACCACTACGCCTCCACAAGACGGGGACTGATTGCAGACATCAGCCTCCTGTCAACTCCCTTGCATGCTCTTATGCTAGCAGGTGTAGATATCCCTCTGCTTCTTTTCATTCCCACCCCACACCTTCCACTGAGTGCCCTGCTTTCCATAGCTCCCTGCAGCCTTTATTCAAATCGCTGCGTCTTCTATCCCAAAGATTCCCAAAGTCCAATCACTTATGTAGCATCTTTCATGGCTTGACATTTTCAGTTATCACTGACTGGTATTGTTATTAATATTTTTATTTTAATGACTCACTTTCCTTAACTAAAACACATGCATTTTTAATGGAAACTTTTCATCACTGCTAAATGGAAACCAGTATCACTTGCAAGCAACAGAATAGAATAGAATATTAAACGCTATATTAGAACAATAAAAAGGGATTCATTCAGGGACCTCTAAAAGCCATCTCACATCTATGGAACCAATATCCCTTTTTGAGAAGTACTGCTCTTACCACGGCCTGCTTGAGACAATTAGCTAGTCTAATCAATTTATTTGAGGAGAGGTGTATTCATCAGTTGTATTTGTACCTAGTATCCTTCACAGATAAACACATTCCTGGATGCCTTCATGGTCAATCCAGAAAGGAAAAAAGTCAAAATTCTCAGAATTTAGCTCCTTTGGCTGAAAACTCTCCACCTCCCTTCTCTAAGCTTCTGTCAGAACGACTGAGGAATGAATGAATGAATGAAGACATCTATGTTGAGATACTGACCAGGGCCAGTGTAAAATACATTTTGGATCTTATTGGTTTCTATTTAATCTTCTTATAAGTAAGGACCCTCACTATGCAAGCCACCCATAAATATTGGGTTTTTCATTTATTTTGCAAGTATTTACTGAATTCAAATGAGGACTTAGACCTGGCGCCTAAGATCTCACTAGAGATTCAGAGTGAGAATTCACAGTTTAGCAAGAGAATTGGGCTTAGGAAATACAAACCCCTTTAGTTTTCTCAAATTTGATTACATTCATAGGTGAATAAAAGGAAGACCATGTTAAAGTTCAGTTCATGTGCAATCTTCAGATTTAAAATTCAAGTCTCAAGTTCATCTCCAGGCTTCCTGGTACAATGGTAGTCAACATAGTGACCCCAAGAAGAGCCTGATCTTACTCTCAGCATCCAGACCTTTTCAGGGACAGGGATAGCTGGCTGATGGATTGTTTACGGTCAGAAAAGGTGGCTGCACACATGGATGGGATACACAAGGTGTAAAGGTGGCTTGTAAAACTTATGAGCCATGTTCTGTGGTGTGACCTGGGTGAAGGATGGTTCGGCTTCAGTGGAGGGATAATTAAAAGCAATTAAGTGCCGTTTGAGAGATGGCAGAATTCAGCTCAGACTTCAGGGCTGTGCAAACCCAGTCTGGGTGAGGGCCAGGAGCCCAAAACCCTCACCTTATTTACTAAAGGAAAAAAACCAACAGATTATTGAGCCATGAGTGCCATCAACAGGACATCACTTAATAGGGTCTGAAAAATATTTTTGTACCCCTGTGCATCCCAAGGAGCTGCACTGTCTGCCTATCAGAGGTATGCCCTGGGGTTCCTTCACTATGTTCTCATGCAATGCCAATGCAAAAGAAAAGAGTCATTCACATCTCAGTGCATTCCTTTCTCTAATTTCTTGGCCATCACCTTAAAGAGAAGAGGCTCAGGGAATGAGAGGACAGAAGAAAGTGGGAAACAATATTTAAGGAGAGAGTTCTGTGTAGAAACACAAGAGGTGGGATTTGGGGGTATAGGATAGGACAGAGCCAGAAGAATCCCACAAAACCAAGGGGTGGGTGCTGCTTTAGGATCAGGGCCAACGTAAGCCTAATGGAGCTCCTTGGTTTCCTAGGCAACTGGGAATACTACTACTCTGAAGGTGGTTACAGGCACCTGGTTAAGTGCTAGCCTCTCTAATAGTCATCTATAATTACCATTTTATTACTCTTAATGTTATAACCTACTTGATATGTTCTTAGTTCCTCTTATAACTGTCTTCTTTTTCTTTGGGGGGAAATAACAATTGTTATCATGTCATCCCCTCCACAATGAAATAAGGAAGCGTAAGTCCTGGATTAAGATTAAATATGCTCAAACGTATGCAGAAAGCAGAAACACTAGGAATTCTGAATAACTGGGCTCTTCACTGCTTGTATCCCCCAAGGAAAACAAAAGCAAAGATTTTACACACAGGATGTTAGTTATTATCCATCTCCACCTGCTTAGTGTTGAAAGGGTGGGGGGAAAACCACTTTTCATCACAACTATGAGAATATATTGTTTGCTGTATTCCTTCTAAGAAAGGCAAAATTAAGATTTTATCTAGTCCTACCTACCCCAGGCACCTCAAAGAACTTCAAAAGGTTTCAAGAAGTGTCAACAGAGAACAGAGTTTTGTCTTATAAGCATAAATGAATTTCCTTCTGAAATGAACAGGAGCAATCTTACATGAGAAGGTTATTTACAATATGAATTATATACGGATCTATGGGAGGATGTTAAGGGTCATATATGAAGCTAAGGGAAGCCTGTGAGAATAAGTGGGTCTGTGTTTACAAATTGAAGGAAAAAATAGAGGAATAAAGTCACTTTTGAATGTCTCTTATTGTCTTGAAGAAATAAAAAGGAAAAGCACAATACAATTCAATCAGGACTCTACCAACCCCAAGTCCTCCTTTACCTACTAAATGTTTCTCGAATTCATCCAGCTCTTTATCTTTCACTGTCAACATCCTACAAAATGGTACAATTGATTCTTTCGTATTATACTCTAAATGCTTCCTAACTTATGTCTCCACAGTTACTGATTTTATTTATAATCAATTTTCCACATGCCTGTTGGAGAGATACATTAAAAATTTAAACCTGCTCATGTCGTTCCCTTGATTAAAACCTTTTCTGTACACCTCAAATTTCTTAAAGGCCAAGACTCTCCAGAAAGCATAGCATGACCCAGGCCCTGTCTACCTCATCAGCTTCCTGTACACCCTTTGCTGACCACTTGCTGAGCTCCAGCCCCCCGGACCTTGCTTGCTCTCTCTCCCATTCCCTATTCCCCTTCACCTAAAACTCACCTCCTCAGGGAAACTTTCTTCACCTCCCATCTCTGGTCAGGTCTTCCTAAAAGCAGCTTACACTTCTCCATCCATAGCATGTATCACAATTTAGAGTAATTAATTATATAATGAATTATTCAATATCCATTATTCCCTCATAAAAGACCTGTGAGAGCTTTGGGGAGCTCAAAGCATAGAGAAGTGCCAGGTACCTAGTAATAGTCATTACTTATTGAGTGCTTACTACATGCCAGGCACTGTTTTGAGAACTTACGTGCATTAACTTATACAGCCCTCATCGCAGGCCTATAGGTTAGGTGCTATTGTTATCTTCATTTTAGACACAGGGAGGAGAAGAAATTTGCCAAAGATCTTGTAGCTTTGAACAGTGGAGCTGGACTTGAAATCCAGATGGACTGATTTTAAGATATCTCTTAATTATAATTCCACATTATCACATAGTTGGCGTTTAGTAAGTATTTGTTAAATCAATGTGTTTGACAAAAGATATTTTCCAAGCAGCTATGTTCAGACACTATATGCATGGGAGAGCAAGCAGCAAGAAAATAGAGAGTCCAACCCTCATTAGGTGTGTACTTTAATTCTTAGTTCTCTGGGTTAAGTGCCCTTTTAATTTTTTTCATCCTTGTCAATTCTTATTTTTCCAGCACAGTTCAATTGTTACTGCTGTGCAGTATTCATTAACTATTTCACGGATCTGTCCCAGAAATTTTGTCTTTGGAGAGTTTTGTAATTGAATGCCATATTCATTGAACACCTGTCTGCAGAAGATGCAAAAACAATTTAGTTTTACACTCAGCAGAAGCTCAGAAAATTCAATTATAATTTTATGATAGCATTTTTATGTCTGGAGTTCTGTCCCAGCGCACTACCCAGAGAAGTGCATGGCCACTACAAATAAGTAGTCCTTTATTTTTATAGTTTGCAATACTTTTGAAAAGCTGAAAAAGTATGACTCCTCTTTACCAAAAACAAGGATCTATGGGTTAAAACACAAACATGCACAGCCACACCTCCACACAGATTCAATTTTGCATTTAATTGCAGTGAGTTGATAAACCTGAGGTCAATTTATGGACTCAAAGGACCCCAAATTAAGAATTTCTGATCTAGAAGAATACATGATTTCAACGTTAAAGTTTAATAGGCAAATGAATCAATAAGTTGTCTCAACAACAGAGTTTTTTAAATGTAGATTCTGATTTAGTAAGTCTGAGTTGGGGACTGAGATTTGGCATTTCTGACACGTTCTCAGGATTATGTCACTGTTGCCAGTCCATAGATCATCCATTGAGTAGCAAGGCCTGAGATAATCTCTCAAATGTCAGTGATCTCAGCTGGGCTTTTAATAAGACTGGGGAGTCATGGATTTGAAGTTGAGTTTCCTGGTCAGTACCTATAGTCCAAATTTTTAGTAGCATAAGAGGTAATTCATTTGCTTTAGACATTAAGCTTGTTAGAAACACTGAAAATATGACATGATTTCTCACTCTGTCCAAATGTCTCAGCACTTGTGCCCAGAAGTGGCCTTCAGGAGAATCTGCATACAAGGCTAACATTGTCTACATGAAGAATTTGGATTTGCTCAAATACTTGAGTACCTGGTAAAGGCACAAGTGTTTTCTGCCATTAGATAGGGTATTCTTTGGCAGCTGTAGTCAAAGGTTTTGGTATTAATCCAAAAAAAAGTAATATATTAAATCATTGATAGACACCGAATCAATAAAGTAAATTGAAAACTAAAATTGCTTTAGTTGTAGGTGGTGGGACCTGGAAAGGGAAAGCCAGAGATTTCTGGAAACTCCCCAGCTATATTTCTACCTCCCTAAGATTTGAAAATCTTATTGCAAACATGTCTTGAAAAACACTGCAGAATGACCTGAAATGAATGGTTTGGATCTATGTTACTAGCAGGTCACCTCAAGAGTGTGAGTCTCCGTTTCTGAAGGTTTACCCAATATATTCACTTCAGAGATTGAAGAGTTAAAGAAATCTGGATTTGAATGATCCTTTTTCACACCCAGATCTGCTACTCTAAAAGTCTGTGAATCCATTCTTTTCTAACTTAATTAGGACCTGGAATTTAAATACAGTGTCAAGCATTTTGATATTTGTCCATCCTTCCATCTCCCAGGGTGAAGTAGCTGTTTTGTCATGGCCAGAAGTCACTGGTAATTATTTAGATAATTATATCCTACTGTTGAGAACCTAGACCTGGCTCATTCTTTTCCTCACTTTCAATTCGTGTGTGTGTGTGTGAGACAATATTAACTTTTCACTTAACTGCTGGAAATTGCAGGGAGCAGACAACTGCAGCTCAAAGAGGTGAAACAAAGGAAAGGAGGAAAAAAAGAGGAGGGAAAAGCTTTGCTGCCAAGTTTTTTTCTTAACGGAGGAAGAAAAAGATTTTATATTTCATAACAGAGAGCATTAAAATGATGTAGCCCCACACACAATGAAAACCTTGTGTTTTATTAAAGTGAAAAGGCATGCTCAAGGCCTCCATTACTCATTTCCGTATGGAATGGCAAAACTTCAAGTTTGAAAAGACTCAAGTAGCTACAATCAAACTTTCCCTGGTAGCAGCTGATAACACAGCACTTTCCAGAAATCCATTTTGTAGATTGTGCAGATCAGCTATTTTCAGGACTCTCAGAGGCTGAACTCTGCACAAAAGGGGTAGTAGCTCAGAAAGCCTGGAGATACTTAATGCTGGAAGAATGTTTTCCACTATTTTAGGGTGGGAATTGATGGGAAATTCAATGGGTGGGTAAAGAGGTCACTACCATAATGCGAAGGCCAATGTTTCAGTATCTCCATCCCACAACTGAAAAGGACCAAGGCAAAAGTACCCAAAAGCCTGTTACTCCACTCACCTTCCTCTTCAACCAGAAGGACAGGGTTCAGAGACTCGGGAGTAGACGTCAGGTAGCAAACAGCAAATCTCCTGCCAGTTCCTCATTTATGCTGGAGAACAGGCACCTGGTCTTCATTAACATTGCTGCGGTAGTTAATGCGTTGCAGGTGTGAAAGTGTGTGGCTGAAATCTGACAAAACACCTGTCTTTTGTAGCACCATTAGATCTGCCTAGTGTGGGACACGACCCCCTGGGGTGTGCTTTCTCCTGCCTTGAAAGCCACAGTAAGCATTGTCCTGTAATTACAAAATCAGAGTCATCATTGCTGGGAAGAATTCCTTAACAAATTATACCTAATTAGTCTGAAATTACCTTTAATTCATGGTGAAACCATAGGCTTAACTGTGTTCTATAACACCTTCCTTTTTATCTTTATGCAAATATGATTATACACTATCAAACTGGCACCACCAGGCATAAAAAACAGCTGCAGCTAGTTCTTTGGTTACTAAATGGGAACTGGACGCATGCCATTGATTATGTTTTCTGAAATGCTGCATCAAAAAAAAATAATAATAATATCAGCCAGTTCCTTCCCTGTGAATTCTAGTTTTCTTCCCCGCCCACAGAATCCTAATTGAAAGCTGTAAGATTGATCTCCCTTCCCCAACCCCCCACCTCCTCACCACATTTTCTGCAGACACGTGTGTACATCTTGCTGCCGCCCAATCTTTTAGAATGTCATTAAGTGTCAAAACATACCTCATTTTATTTCTGATCACAGCCTCTTATGATATGGCTTATTTGGTTCTCATTCTCATCTCAAATCTTCATGAAACTTTTGATTCAATGCAATTTGATTCATGTACTTTGGGTTAAAAAGTTACTCATGTAGCAGGCATGGATCTATGAGCTTTACATATACTCTGTTATCTAATCCTGGCTGCAGTCCTATCCACTATGTACTACTATTATTATCCCCATTTTGCAGATGAGGAAACCAAGGCACAGAGATGTTATATATCTTACATTAGGTCCGGAAGCTAGAAGAGACAGAGCCAGTACTCTTGCCCAAGCCATCTGTTTCTAGCACGCTCCTATCCCTTCTAATAGGCATTCCCAATGATGTCCAAGGTCTTTCTAATTGACACTGATTATTTCCAATTCTCCTATCATACTTCTGAGCACAACACTGTAGGAAATTTTTTCCAGTTTGTTGGCATGTAAAGGTGAAAAGTTTCACTGTCATTAGAGAAAAAAATCATAGCTAACTCCTCCGTTGAATCCATACAATTTGTGTAGCAATTATATTTCCTCCTCTACTCCAATGAAGGCATTTTTAGAACCAAAGTCATATTTTCTGTTTATTTAAAAACAAAAGCAAACTGAGTGTATCATAGGTATTTAAAAATATGTGTGTCTTTTAACTGGATCATACTTGGGTAACTTTTGCTTATATGAAAAAATGTTTGAGATGCTTTCTAAAACCAGAGTTTAATTCTTCAGAAAACAATTAAAAATATTAAATGCTTTTAGAGTTTAAGGTCTGTTTCTTCTTTCTGCATCTTCTAGATAAGTTCCTTGAAAAATTAGCATTGGCTTTGCAACAGTCATTCCCACCCTACAAACAATGACAGACCATATTATTGCTAAGTGCAATCCAATCCCAGGTTCTCTGAAGATTGTTCACTTTAAAAATGAACCCCAGACCACATCTAGGTTACTTTCTAGCTAGGTTTTTGCAAGTATACAAGAGATTAATTTTCTTGAACAATTTCAGGCTTGGTATGCAAAGTCAAACACACATCAGGTGCAGAAGTTGTACCAGACACCTCAGTAGGATGTCTTAAAGGTCCCCTGAAATGTAGTGGTGAACTGGTTAAAAAAATAATTACAAGACTAGCAGTAAGGTTTTGGTTGAATACTACTTTTGTTCAGTATCAATCAATTAAAATAAAAGCATTTTTCATGGTTGTTCATAACAAACATCCGGGTCCATCTGTGGCTATTTTATTTATGGCATTGCTGTTTTTTACCAACAAGTTGGCTAAAAATCAGGTTTTAAAATCTTAATTAGAATCAAAACATGATCTTCTCATTTAACGCCTCCATTCAAGTTCATGTTACTGCTGTGTAGAAAACGGAGTCTGCTTTCTGGAGGCAGATCCTGACTCCTGCACCATGGTAATCTACACAGCCGGCCCACAGCTGAGGGATGAGCTGTATTTCTTTACAGTATTTTTATTAGGCTGATTCCCACAAGTTTAAGAACACTGTAATCAGAGACACTGCAAGGTCACATTAAAATAAGAGGAGGAAACTGAACTGTCATTCAACCCGTTTCCATGAAGTTTAGAATTTTCAACTCATTTCAAAGCAGAGGATGTTCCTTTTCACATCCTTCATGTTTTGTAAACACTGCAAGTGATACTGGCTTCATTTTCATCAGTAGGAGCCACCAGCTTATGTTTATTATTTTTAATTATTAGGCCTTCTGCAAAGAGAACATTACTGCTGACAATTTATATTAGTGGTGATGCATCCTGATTGGTCAGACGTGTGATTCCCTCCTTCTTTCCTCACTAGTAATGTTTGTGATTATTTATAACCTCCACACTTTGGTGTGTCGTGTTTTTCCCTCAAACAATTTTCTGTGACACCAGTTAACAATGTGTAATTACTATAACCAAGGCTGGGTCTATTTGATGCCGAAGCATCCGGTTGGAAGGCGAAATTTAGTCAAACATCTGAATGTTTGAGCTGCATAAGGCCAAACATCTGGATGTTCCCAAATACTTTCTCAAATATTTGGAAACATCCACAGATTTCTCCTCGTGTAGACAAAACATCCAGATGATTAACTGAATGCTTCTCTTTTTATCTGGATATTTGGCCACTGAATTTTCTTTGGGTCCTCTATGTAAGAATATCTATCCAGCTGTTTTACATAGCCATTGCTACACCAAAACAAGAAACACAGGGAAAAAACACATCCTATTGCTCCAAGGCAAGTCTATCTCGTTTTCAGTAATCATGACAAACACCACACTGAAATATACATTACCTCCAGAAGGAGAAATCTTTCTGTAGTCTCCTCTTATCCATGATTTTGATTTCTGTGGTTTCTGTTACCCGCGGTCAACCATGGTCCAAAAATATCAAATGGAAATTTCCAGAAATAAAGAACTCATAAGTTTTACATTGCTCACCATTCTGAGTAGCGTGATGAAATCTCACACCATCCCACTCCATCCCGCCTGGGATGTGAATCATCCTTGGTTCAGTGTATCTGTGCTGTCTACACTACCCACTTGTGAGTCACTCAGTAGCAGTCTCGGTTATCAGACCCACGGTTGAGTTATCACAGCACTAGTGCTCAAGTTACCCTTGTTTTACTTCACAGTGGCTCCAAAGTGCAAGAGTAGTGATGCTGGCATATTGTTATAATTGTTCTATTTTGCTATTATTTATTATTGTTGATCTCTTTCTGTGCCTAATTTATATATTAAACTTTATCATAGGTATGTATGTATAGGAAAAAACATAGTATACATAGGGTTCAGTATTATCCGTGGTTTCAGGTATCCACTGGGAGTCTTAGAATGTACCCCCTATGTCCCAGCACTTTGGGAGGCCGAGACGGGCGGATCACGAGGTCAGGAGATCGAGACCATCCTGGCTAACACGGTGAAACCCCGTCTCTACTAAAAATAAAATACAAAAAACTAGCCGGGCGAGGTGGCGGCGCCTGTAGTCCCAGCTACTCGGGAGGCTGAGGCAGGAGAATGGCGGGAACCCGGGAGGCGGAGCTTGCAGTGAGCTGAGATCCGGCCACTGCACTCCAGTCCGGGTGACAGAGCGAGACTCCGTCTCAAAAAAAAAAAAAAAAAAAAAAAAAAAAAAAAGAATGTACCCCCTATGGATAAGGGGGAACCACTGTATATCCTAAAACCTAGGAAGAAAAGAGTTTGAGTGTCGAGTCTCAGAAAAGGAAATTACTTATCCAGTTTTAACACCTTGCAGTAACTATTTTTGTTGGCACTATAGTAATTTCTGAAGCTCCAGTCTCTGTGTTCCTTCTCCAGCCATGCTCTTTGGGCTCCCTTGAATTGTCCTCCATCTAGAGATTGACAAAGTTAGACCAGAAGCTATTAAAACATTCAACACTCTGGTTAAATGATACTAACTCAAAACTCAAAACAAATACATAACCTAAAAAAAGGGCAATTTTTGTAAGCAATAGCCTCTCATCCAGAAGCTGGTAGCCACACTACAATATGTGAACTCTTCCTGAAATAGTATATAAAGATTTATATAAATATGCATTTTTTGCAGAGGAGGGAGAGTACCTGGAGATTTCTTTAGTCTCTCAAGGGCTGTTTTTCAATGAGTACCTTCTCCTTAGTGGGCATATTTTTAATACTTTCTAAAATTATTTGTGAGTTGGGAGAGTCAATGCCACTTATTGTATGTGGTTGTTTGTGATGAATTCTAGCAACATTTTGTTTCCTCTGCTGGGCTGGTTTCAAAGATAACATGAAAATAATTTAAAGATATCAAAGACACTTTATATGTAGTCACCCCCAGCATATACTCCCTCTTAGCCAAGGATTGTTCAACTGCAAGAAACTGTTATCCACTCAAGCTTGTGAAGAACAAGGAGTTTAGCTTAAGGAGTCAGAGTAATCTCTTGGAAACAGATGGCAGGAAATACAAACAGGCCTCACAAGGGACTAGAACTAGGACCTGCAATGCCCAGAGGCACAAGGGAGCCACTCTTCTGGTCTCTGCCTCTCTGAGACCACATGGTCTCTCATCTCTCTGCCCTCTGCACTATTCTCTAATTCATCTAATCTCTCTGTGTCTTGGTTTTCTCACATGTACAATGAGGATAATGATAGAATCTACCTTAAAAGTTAGATGTGCCTATCAATGAGTTAGTCCTTACAGCATGCTTAGAAGACTGCCTGTCACATAATGAGCACACAATGAATGGCATCCATTGTTGTTATTACCATTGATTATTCTCTTTGCAGACCAAACTCTCCTGCCTGCTCAGCAGTACATATGGCTTTTGAATAGCCCCACTCAAATGACAGCCCCTGTTCCCCAGGTTTGTTTGTATGATTCTCATTCTCACAGTTAACTGACTGCTGATTCTGAATCCCAATTTGAAATTCTCAGGAGAGAGGATCTAATGAGCCCAGCTTTGGGCAGGTGTGTACCTCTGGCCCCATCAGCTGCTGCCCTGCCCAGGGATGCCACAGAGCTCATTCACCCATTCACGACCTGCTGGGCAAACTCCTAGGGAAAGAAGAGTGGGTCAGGGAGGAAACAGAAGGCATTCTTAATGCATACAGTAACATTTTAAACTTGAATTGTGTGTCGTTAAAGTTAGAACACATAGCTGAGCATAAAGGAAAAAAAAATCTGTGATCTCTCTATTTAGGAAAAATTTTATTTTTAATATTTTAGTATATATTTTATAATGCATTTTATACATATTTTTACCTATTTTATAAATGTAAAATGATACTCTGCATTTTGTTTGTAGTTTTTGCACTAACAAACTGAAATTTTCCATTAACTATTTAGTATTATTCTACAATATGTTTCTTAATGACAGGATGGCATTTGTTTAAATACATATAAAATAAAATATATTATAATAGCCCATCTTTGAACATTTAGATTATTTTCAATTATATAACTTATAACTGGTACCCTCACATAGCAGCTTTTGCATAAAATTTTATTCATATGGTTTTTTTCTTCACTTTTAATTAAACAAGAAATAAACTCATGTATGGCGCTTTATTTTCTATTTTTACTTTTATTGCATTATCTAGGAGTTTGTCTATTTTTATTTGTTTTTATCAAAGAGCCACTTTTTGGATTTATTTATCAGTCTATCAATCATTTAGGCAGGCTTCAATGGTAAGCTGCTAATTAAGTTAAAGATAAAAGTCAAAGACACAATAAGATTTAGGACATGATGAGAGTATCTATGGAATATGTAACTCTTTTTAAAAATGAACTTAATGATCTGTTCTGTTCACTTCAAACTTTCTGAGACTGCAAGCCTACTTTGCAAGAGGAAAATCTCCACAGCTATGTCATCTACTTGCTTATAGGGTGTAAAATTCAATTTATGACTAACAAATCAATATTGGCAATTATATTACTTGGATATTCATTTGTTTTGCATTTATTTATTTAGCCTGCTCTGTGGGTCAAATAAGAGGAGAATCTTAACAAAAAGTCTTACTACTATTGAACCTGACCATTTCTCCTTGTTTCTCTGACATTTCCACATAATTTCTTTCATTGGTATATTCAGATTCTATTACAGCATAAATTAATTATAGATTGAAATTTTAAATACTTACACTGCCTTTATGTCTGATTTACTATTACTTGATGTAAATTCTATTCAGTCATATACTAATATTGCTAATCCTTGCTTTTATGTCTGAACTTCACCAAGATATTTTTGCCTGAACTTTTATTTTCATACCTTTTGAGTTCCTTTAATATGGCGCTATATATATATATATATATATATATATATATGCTGCTTTAATTCTGTCTGATATCTTTGTTTTTGTTCTGCTCAGAATTTAATTCATTTATAACTAATTAGAACTGATCAGTTTTGCTAAAAGAAAAATTTTCCAAAAAGTTTAGTCGTGACTCTCTTAGAAATGAACACATATTAAGATTTTATTTAACACCCAAGCAAACCAGACAGATGTACTAATCAGCTCAAAAGAGAATCCGAAGGACAGACACATTTGATCAGGAATAGACATTAATGTACAAATGGGAGCAAACTGGTTTCTTGAGGGGAAGTCGGAGGTAGTTCAATTGACCAGGTCAGAGCAGAATTTGTGTGTTTATAGACAAGAATTACTTATCATTTGCTCTCAGTTACCAATAACTTACAGTTGTGAACTAACTCAAAGACAGCTAGTGGCTAGAACTAGATAACTTACAAGGGTGTCCTGTATGGAGTTAAGCATAGTTTTTCATTAAAGCTCACATTTCCCTGAAGTTTTTTTTGGTCATTCTCAATGCTTTCTGCTTTTTCAATTCTTTCCTATTTTATTTGTTTTCTATTTTATTTAAGTTATGTTTCTCCCTCTCTTCCATCTAGTTATTTATAGGAAATTAACTTCTCACTTATGGTTGAACTGTTCAACTGTGCATACTAATGTATTTTCCTCTAATTATTAACTTTAGATTACAACTTTTACTTCTGCCTACCAGTTTTTGTGATATAGTCCAGAACTTGAGGTCTACTTTCTTGCCTTCAAATAATCACTCTCACTTTAAAATATGCATATTTTTGAGTACTAACATTTTATTGTTTCCTTAATTTATAATTAAGATTTATGTTTTACAATGATAGCCCTCACCTTTCTATATTTCATTACTTCCCTATTGCTGAGTGTGTGTGTGAATGTACTTATTTCTTAGTCAGAAAAGTTTTGCATATATTTATAAAAGAAACATATGTGTAACTCATGCATTGGTAGTCATTGTATATCCAATAAAGTGTTTCTGGTACCTTTGTATGTGAATAAAACCTATATATATTGTAGAAATCTTTGGTGATAGTCTTTTTTTTCTCCCATTTAAAATTCTGAGGAAATCACTTCATAGTCTTCTAGCTTCTCATTATAAAGGGAAAACTGAAATCTGAAACTGGATGTTTTTTATTCTTTCATGAATGACCAATCTTGTCTGCCTAGATGCATGTCAGATGGGTTTTTCCCCTTGAACTTTAAGACTTTCATCAGGATATATCTACCTGTTGTTATTTTCATGAATATTTTTTGGGATTTTTTGAGCTCATTCAGTTTACAAAACCAGACCTTATTCACTAGCCCAGCCAAATGTCATTTAATCTTTCTGACTATTGCTTTCTTTCTGTTTATCCTGACATCCCCTTCAGTAACACTCACTCTCATGATCTCAGTAATTAATCCTCCAAATAACTTACCTCAGCTTTGATTGTCTTTATTTTTTTGTCATTCACCTCTGTATTCTGGAATATTTTTTACCAAGCATATATTCAATCCCCTTCATTTGACTTACTATGATGTTATTTCTACTCCTATTGCATTTTAAAACTGTGTTCTTAAATGTTTACTTTAAAAACATTTTTTCCCTTGGAACTCATTTTAAATTTCTGCCTCTCTCTGCAACCAGTTCCAATTTCAAATCTGTTTATTGTATTATCATCTCATCTTACAGGTTTTATTTTATAGAACCCATGTTTTTCTAATATTCATAAGACCACAAAATGGTATATAAACCATATTTCTGTTTCTTTCGATCATTTTTAAAAATATGCTTCTGTCTGTGAATAGTATGATCCTGGTTTTGTATGTGCCTGTGTGTGCCTACACATGCATCCAAAAAGCTGAACCCTAAGACTAGAGGAAAAGGACAAAGTCAGCCAGCAAGATCATTTGTGTCACACAAGTCTAGAAAGTCATAAATTCATTAACACATGTACTTATTAAAAAAAAAAAAAAAAAAAGGAGAAAGAGAGTCCCAAAGGAAGGCTAAAAACAAAAGAAATGGTTGAAACTCTTTTCAAGGATGTTCCAGCACCTCATATATCCAGCCAAGAACCCACCTTGCCCTGAGGACTCTCCTCAGGTAGATTTACTCCCTGGAGAGACAAAACTAGTGCGATTCCAGAGTCAGCATCCTTGGACATAGTTGAGGGTGAAGCTAAGGTATCCTTCTGAAAATGGGGCTGAGGATCCAGCCTAGGAATGCATATTGGGCTATGAGACTCACATTACTCATGCAAGAGACTGGAAGTTTCCTCTCTGAAAAAATGGCAACTTACAAAGACTCAGATCATGACACTCAGAGGCCACCCGCTGACAGGCCTTGCCCCTGCACACAGAAATTCTGATCTTCATTATAAATATGGACATACAGCCAAGGCTCACCACACATTTGAGAGAAGTCTCTAACAGGAAAGGCTGGCCAAAATAAACAAATAAGACACGCTTGCAGGAAATAAAGACAATACAGTGAGCAAAGAAAGGTTTAACTTTTTAAAAATATATTATTAATAGTCTCAAAGTAACCAGAAAAGATTTTTTGCGTCATGAGATAATAACACGTTGCTATTTTTTAAAAGACTTTTCACAGAACAATTAAATTAAAATGCTATAAAAGAAGGGACGATAACTGAGGAAATCTTCAGAAAGTAAAGCAAACCCATAAGAAAGGATTAAAAATAGGAAAGGAGGGAAAAAGTTAATAAAATCTGAGGAGGGGTCCAGGAGACCTCACATCTAAATAAGAATTTTAGGAGGAAGAAAATCGAAAAGTTGAAAACTAAGAAATTACCAAAGTAATAATGTCATACAATTTGCCACATCTAAAAGAAATGACTTTCTGGATTATGAAGACCCGAGTGCACATTGTGATGAATAGACCTACAACAAAGAAAATCTCTGTGAAATTTCACAATAGTATGGATAAAGAGAAGAGCCCAAAGGCCTCCAATGAGAAATAGCAGGTCCCTGAGGAAGGATGAAGAATGAGAAGAGCATTTGACGCAGCAACATTGGAAGCTAAATGATAAAGGAGCAAGGCCTACATTCTGTCAGCAGTGATTTTCAAGCCAGAACCCTGACTCCAGCCAAATTTTAAACCAAATGTCAAAGTAGAATAAGGATAGTTTCAAGCAGTCCAAGTATCAAAAAATTGTCCTGTCATGTTCCTTTTTGAAGGAAGCCACATAGAAACATACTCCATTACAACAGAGAAGTAAATCACAAATGAGGAAGATGTGGAAATCAGGAAACTGGAGGTTCCACACAGTTAAAGACTAAGGGAATCCTAGAAAAAAAAAAAAAAAAAAAACAGTGGTAAAAGAAGAGCCCAGGATGACAACTGTGCAGAAAGCCTAGAGGAAAATCAGTCCAGATGTGGAGCAGGGAGGGCTCCAGGAGCTACATGCCAGCACTGCTTGGTTGTAATGAGGAGATTTGCATTTCATTTGGAGAGTTTAGCAATAAATTAGTTACAGGTACACAGAAACTAAGCAAACCCACAGAAAGGAGGTAAGTCTTAGCTCTAGCCAAAACAAAAAGCTGTACAAGAAAGGTTATGATACAGTGTAGCTCAACTGTGAGCATTCTTTATATGATCATAATTAGATAAACACTGATTACTGATAAGATTAAGTATTGATATGATTATACTGAGAGGCGTGGGTGTATTAATTAGTTCAGGCCACTGTAACAAATTACCATAGACTGGTAGGCTTAAACAACACACATTTATTTATCATAGTTTTGAAGGCTGGGAAGTCCAAGATCAAGGTCCAGCAGATTTGGTGTCTGGTGAGGGCCCTCTTCCTGGTTTTTAGGCAGCCAGGTTCTTGTATCCTCATATGGGAAAGAGCAGAGAGAGCTCTCATGTCTCTCCTTATAAGGCCACTAATCCCATTCATGAGAGCACCACCCTCATGACCTAATTGTCTCCCAAAGCCCTCACCTTCTAACTTCATCACATTGGGAGTTAAGGTTTCAACATACAAATTTTAGGAGGATGCAAACATTCAGTCCATAACACAAGGGAAGGAACCTAATTCCTGTATTAGGAAATAATATCTAAACTAAAAAATTAGCAGTAGAATGTGTTAGTTGAATATGGAAACAGCAATAAGAGTTATGTGATTGCCTTAGAAGGATGAGGATGGGGATAAGGAAAAGGAGACAAGCATTGTAAGTTGTTCAGTTGCTTTTTAAAACTAGAACTAAATATATTACTTTGAATAAAATAAAACTTTAAATTTAAATTTATAATAAAGGAACACAATCAAAATATATTTTTCTTCAGATTATTCAAACTCTATGCTCATTTCTTTATGATTCAGAATTATTCACAAGATCTTTTTTCCCCCTAGTTTCTCATACTGAAATAGTAAAAAGTCTATTCAGGGCTGGTATTTCCCTCAGAAACAGGGTGGGAGAGTCTTCTCGGCTTGCAGTTAGAGGATATCTTTCAGATTTCAAGTGATGGGCTTTGGGCAATATCAATGACCCAGTAGTTTGAAGGACACAGGAACAGAGATAGGGGTCTGGAAATCCTGGAAGGTGGGGAGACGGGGTTTTAACATCAAGGATTTCTTCATTTCTAGGAAAACTGCTATTTCAGGGTTAAACCAAGTGTGGGACAGCTTCCTTCCAGGAGTGGAAATGATCTCCCTTATTGCTCGAGAAAAGGTTGCTTTACTGTCTTTGTTGGCCCTGTGCTTCCAATGCCCTGAAGTCTCCAGGCCCATTCCTCAAGAGCAGTTCCACACCACATCAGTCAAGAAATGTGCCCTCTTAGGAAGCTGCCTCTCTGTAACTACTGCCACTACAAAAGCTGGCTTTTTGGTATGACTGCCCACATTCATGGATTTGTGGGTCAGATTTCTCTAGACAGCTCCCTGCTGCATCAATTAAGACATCTCAGCCTCAGGAAATGACTTTTCCAGAGCCGCTGCCACAGAGCCTCTGGAGGCTTCAGCTCAGTTCCTCCAGCCACCCAAAACTCTGACCTCAATTCTGCTCACAGTCAGTGAGAAAGAGGATCCAAATTCTGCTTTCTCTGTCATCCTAAATTCTTGTCTACAGTATGGGTCTCTCTGAGTCCTCATGTTGTCCATAAGCCCCAAGATTTCTTCCACTTGCTTGTCACAAAATCACAAAACTTCCTTACAGCATTCCACCTGGGGGTCCTTGCTTTTGACCACCATTGAATCCAGTAGGAATTCCTCAGGTTTTCTGACATTTGCATAGCTCTATTTCCCAGCTGTCAGTGCTAATGAACAGGCTTTTTCATAAATTTTTTAATTTTCTAGATCTTTTCCACAGAGGAATGTCTAAATATTGTCAGCCTAAATCAGCATACAGCAAGTATCAGTTAAAATTAGGTTCACTCACCAAGGTCATGCCTTTGCATTCCAGCCTGGGCAACAAAGTGAGACTCCATCTCAAAAAAAAAAAACATCAGGTTAACTCAGTTGCGTTTTACAGAAACTCAAAACGAGGGTACTTAAACGAGACTAAGGTTTACTACCCCCTCACATAAAGAAGTAAGGAGTTAAGCAACCAGAGTTGATGTAGTGACATCTTTTATATCATTGCTCTGCCATCCATACAAAATGGTACTTGTACTCATGATCCAAAATGGCTGCCAGGACTCCATCCAACAAATCTGTCTTCCAGGCAGAAGAATGGAGGAAGGAACAAGAAACTGTGCTCACATTTCCTTTAGAGGACACCTTCTAGGGCCACATCCAATTCTACTTATTTCTCACTGGTCAGAGCTTAGTAATGTGGCTTCATTGAGCTTCAGAAGAAGTTGAAAACACTGGAGTCACTAAAAGTCCTTGGATATGAAAAGAAAAACAGTGATTCTAAGGAGGCTAAATGTATTTGATAAGAAGTTTTTTAAGGACAAAATAAAAGAAAAAATAGAAATAATAAAAAGTATATGACCCTTCTGGGATTTATAGGCTTCGATCTCTCTATCACGAGGTCAAACCACAGAACAAAATCAGACAATATAAAGAAAAGCAGAAAGATAAGGGATGGAAAATGTATTGCTTTCACAAGAAATCTAACCTTCTATTCTTAGAGTCTCTTAATTCTGTCTATCTATTTATACACATATTACATAATTTCTGTTAAACCCAATTCTCAATATTAGAATAATTTTTTACAACTTAGTGTCTCCCAGGCTTGAGCAAAATCCTAGCACAAGGGAGAAACCTAGTAAGTTTATATTAAATGGACAGTTGGATAAGGGGATATATGACTGTCGACAGCATGAGTTTAGCAAAACACATTGCCATGCACTAGTTATCAAGTATTAACAAAGCTTCTGTTGGATGCATACTATAGCAATGATTATGACAAAGAAAATAGAATCCGTGCATTATGCTATCCTGGATCTTAAAGCAGAATCTGTGGAGTACTTTTAAACCAACATCAGGAAGCAAGTATAATCACCAGTCTAACATTCTACCACCAAATATCTGAGATGAGCCAAAAGCCAGCCATGAATCCATGTTACATATCGATTACAATGAATACATTATATAATTCAATGGAAATAGAGAAGGTACCAGAAAATGTAAAGTCTGTTTGCTAACCTCTGGTTATTTTTTTACAAGATTGATAGATTCTGATAAACTTCAACCTCATAGCACAAGACATCTGTAATGACTTTCTTATGCTGTATCCAGTTGTGGGGCGATTGCTGTGACCTTTGAGTATGCACTTAGATCCTAAGATGTTTACAATAGTTCTCAAAGATAAAGTTTCGCAGCATAGGTTAATTTTATCCTTAAAAATTACTATCTTTCCTTTGATTTACCCTTCCCTGTACTCTCGTTAAATTACCTAGCTCTTCACTGGCCCCAACAACATCTTAGCAGACTTAGGGCTCAAGCTTCATAGGTGAAAACCATCCCCCTAACTCTGTGATGGACCTTATGAATTCACAAATCTCCCTTCTGCCAACTCATAGGAGCTAGGTGACAAAACTAGGAATTGAGACTTCTGAACAAGCTAGAAGTGGAACCCAAGTCATCAGTATTTTCACCTGTGGCCCTGATAGGTGGCACCCTCATCTGACCCACACAGCAACCCAAGTGCAACATGTGGGTCAACCACACTCTAGAAATGGTTTCTGCCTCTCCTGCAGCCTGATACTTTGATTGCATTGTGGTTGCTCTAAAAGCCCTAATACAGAGGTCTGTGGATTCTTCTCCTTACTATGCGGTTTGAAGCTGGGCAGAGGGGAGGAGACTTCAGAAAGAAAAATTGCCCAGTGTACCGTGACAGCTGTATAATTAGGCAAGGCAGGCCAGTGCTTACAGCATTTGTCATTCAGCAATTGTTCACACTCCCGGTTCCATAGCCAGGTGCTTCGAAGAATGAGGTGATGATAATGTCTTTATGTGACTTGAGCCTAAAGGACGTTCAAGCTCACATAGGCCAAGCAGGAACCCTGGCAGAATAAAATGAGCACTGCTTTACTTTCTTAGTGTTCACCAGTCTATTTGTCATAAAAATTAAATACACTTTGTTAGGAACCTTTAAACATTACTAAAAACACATTCAACCAAAGGAGGGCTGTAGGAAAGATTTGTAAATTTTTGTTCCCAATTGTTTCCCCAAAATTTGAGATTTGTGATTTGTGACTCCCTTTGTGAAAAGACGGAGTTAATGCCAATGAACAGGAAGTGGACTGGAGGGATGGGGTCTGCACAAGAGTTACTGAAGCAGCCTGCGCCTCTTTGGTCTTCTATTTATCCAGAAAAAGAAGAATCTCTCCTATTTTAAAAAAAGCTTAAATATCATAACTCTGACTGTTTCATTCAACTGTACAATTCCCCCATGAATCATGATCTCCTAGCACGCTGTGTACACACAAAAATACCTCAGTTTCTCACAGTTAAAATTCAAATAATCATGTCTGTAACACAGGTCTTTTTTACCCTGAACCATGTTATCTCTTGGACTTATTTTCAATTTGTTTTTTTAATGATGCTCCACCTTTTTATGGTCCACTAGCAACAAACGTTACCTTTCCTCCATCTTGCCTTCTTTTACTTTCAGTTCAAGTGTACATCATGCAGTCATCCACTGATCTTTACCAGACTCCTTGTAGTAATGCCAGGCTGTGCCTGAGGATCTGTGGATTACATTGCAATTGTTTTGCATTTTAATCTGCAATTGACTCCTATTTTGAGAAGAAACCTAGCTCAGCCTCATCTCTTAAAACTGTCCTTCTCCACCTTCAGTGGTAGACTCACAACAGCCTCTGTTTTTACTATGTGAACACTGACCCTCATGCCTGATGGCCATCAAATCCAAGGGTACCAATCGGCTTCTCTGGAAGGGAACTGAGGATGCTCAAACATCTGAAATGAGACTGCAACTGGCTTATATGAATTTGGGAGCTGTGAGGCAGCCATGCACGTAAGATGCCAGAATAGCAGGTGTACTGACAGAAATTATAAAGTGTAAATACAGAAGGCAATACAAGAAACATGCAGCCCCAGAAAAGCAAGAAAAGACCAAGACGACGCTGACTAGGCTCTGGTCTGCATTCCAGATGCTTGTTCCAGTCCTTCAGGGCCAACCACTCTTCCTACTCATGAATTCTGAGAGATTCCTCTCTGATCTAATAATAATGTGTAAGGTTTTACTAATTCTACTTCAGTTAATTGGAGTGGGATACTGTTGCTTCTTGTGACAGGGAGGTGGAAGTTTTATTATTTGAAAAATTTCCAGAGAGGAAATTTTGTTTTGAAAAATATCTTGACGAACTACTTGGACTAGAAGGTTAGATCTGAGGACACAGCAGGTGTTAAAGCAACAAAAGAGAACACTTAACTCGTCTACATAAACAGGATTTTTTTTTTCCTTCTGAAAGAGAGGAATAAAGAGAAGAAGCAAGCAAGAGGAAAGAACAAAAATAACTAGTAAATGGTTTGAGGCTGAATGACTTCTCAGAGTACGGACAATGAAAATTCCCTGGTGGCAGAGTTGTTAGACCATTTTAAGGATGGTGACATATAATGTTCAATTTGAAATTCTTTGTTGCTGCCATGAAAACATTCCATTTGTCTACATCCCACCCACCTATCCTCTGCACCAGTGTCTGCTTTGTTTGCATACGAATTTTTGTAGAAATTGAGCAATGGGCTGTTTCATAAATGTTTATTTTGGTACAGAATATGTAGAGCAAATGAGAGAGCAGGGGCTCAGATGTATAGGTAAGCATGATCTCTTGTCTGATCTTTTATTTTCTACATAGTGTGAAATAAAGATTAAAGACCATTTTATTAGAATGGAAGGGATTGATGGGGTTTGGGGCATGCCACCCCAAAGTATGACACCTTGGCATTGGAGAAAACCACAGAAGCAGGAAGGTCTTTCTGACCTTCTCCTGCCCTCTCACTATAAAATGTAGAAAGAATTCTCTGACCTTCACCAGAAGTAGGTCGTAAGACCCTCATGTAAGAGAGGCCCACCCAGAATAGAGGAATGTCCTTATCTCTGAAGACATGGGAATAGAGTAGAATCTGAACAAACAGGCCTTGCTAAGTCCCCCCGAAACCCCAGTTTATTATCATTAGATCATACCCCTTTTATCCAACCATACTTTTCCACAGCTCTCCACTTCATCAAACTTAGCATAAAAATATACTGGCTTTCCCGTTTCTGTGGGGTCTCATTTTCTTATGGCTCCCACATCACATAAAATGTATATTAAATAAATTTATATATTTTTCTTTTGTGAATCTGTTTTTTGTTATAGAGGCCTTGACTGTGAACTTAAGATGAGAAGAAAAGATACTTCTCTCTTAGAGGACTATATATAAGTCCCACATAACCCTGCATTACATATGCAACCCCAAGAATCTTGATTCAAATGTAGCCCCTCCTCTGCTCATAAATTCATTTTGGATATGTAAATCTAAGTTAAATCTAAAAGCAACAATCCAAACACATTACTTGCAATGGCTTTTGAAGTCTTCAGGTATATAGGGTGTAATCCGCTAGAGAGATAAACAAGATGAGTACTGCTGTTAAAATAAATTTACTCAATGGTTCCGTGAACTTGGAGCAAAGATATATTAGATTTATGATTTCATTTCTTTAAAAAGTTTTTTTTTTTTTTTTGCTTTTCAAAAAGACTCAGACTAGCATTCCTTTAAATAGCAAACTCATCTAATGCATTTAAAATACAATTTAGTTTTGCAAAACGGATTTACAAGTAACTTTTCAGGAATCCATCTATTGACTAAAGAGAGGTATGTCTGTTATGCAAAGCACTGTACTTAAGTACCTTAAGAAATAATCCCAGTTCATTATTTCTTAGCCTATCTAGTGGGTGTTTGTATTTGTTTTATAGCTTTTTCCCCTCTTTGATTTACATTTACGAGACAACTGGAGAGAGATGATGTGAGATGGTTTTTATTTTTATGAGCAAAAGGAACCACATCAACCACAAGTAGCAGAACACTGCCACGGCTGAATTATGAAGGTCTTCCCAGCAGCGGGAAAATTAAAAGGGCATTTTGTCCCTACTTTCACTTCTTATGGGGAAATCATGCCCTACAGATGTCTACCAAGCAATTCAATTGTAAGTATGAAGCTATGGTTGCACCTTCATTCAGTTGCTTATGTTACCAACACAACTTGAAACTAATTTAAATGTATTAAACTTCCATTCAGCTTTTGGGTGTTCATTTGTGATTATCTGCTGGCAACTGATATGACTCTAATTAATCAGCCAAAATAATGAATAATGGCCTAATTCATCTTTTTCATGACTCCATGAGCATATACCATCATGAGACTATTGAGTTAAAACCTAGATATGCCCTCTCTTCCTAAAATAAAACTGGACTTTGAAACCATGTCATATTTACTACCAGTTACACAAAGCTAGATACAAACATATTTAATTGACCGGCAAGTATAATCCCATAACTATTACTGCCCTATCTTGCCTACACACACACACACACACACACACACACACACACACCTCCATTTCTCAGAGGGTGCAAATTGGCAGCACATGAGCCAAACCTAGCCCACAGATGAGCTTTATTTGGTTTGCATGTTAGAAATCACATGGTTATAAAAGACTACGCATTAACATTTGAAAATTAGGAGATTTCACATATAAATTCACATTTCTAACTTCTCTTGAAGAAAAAAAGAAAATCTGGCAACACTGGATTGGAATTCCATAGGGCGATTATCAGCTGGAGCTGAGATGCAAAGTCCCTCGGTTGGGACTTTAGGCTCTCTCAGCTTTGCTGCAGTCCCTCCATACTCCATTACCTTTCTTTCACCCAGTCCACAGCACACATTTACCCTCCTAGCAGATGTTTGAGTTTGCAATTCCTGTCCTACATTGTTCTTCTTCCCTGTGTTTTTGGAAAGCACCTTCTCTTTAGATGCACTAAACGCTAAACTGCTTCCACCAGAGAACCTCAGGAAATCTGAGCCTCCATTTTCACTTTCTGTGCTTTTACAAATTTAAAAAGGTATCCCTATATATAACTAAGCCTTAAAATACAGGTGTGTGGGACTTTAACACACAGACTCTAATCATAAACATATTTAGGCATTTTTCTCCCTGCAACACAAATTTTCATCTAATTTATGTTAATCGAATGAATTTTAAAAGTAGCATAATTGTTTAAAATTGGTCTGTTTGGGGAACTAACATTGAGGTAGAAAAAGAATCACTTCACATGTAGCCGAATATCTCATTCGAACAGTGTTATGTTTCTGTTTGTAACAAAAAGTAAACATGTTTATTAAAAATATGTAAGAGACCAGGAGCGGTGGCTCATGCTTATAATCCTAGATCTTTGGGAGGCCAAGGTGGAAGGATCACTTAAGCTCGGGAGTTATGCCCAGCCTGGGCAATATAATGAGACTTCGTTTCTACAAAGAATTTTTAAAAATTATCTGAGCATGCTGGCACATGCCTGTAGTCCCAGCTACTTAGGAGGCTGGGGTGGGAGGATCATTTAATCCCAGCAGTTCAAGGCTGCAGTGAGCCATGATTGTACCACTACACTCCAGCTTGGGCAAGACTCCATCTCAAAAAAATATATATAATATATACATATATATGATTATATATATGTATATATTATATATGTGTGTGTTTTATATATACATATTTCATATGTATATGTTATATATGTGTATGTTATATATGTATATGTATATATTATATATGTATACATGTATATAAGTATATATGTATATAATGTATTATATATTATAATACATAATACATAAGTGTATATATATTATATATAATACATAAGTGTATAATATATAAGTGTATATATATATATAAGTGTATATATAATATATAATATATAAGTGTATATATATTATAGTGAGAGACAGGAATATATACAAAAGAAATATATATATACACACACAGGAATATAAGGAATATATATAGAAACATATATTCCTCATATATATAAGAGGCGGTCTGTATTAATAGTGCTGACTATGTTTTGAAAATGAAGGTTGTTATTTTAGAAAAAACTCAATCTATTCAAATGTTGGATATAGTCAGTGATGTTAGGGTTTTGAAACTATACAATTATAGCTACGAAACACCTCTCCTATTGACATTCTCTAACGAAAATAATAATAACCTTGTCATGGTGCATCTGAAATATATAATCTCCGTTTCTTTCTTTTCCCATTGGAAGAATTGTCCTATGATATATGCTTTCCAGAGAGTTCTCTTATTGTTTCTTTGCAAAACAAACTGTATTGGAGGACACAGTTTGTATCACAAAAATGTTATTTTTACTCCAATTAAGGGTTGTAGTATTTTACATTAAGATTGCCCTGGTATATTCAAAGCATGCTTCATTGAGAAAATGTTCTCTTTACATAACTCTTCAGGTTGTTATGTACTTAGTAAAGTACAAGTGAATGACATAGCACTATGTGAGGAACTCCGCGTTCCCTAGAAACCATCTCCTTACTTTTTTCTCACCAGAAAACATGGTGACATACACTATTACCCTCCTTTTTCAAATAAGACTAAGATTCTGAGTCATTTGCTGAGGTCGACGTCATATGGCAAATTAACAGAGGAGACTGGTTCTCTGGCTTTAAGGTTCAGTGTGTGTCTAGATCTGGATCTTGGTTACCTCCTGAGCTAAAACTCTTCATAAACGGGCCTTAAGTAAATTTGTCTGCTCCGAAGGGTTACAACCGTTGGTCCCATAGACTAAGGCAGAGAAAATGGGCTGTGTTAATGTCATCTCTTTAAGCCTCAGTACTCTCAGCTGTAAATGGGTGTGATGATTCTTCCCTACTATGGCAAGACTTAAATTTAAGACAATATACTTGTTATGTCTGTTACAGTAGCCTAACCTTGCCCTAAGACAACAGTTAGAGTAGTTATTACCTACTATGAACTCATTTGTTCTCAAGCTTGAGCATGTGTCAGAGTCACCTGGAGGGCTCATGAAAATGCAGATTATTAGGTGCCATCTCCAGAATTTCTGACTCAGTAGCTCTGGAATGAGATCTGAGAATTTCGGTTTCTAACAATTTCCCAGGTGACACTGATACATCCTGGGCACACACGTTGAGAACTCTGCCCTAACTAACATTGTCAGTAAATCGCTAAGTATAGCCTGGAAACATAGACCCTCACAAAAGTCATCATCATTCCATTATTTATTGGCCATCCTATGTGCACATACAAAATGACTTACAGGTCTTCCAAAGGAATCCTAATAAAAGTAAGACTAAAATAGCAATGTAAAGATACTTTAATCTCTGCTTTATTCAGTAAAGCATACATTTGACAGAGTAATAAGTTATTAACTTACCACAGCAATATGTTAATTTCACCATTGTTTTCTTTTTCTTTATCTAAGATAATTCTGTGAGTTCCCAATTCTAGTGATTCAACGAAATCCATAAAAATAGGTTCGCCTATTTACTAAATGTAGTTCTTTGATATAGATGATACTTGATTGATTTTTATATTATATGAGTGCATAAGTAACTCTGGCATTCAGAAATGATAATATTCTCCTATCTTTGATCAAATTAGAAAGCCATGTGCATTAAAATGGGTTAAAAGGAAAAACTTGCATGTCTAAAGTTAAAGCATGCCTAATGCATTGAAGAAATTGTTCAACACAGTTCATCCTGGTAAAAATATTACTTCTGTAGTCAAGCCAAGGTTAGTGTCAGGTTAGGTTATCTGCAATTCAAGTGCCAGATGTGCCTCTGTGTGTGTGCACGTGTGCGTGCGTGAGCACATGTATGTGAACTTCCCACTAGAGAGTTAGAGACACTCCAGGAATGACTTTACGGAAAGTTTTCCTTACAGAGAGCTAAGTTTAATACTCTTTGGGTAACTTTGTCCCCACTTCATTTTTTCCCTATCTTCTCTTGACACTCTTTGTTGAGCCAGCTACTGTTTTTCTCCAACCTGCTAGGTTTTCAATAAATTTCCTGTTGTGCATTGGGATAGCAGTGTTCCTGGAAAATCGCTTTTCCTAGATGATCTGCGCCAATATCTCCCATACACACTTTTAAAATAATTTAGAGAAAAGTAACAAAGTGCTTACAGTGCAAGAATTTACTCCAGAAGACTCCAAACCATTCACTGACATTTTACAGTTTTAATCCCAGCTTCAATTTCATAACTGGTGCTCAAAACAGAAGAGGTGCACTGAGGTGCGCACTTGAAAAGACATTTATAGCCTTTCATTTTGAGATTTCAAAAACATTAGCCAACATACTCAAATTCCCTTAAAATTCATGTGGAGAACTAATACACTATGCTCTTAAAAAAAAAACAAAACAAAACAAAAAAAAAAACCTTGTGGAATTAGAGCTGAGAACCATTCAATAACCAGTTGTGAAAGTAAAAAACATTAGAATCAGAATCGTCACGGGAGCCTGTGATTTGTAAGAAAACCTTGAGAGTTCAAGTAGTTCATTTTCTAGCCTTCAAACAGTACTCTATTTAAAAAGTGCCAATTTTGAAAAATACATTTTTTGGCCTCCATATCAAATTGTCTGATGGATGGTGTATAAGCAAAATGACAATAATCATAGTTAGCACATAGACACCATTTTAACACTTTTACAGGTATTTAATTCACTGAGGCTTCATGATACACCTGTAATTTAAGTATATCCCCATTTTCCAGTTGAGGAAGCTGAGGCTCAGAGAAGTTAAGTAACTTGCCCAAGGTCACAAAGTATGTGTGTGGCAGAGCCAGGATATGAACACAAGCATTATAGGTCAAGAGACTCTCACCATGGAAGCCTCTTGGGGAATGGGGAGAAGAGTCACATAAACTCCTCCAGAAATTGCATCATGGAAAAAATAATCCAATTTAAAGTAACCCTAAAGCTCTAATTATTTCTTCTTTTACTTGATTGGTGATCAAATTCCCTTCTAGCCTTCTGGGGAGGTTACTAAGAAGCTATGACACAAACAGCACCAGCTACCCACAATCTGTGTTTCCTTTGGTGACCAGTCAGCCTCTTTATATTGTCATCTTAAGGCACAAATAAGGGCAAGGATTAGAGGCCTCCTGGCCTCCAAGCTGCTGCTCTCACACTCCCTGTCCTCTGGATCTCACAGCTCTGGTGGTCCAGGAGCAAAGAGAGAAAAATCACAAAGATGAAATTCTTCCCTGAGTTGAGAATAATGAGGAAGGTGTTGTGTCAACAACACAAACAAGGAAAAGTTGCCCTGATTCCATCATTTATGCCCCCTGAGATCATTTGTGTAGCTCAGGGCATACAAAAAGACCTGACGTCAAGCTCAGTTCCTGCCTTTGATGACACACAAATAGAAGTCACTTTTACACATTCACTGATTCTGCACATATTTATTGACAGTCTAGGGTAGGCTGGGTACTAAGATGGTTAAGATCCAATACTCGTGCTTGAGGAGTTCTGAGTTTAGACTGCTCTATGCCTTGGTTTCTTTCAGCCGGAAACAATAACTCTATACCCCACTTCTCCCCGAGGGTGCCACTCAGATTTCTGAGATATGAAAAATGTGGGAAGGAAAGTTCCTGCAAAGCCCCAATCCTTAGAAAAGCAAACTTCACCGCCACAGTACACAGTACACACTCCAGAGTCACCCACTGCCAAGAGGCCAGCCAAGACACAGACTCCACCGGAGCGCTGATGTCTCCAACTCATGGCCCGCTTTCATTCCTCTCTTCCCCAAACACTTTTAAAATTTTTTTCTGGAATCAACCCAAACTCAGCAGAGTTTCCAGATCCATGGAAGTACAGCATGCAAGCAGCCCATTTCCTGACAATGCTGCAGAGCTTCAGGGAACACATTTTGTTATTTCCACATTTATGAGTCAAGCTGAAGCCCTGAGCCTGACTCCTGACCAGGCTTTCCCCCACCTGGGAATGCTGCAAAGCTGAGGGGGGAAGGAAAATGGCACTGAACATGCATGGAGAAGTTAACAAAAATAAATGTTCCAATGGCTGCCTAGACAAAAACATTGGCATCGAAGGGGTTTCTAAAAGGGACTGAGGTGTGAAGATCATTTTCTGAGCCCTGTTCAGGTTCTTCCCATGATAACTTGTTCTGGTGTGATTGCAAAGAAAGCAAAGTTTCAGGAAATGTGGCTCAAACTAAATGACACATTCTCTAAATGAACCCTTTCTTTCTTAAAGCAACCTGAAAAATGAAACAAAGGGACTATACATCATTTCATCAATAATAAAAGTGTTTAAGCACTTAATATGCACACAGCATCATGCTAGGCATCGTGAATGGTACAAAGAGAAATGTAACCATCAAACAAATTATTTTCAAATATCTACAAGGTGTCAGACATTGCATTAGCTATCGGAAATGAAAACACAGGTAACGCATGGCTCTAGCCCGTTCTGCAATTTCTAAACAGTTTTAAAGCAACAATGGGAAAAAGAAAACTGGTCATGCTGACTGATGGTATTTAGGAATAAGGAGAAGTTCTGAGATCTACTACACTTTTTCCATTTTCTGGAGAAATATTGTTGAGTGGTTGAGGTGGCTTGTCAAGAAAAGTAAGTTGTCTTTTAGTTGATAAGGTAATTAGGAAGGAAGGAGTCCACTCCACTTCCAAGCTGTAACTGAAATTTTGAATGAAGGAAAACAAATTTATAAAGATGAGTCAAAACCAAAACTGAACACTGGTAGGGCGCCGGTTCCTACTGAACTTCACTGCGACAATATGGCTGATGCTGTCAATAAGGATGGTGCTGCCACATATTGCAAGTTGGTGTTTGTTATCAATATGTAACACAATGTCAAGTAGGAATTTTCTTGTTGCCCTGACATTTAGCTAAGACCCAATCTGAGCACCTGACAGTAAATTTATCACATTCTAATTTCAAGGAAATTCCCTAAGAGTTACTGAGAGGCACCAGAGCAGAGCCAGTCCTGCCAACAGCCACCTCTCTCTCCTCCCACACCAGTCCCTATGAAAAGATGACTGAGAAGTGAGAGGTGTGGGACTTCCCACTCAGAAGTGGGAGCGCAGCATTGCTGTACGCAGTTAGTTCCTCCCTTCTCATTGCAAAAGGGTTGTACAGTGCTACATTTTCGTGGGAAAGAAACCCCTTGCAGGAAGCTGTAAGACAGTGAATGGCTGAAGGGCAAGAGCTAATATGGTATACAGGAAAATAAGCTGGAATCAGAGTTCCCAAGTCAGGAAACTGTGGAGTGAGAAGTCTACAGAGACTCTCAAAGAACCACATAGGCAACCCACAACAGAAGGAACACTAAGATATCTGCAACGCAGCCAGACGCAGTGGCTCATGCCTGTAATCCTAACACTTTGGGAGGCCGAGGCGGGCGGATCACCTGAGGTCAGGAGTTCAAGACCATCCTGACCAACATGGGGAAACCCTACCTCTACTAAAAACACACAATCAGCTGGGCATGGTGGCACATGCTACTCGGGAGGCTGAGGCAGGAGAATTGCTTGAACCCAGGAGGCAGAGGTTGCGGTGAGCTGAAATCGCAGCACTGCACTCCCGCCTGGGCGACAGAGCCAGGCTCTGTCTTGAACAACAACAACAACAAAAAGATATCTGTAATGCAGAGAGGCCATCAATGGATGCCATAATCACCCAGCCCCTTCCCACCCCCGACTTGAACAAGAGGGGAAGAACACAGAAGAGGAAAGGGTAAGAGGATCTTATAATTTGTTGTGCATACCAAGACAAATGGTGAGAGTTGTTATTAATAACTACACCAGGACAACAGGCATAAACTGGAACTATCCCTGGAAAACTGGGGGGGCACAGTGGCTCACACCTGCAATGCTAGCACTTTGGGAGGCCGAGGTAGGTGGACCACCTGAGGTCAGGAGATTGAGACCAGCCTGGTCAACATGGCAAAAACACGTCTCTACTAAAAATGCAAAAAATTAGCCAGGCATGGTGGCGGGCGCCTGTCATCCCAGCTACTCGGGAGGCTGAGGCAGGAGAATCACTTGAACCAGGGAGGTGGAGGTTGCTGTGAGCCAAGATCACACCACTGCACTCCAGCCCAGGTGACAAGAGCAAAACTCCTTCTCAAACAAACAAACAAACAAAAACAAGAAATAAATACACATAATACACAGTAGTAACACACAAACGGTAAATAAAGTTCAAAATCCAGCCTTCCCTGCTTCTCAGTGGGGGATCTGGAGTGAGCAACTTAACCTCTGAGAGTCAGTTTCTATGTCTGTAAAACAAGAATCATATAATTGCCTTAGAGAGTTGTGAAGTGATATAAAAGCATCTAGAGAGATGCTTGACAACAAGGGCTAATTGTGTTGTGTTCAACAAAGGCTAGTCTTCAGCTTCCCTCTCCTCTACGCTGCCATGATAACACTCCAGAGTTCTCTGGAGAAAGAATGAGATGTGCTTAACAGACAGGATGTAGCACAATGAACATTAATTTCTTTCCTACTGACCCAGATGCTGAGCTGCTGAGCAGCTGAACTCTTGACAGTGTCCAAACTATGTGTCATTTCATGTCCATTTATTGCTTTCCTACATGGTCTAAGACCTTTGAACCAAACTCATTGTGAATGTGTTTGTGTGTGTGTGCACACACGCACATGCACACACATGAGGGGCAGAGGAAGGAGAAAGTTTTAGGACCCCAAAAATTATACCCCCCCCCCAATGCTCACACCCATGACCAACTCAGAAAAGAAAACAGGTGAAAAGGATTTAGTCTCAGGAATGGTAAGAATTAGTTCTTGTGGGGTTCAAGCAAAAGGAAATTCATATATGCTTTCTTTCTCCAACAAAATCCCAGGCATGGGCAAAATGGATTTAAAATAAAATCAAGTTGAGTATATAAAGAGAAAAAAAAAGGTAAGCAAACAAGGGACAACGTTCAATCAGAGAACTATGTAGGGAAGAAGTAAATCCACCTTCTTGGTGTTGGAGATAAGAGTGGGTATTTATGATCACATAGTTATGAATGAGTCTAAACTCCTCTCTTGCATCCATGTGATTTCTTTAGACATTTCCCAGTAGAATATATTTGATATTGTGCAGTGGCCATTCACCTGCTCATCTAATAACACATATTGAGCAACCTCCATGTGCCAGACACTGTACCAAGTGTTTTACATATTTTGGCACATTACAGTACATATATGGCATTGTAGGGCACAAGAGAGAAAATGGTTGACTGTATTATGGCAGGATTTGAAGCAGAAGCAAATCCTAAAACAAACACCATTATAGCATTAAAAGGTGAGAAAACTTGGATTATTGTCTATACATTTTATAAGAAAAATGACACTGCCCAATTCATGCTCCTTCTTATTTTAAGGGTGTTTTGGGTATTAGCAGGTTACGGTATATTACTGTAGCAAGTATTTGATGACCAAAATGGGACAATATTATCTGCCTCTGCATGTGCTTGTTTCTCTCTAGCAGGAATGGAGCATAATAATAGGTTATTATAAGATGCTCTGCAGAACCCCACTTGGGCCTTCAGTAATGCCCATTCAGATAAGAAAGTTGAGACCCAAAGAGGTATAAGTAATGCTAGCACAAAGTACTCTGAGACGAGATACAAAACCAGCCTCTTCTATTGATTCCCAAAACCTACTCTACTGGGAAGGTTAGTAAAAGTGTGGGAGCATTTTGGTCATCAGAACTGAAGCTGGGGTTTACTATTGGCATTTAGTGGGCCAGGGCCAAGAAGGTCAAAATTCACATTATGCACAAACATGCCCCACATATCAAAGAAGAGAGATTCAAGGGAGAAGAAATATATATATTGCTTAAATGCCAACAATATACCAGATGAAGCAATAGGGGTGTCATATATAATTAACTTAATCTTTAAAACAACCTGTGAACTCTTTTATTAAAAATGTCAAGAGCTCCCCATTGAGATATTTTTCTGAGTTTTAATCAGTGTCTATGATCAGACTATTTCCAATGGACTAGGCATGTCTCTCTCAAATTGACTTCACAGGCCATTTTAATTTTTAAAAAAGTATTTAAGGGGAATTGTCTAGTCTCACCATCATTTCATAAAACAGCAAATGCTGAAACATCAAACAACCAAGAAGAACGTAATCTCAGGAAAAACGACAGTCAGTGTGGAATGTATTCAGTGTTATGAAAAGCTCACTCGGTTGTTCCAGTTTTTCTCATTCTACCACAGGGCACCAACATCCTCACCATGGGCTGCATCTAACCTGTGGATCAGCTTTGGTGACCACTGACCTCACATCTTGGGCAATTTGCTCTTGGCAAAACCACTATTTAAACAGTGGGGCCAAAAAGTCAAAGACTGAGCTATGGCCTAGGCAAAACAGGAAGATCCAAAACCAGTGACCCGGAGCAAAAGAAAGGGAATTGAGAGGGAATGACAAAAGGCAAAAAGAAAGTAGCCATCTTTGAAAAAAGGGTATCTGAGGTTTCCTAGAGCTTTTCTCTGCTTTTTAATAGGATTATTAGAATCAGAAACCCTTCTTTTGGAAAATCCATGCCTCAGGAGTACCATTTTCTTTTTTCTACACTTTGTCAAAAGCATAAAGGCTTTTCTCTGACTCACAGTCTTTCGTGGTTTCCATTGGTTGGTTTTTTCTTCCTTTTCTATTAGCCCTTTTGTTCCTCCCTCTTTCCCCAACATAATAGCAATGTTTTCTTGACCATTTTGTAGTAATCTTCCGGCTCAGCAGTAGCTTCTTACAAGTCTGCGGTTTAGTGAGAGGTAGAACAGAGGTTACTAGCAGCAGAATGGAAAGTTCACAGGCTTGGGAGTAAGCGGAGGAGGCTGGTTTTTCTTCCCAGCTGAGAATGCTTCATGGTAGCATTACTTAACCTCTTTGATCCTGAGCTTTCTTATCTGCAAGATGTGTTTAGCATTACCTCATCTATTGCAATGAATACTAAATAAGACTATAGATGTTCAGCATAACTTGCATTCAATACATGTTAGCTGCTTCTTCACCTCCCTTTTCCCTCTCTTCTACATTGTTCACAATTGTTCTGTCATTTGCCTGTGTGACAGGTCTTTCCCAGTCTTTCAATTGATTCTTCTGTCATTATATACTCACTGTGACTGAAGATAAGCAGGCTACAATCCGAAGACTCTCCAGCTGTATGATTTTCAAGAACAGTTAACAACTCACAGTCTGCTTCTTCTTGCCTCTCAGATATTTTCCCAGATGAAAGTTTCTCAGTTTCATCTCAACATACTAAATGACCATTGTCAATGGTACATTCAACCAGAAGCCTTGGCTGAAGATGTCTCAATATGATTTTGTCTGGATTGACTTGTTGGAATTGTTTTTGTTTGGCTTGGTTTTTGTTTGGTTTTGCTTTCTTTTGGATATTGGATAAAAACTCATTTAAAAGAAATATCTATTAATTCAACGTAAGGGAACTAACTCTTCTTTCTGTCTATATTTCTTCTAATAAGAAAAAGTAAATGTATACACAGTTCTTATGGAGGGGAAGTAAATCTTGGCAGTTAGCCAGACTATATGAGTTTCAATTCCAGCTCTGCCTATGTTACTGTGGGAATTACTCAATTTCTCTCTGCCTCAGTTTTCCTTTTCATATTATAGTGATAATAATAGTATTTAACTTATGGCATCACTATAAGGAATCAAAAGCTAATACAAGTGAAATGTTTAAGACATCACCTGGCATGTGGCAGGTGCTCCAAAATTATCACTATTATTAATCAGTAGCTTTTCAACAAACAATTAGTGAGTACCCACTAAGTCTTAGGCATAGTCCTAGAGACTATGAAAGATTAAAAATGGATCACCTCCTCTTCTTAGCTTTCAGAGATCTTATAATTGGGAAATAAGAGAACTTATTAGGCCAGGCGCAGTGGCTCACACCTGTAATCCCAGCACTTTGGGAGGCTGAGGTGGGTGGATCACTTGAGGTTAGGAGTTTGAGACCAGCCTGGCCAACATGGTGAAACCCCGTCTCTACTAAAAGTACAAAAGTTAGGTGGGCATGGTGGTGCGTGCCTGTAATCCCAGCTACTGGGGGAGGCTGAGGCAGGAGAATCGCTTGAATCTGGGAGGTGGAGGTTGCAGTGAGCCAAGATCGTGCCATTGCACTCCAGCCTGGGTGACAGAGCAAGGCTCCCTCTCAAAATAAATAAATAAATAAATAAATAAATAAAATTAAACTATAAAAATATATTTAAAAAAAAAAAAGGCCAGGCACGGTGGCTCACGCCTGTAATCCCAGCACTTTGGGAAGCTGAGGCAGGTGGATCACGAGGTCAAGAGATCGAGAACATCCTGGCTAACATGGTGAAACCCCATCTCTATTATAAATACAAAAAATTAGCCAGACGTGGTGGCGGGCGCCTATAGTCCCAGCTTCTTGGGAGGCTGAGGCAGGAGAATGGTGTGAACCTGGGAACCAGAGTTTTCAGTGAGCCAAGATTGCACCACAGCACTCCAGCCTGGGCGACAGAGCAAGACTCCGTCTCAAAAAAAAAAAAAAAAAAAGAACTTATTGAAGTTGAAGGCTATTTATTAGCTTACAAAGCACTTCTCACAGCCAAATGTTATAATTACTATCCTCATTTTTTGCAAGGAGCAAATTAGGTGCCCTGACCTGTGGCACTTAGCAAAAATGCATCACATCAACACTGCTTCCATCACCCATGCTATTTCACTTCTAGAACATCGAGGCCCACAAGATGTATCAGAGAATATCTCTTTCTTTTTAAGAATTTACTTAGCTCCTGATAATTCAAGTAAAACCACAGGACTTATGCAGATAATATCTCTATCTCCAATTAAGAGGGTCTAAGTAGGCCAGGGCATTCTCCCACTTCAGGAAGGAGTACCTGGAAACATGAACATTGCTCTGACTGGAGCCACTGTAAAAAGCCTTCCTTACCCACTCTCAGCGTGAAACTGCAATCAACTTTCTAAGGGAACTTTAAAAGTTTCAGATCAATATTAATATTAAATAATTGAGCCTTTACATGATTTCTGTCTATGGGAACAAATACATTTACCTATGATGACAAAAGAAAACACCACTGATAAAACAGACAAGATTCATGGGCTGCTTCTTTTGGTGTCTCCAAATGTTTTTACTACCCTAGTAACCCTTGTGTCTAGCACAATGCTTGGAGCATAGTAAATGTTCAATACATAGTTGCTGAATTAATGAATGAATGACTGTGTTCTATACAAACTATTTTAAAAGTCTTTGAAAGTCAGTTTTTGACATTTATTAAAATGAGAGACATGGTGAGCTTTTAATAATCTTTGTGGAATTGCAATGGTTAATTTTAAACTTTCTTTTCTTTTTGTAACTGTGAACAGGAAAGAAGCGTGATACAACTGAGAGAACACTGGAATAGGTGTTGGAAAACCTAGTCTTCAAACCCTAAAACTGGGTTATTGCGTGACATGGAACACATTAAGTTATCCTCTCAGGGTCTTGGTTTTCAATTTTGTAAAGTGCAAAGAGCTGCACTAGGTTAGTTCAGCAATCCCTGTCTGTGCACTTCAAAATACCATAACTTTTATATTTGTATAACCTAAAAAAATTGGGATGAAAAGTGTTTGATGAAAGTGAGCAATAGGCAAATGATGTCCCATGTGCACCTTCATCCTTTTAAGGGCTCCTTCCCTTATGGAGTTGCCCTCCCTACCTGAGGTCCTTGCCCATTAAAACTTGCACTCATAAGGGGTTTAGCTTTACCTTAGCTATCAATTGCTGCATAACAAATTACCCTAAAACTTAGCAGCTTAAAACAACAAGCCCTTATACTCTGACAGTTTCTGTGGGCCAAGAATTTGGCACAACTTAACTGGGTGTCTTTGGCTCAGGGTCTCTCATGAGGTTGTCAATCAAGCTGTCAGCCAGGGCTGCAGTCATGTCAAGGTTTAACTGTAGCTGAAAAATCTGATTCCAAGATCACTCATGTGGCCATTGCCAGGGCTCAGCTTCTTGCTATGTGGACCTCTCCATAGACTGCCTGAATGTCCTCATGACATGGGAGTTGGTGTTCTGGGCGAGGAGAGTTTGAACATGCCGAAGATGAAAGCCACAGCTGTTACAGAAATAATCTGGAAATGATACTCCATCACTTCTGCCATATTCTATTTGTCAGAATTGGGTCAAGAAGCCCAGCATACACTCAAGGTAAGGGCATTAAACAAGGCAATAGCAGCAGGCAAGGGCCACTGGGCCATCTTAGAGACTGCCTACCACAGCTATCACTTACACACTACTATGAACTCTAGACATGTGGTTAATCAGGAGGTATTCGTTTTAACTGTGAGACAGTAGTCTCCCAATTAAACAAGACATTAAACAAGGCAACACCAGGAGGTAAGGACTGCTTGGTCATCTTAGAGATTGCCTGCCACAGCTATTACTTACACACTCATATGAACTCTAGACATGTGGTTAGCCAGGAAGTATTTGTTTTAATTGGGAGATACCAGTCTCTATCCACTCAATGAGAAAATTCAAGCATATTTGATGAAAGGCAGAAGTTAGCTACTAAGGTAGGAACTAAGGTGGAATGTGAAGAGAAAGGATATGGCTCACATTAGAAGGGAAACTGCAGCCATATATATTGAGTCCCACCACATGTTAATCATGGTGATGGGCACCCTGATGGCTTTGGCTGACCCAGCTCTCCCCACTTCTCACATATAACCCTGAGAATCACTGTAGAATGTGCTAAGAGTGCAACATGCTGAGATAAGGAGGAAGTGCCTGGAACATGATGTCCTGCAACACTTTGGTCCAGTGATCCTAGTGTCCCCCCAGGACACAAAAACCCAATGCAGAATGCTTTGGAGATACCTCAGCTGCAGTGTGATGTGGATCACACACAGATGAGACCCCATCTGCCCTGAGCGGCTTTTCTCAGCCTTGGGAAATGAGTGTGCGGTGAATCTGAGGTTTCTGTTGTTCCTTGCTATTTAATCCGTGAGTAATAAAGTTGCTTTGCTTAGCTTGTATGAGAGTTCTGTCTCACCAGACTCATGTAAGTGCTAGAGTAACCCGTACATGGTGAACCTGTTTCATAACAGGGTCAGATAAAATTTAGTATTCCCCGAGATACAATATATTTGTTGTTGGATAGTTCCTCCAAACTTCCATCACCCTACAAGGAGAATTAACTGAAAAATTGTCTCAATCTATTTGAAGACCAGAGGCAGAATATCATAGTGAATGGAGCATAGTCCTCTTGCCGCCTTCCAATTGTAGATGTGTCATTTAAACTCTCTGAATCTTAGTTTCCCCACCTGAAAAACAAACAAAAAACAAAAAACCTGTGTCACCCAAGCTATCTATCTCACAGATGTAAGACGGAAATGAAAAGTTATTTCTGAGAAAGGTCTTTACAAACTATAGCACCATCCAAGGGAAGAAGATATTATGATTATGCAATTTTTCTCAGGCACAGTGAGAGAACTAACTCTTGACCGCTCTATATTTTTCAACAAATACATGCAAATGCTTAGACATTTATAGAAACCATGTTATCGCTAACAAGCATGAGCCTATCAAGGATGCTTTACTCATCAGGATTAACTAAATTATGCTATCAAAACCATCCCAAAATTGGAGCCACTTAAAATGACAAAACAATTATTTCTTTCTCGCACTATATGTCCATCCCACATTGACTGAAGCTCTGCTCTGTGACATCTTAATTTGATGGTGGGTTCTGAACTAATGAAGCAGCCATTGGCCCAGGCAGCCTGGAGAGGTGAAAACAGAAACATACACACTGGCTCTTAAGCAGCCCAGAAGCCGCATAACCCATTCCCTCTTTCACTTCATTGTCCAAAGCAAGTCATACAGCAAAGACTAATTTCAGAGAGAGAAAGAAGTACAATCTTCCCATGTACCCAGGAAGAGAGGGGCTCTGTGAGCATTAGGAGACAGCAGTAATGTTTTCCACAGTGCCTTCTGAGAAAATAGAGGGTTTGCGTTTCCAAGCTACAGGAGACAATTAACCTGCAACAGAGTTCTAATTTGTGGGCAGGCCTTCTTATTTATCAATCATTTAATGTTATTTTTTTCTGCAATGAGTGATTTCACCAAAATTATTTTTTATTAAAGAAAACACAGGGCCTATTAGGAAATGTTATCATCAACACTTCCTGCAGTGTGTCTCTAACTCATATTTCTGCAGAGAGACGTCTGAAGTGGTGGTGTGGTGCCTGTGTGCATTCATCTATGTGTTCTTGGGACACTGGGAAATGGAAACACGTGATTGGCTTAAGGTCAAGTTTAGTCAGTGCTTATAAATTTCTCTTTGCAAGGTTAATGACTTAGCCCCTTCTAATTTGGCTTCACTGAAACTTGTTATAAATTTGTTAGTTCAGTGCATCTGTTTTAGATCGGCCTTCAAATTGTAGCCTGCTCTCACTCCTTCCCCAATCTTCCTCCTGTAAGGTTTCTTTGCACTACGTCAATCCAAATGAACACTGAATTTAGGCTTCATTAGTTCTGGCTTCTACTCCCAGCTCTTCCATTAGCTGACTGTATTGCTTTGGAAAAGTTGCTTTACCTCTCCAGGCCTTATCTGTAAAACAAGGGAGTTGTCAGGGAAAAGACCTTCTAGCTATAACTACGTATGGTTCTAAGTCATGCTGTGAAGGCAGATAGAGAATATGTTGGTTTCTTCCACTTTTCTGAGTTTATCAGCAACTGGAGGAGCTATCTCAGTGCAAGCTTGGCCTCTTAACATACAGCAAAATGCCTTTGAAGATCAGTCACATTTCAGCACCTCCCCATGCATTATTTCCTCGGTTCCCTCCTTGAGAACACTGAAGTACAGACCTCAGCCATAAGGTGCAATTTGTATGCAGCGTACTTTTTAGTACCCTTTTCCTTACTTAAAACAAAAAAGTATACACAGAGGTTGCAAAATATTCCTCTACTTATACTATCTTATGCTTTTAAGACTTTTTGCTAGGATGATGTTGTGGATTTTAACCACAGGTTAAGTAACTGCTCTAGCTTTTAATTGGTCATCGTTCTTATCATTTTTACACCCACACACGTAACAGTCAATGGATTCAAACATTCTGGAGCACCAGCTAGAAAAATGGGGTCATATTCCTTCATACGGTTTTGTTAGTATGAGGCCACTGAAGAAATGATTTCAGTAGGAGAGAAGTGTTTCTCAGGTGCCCAACTATAAATAGCTTCCTAAAAAATGGCTTTAAGGACAAGTTAATTTTTCACCTGGAAATGCCTTCAGCATCTTAAAAATGTTGATCTCAGATTCACAGTCTTTTCTGGATTTTCTCAGCTCCGATGAGTAACTTGGAAATCCTAAAGATTTTGAAGTCATGTACATTTTGATTAAAACCCTAGTCACCGAGTAACCTTGACCAGGTTATGTAAATCCTCTGAGCCTCAGTTTCTTCATCAACAAAATGGAAAGGTACCTATCTAAAGAATTGTTGTGATGGTAACTAAAAAGGAATCTGAGTATACATTATCCATGACAGATGACCAACATCTTCATTCCCACAAAACTGTTAGGATGAGGTTTGCATTATGTATGTCAGTACCGAACTTACATCAAAAGATTAGGTCAGACATTTAAAAAGCATGAAAAACAGGTATAAATTGGTTTAGGCAAATCTATCTCATAAATAAAGAAAATGATTATTTGAATTTTGTCAAAATTCAGCTGGAGTGTTGTAAGCTTCCTGGTGATCACTGAGTTAGTAATCTTCTCCTATATTCTGCTTCATTCTCTGACTTTCTTGGTTCAATGGGCTACACAGATCCAAAAGTGAGGATAGGAGACTTCTATTGGGCTGGCCAGCATGAAAAAATACTGCATATGCAACTCTTTTTATTTTATTTTATTTTATTTGAGACAGAGTCTCACTGTATCATCCAGGCTGGAGTACAGGGGCACAATCTTGGCTCACTGCTACCTCCACCTCCCAGGTTCAAGTGATTCTCCTGCCTCAGCCTCCCAAGTAGCTGGGATTACGGGTGTATGCCACCACACCCGGGTAATTTTTGTATTTTTAGTAGAGATGGGATTTTACCTTTTTGGCCAGGCTGGTCTCGATCTCCTAACCTCAAGTGATCCACCCACTTCAGCCTCCCAAAGTGCTGGGATTACAGGTGTTAGCCACTGCACCTGGTGTCTTTTTATAAATTTTGTAAACAACTTTATCAATCAAACATTTCTTCATCATTCAAATGATAACTCCAAGATATGTCCATCGCCTCTTTATACCTATTATATCTGAATGAAGCCATACATCTTTTTATACTTTCAGTATTTTTAAGTAGAAATCTTGAGAAAATACTGAACAAAAGGAAATTATGCTGTACTGGAGTTCTATCTGTACTTCAACTTAGCATCTATAAAATGTTCTTTCTTGTTATCCACTGGTCAGGTTTATAAATCAATTTTGTTTTTATTCTATGCCTATAGTTCTTTCCTAATTTTTTTAAACTTCTCCCACAATTTTCTGAGGAAAAGAACCAAGCTCACTTTTCCTAAGTTTCAGGTCTTTATGAAAAGCTCAACTCAGGTACTATTTCTGAGTTCCTCTTCATTCCCATGCATTACGATTTTTTTATTTCTTCCTTCAAAAACAGTTGCCTGCCTGCCTGCCTTCCTTCCTTCTTTCCTTCCTTCCTTCCTTCCTCTCTCTTTCTCTCTCTCTCTCTCTCTCTCTCTCTCTCTCTCCTCTTCCCAAAATCAGTTTTATTTTCTCAGGCCCCAAACAAACAACACAGAACCTTAGAGCTAGAAGAGATCTCACATATTATCTAGTCTTCCTGCTACAGATAAAGAAAACAAGGCCCTGAGAAATTACATGAACTATCTTCTAGTTCCCAATCCTTTTCAGTAGGAACCACTCTTGACTCTCCTTCTTCCTTTCAAAATTAGGTGTTTTAACTTGGGCAAGAAATGTGGATTCTTTGAATTATTTTCTCATCTATGAAATGTGGGTGTTTGGGTTGATGGGCAACATGAAGAGGAGTCTGGGGAAATTAGATACATGGCCTATGAATCCTTTTCCAAGTTATAAAACCTACGACTAAAGTATAATGGAGTCGTTTAATCTATCTACCAGGAAGTGGAGGGATCTGACAGACTTATTTCCTTTCTTCCCAATGCCACCTTACAGCTGTGGTCTTGTGGTAATATGGCTGGTACAGTTAGAAACCAAAATTAGAAACCAAGCAACCACAAGAGGAAAGGCTCTGGAACAATTCTAGGCCCTGACCCAGCATTTCCACCCAAGGACACTGCAGGCGTCCACGCTTTGCTGCACATATGGTCTCTAGTCTGCAACTCTATGAACAGTGGGCAATCCCCACATACCTCACATGCATACCTAGAAACTTTCATGCTCACTTAACTGAGACTTTTCAACAAATCTTAGAGAAAAAGAAAACTAGATAACCAGTTACTTAACTGAGGACTATAACTCAACTCATAGTAGAGTATCATCAACAGTTCTGCTGCCATGATCCACCATCAGAGAAATACTCAAGTGTTTTTCATCAGAACCACTGATATGAGCTTCTCTGACATTGAGCTATGGATTTTATTGTTATTTTAAAGAGAAATTATTGTCAAGCACATGAATTGTATAACATCTGTTTTCATTCTGAATTCCTTTTTCCCAAAGAAGTTTACTTTTTTTCTCAAAGAAGTAAGAATTACCATAGAAGACCCAAGAATTCTAAAAACTTAACCAACTTATACATAAAAATTAAATAAGTCGTCAAAGTCATGGATTTTGGGGTGGAAGGGAAGAGGTTGCAAATTAGTCATACTGATGACCTAGCCTTAGGAACATCAAAAGAGAAAAGTACCCATTGGATTCTTTTCTTCCTATTCAATTGTATAATAACATAGAGATAAATTCCAAGATTCACTACAGTTTAGAATTATTTCATGATGATTCCCAGGTTGTCTGAGGTATAAACCATTATGTTCATCCCCCAGAGAGCCACGAGGAATTAGAGAAACACATCAGAACCCTGGAGTCAAATAGCCCTTTACCCACCAGTGACAGTCAGCTGGGTCAATAATACTTGCTTTCTAAAAAAATACAGACTTGTGATATTACTCCCTTATTAAAACAACTTTTTGTGCTGGCCTGTTTATGCGAATTTTTTTTAAAAACAGGGTGTTGGTGAATTATGTTACAATTAGTGACATTTCAGGAAGGAAAGCACTCAGGACTCATATTTTATGGCCGTGTCACTTGAAATATTATGGCTAGAGTCTGATTTATCAACAATCTGCTAGAGGGATGATGTTCTTCTTCTGTATTTTTAAGAGCGTGAAAGGAAGACTTGAGTAGTTATGATGTGGCCAGCGACGGATTTATATTGCTTCCCATTGCAGTCAAATAATCTGGAGCAAAAAGCAGGGAAAGGATCATTGTAATAGTACAACCTTGCTATAAAACATAGAGTGTTCTCTTTATACGGACTTTCTAAATGTGAAGTTTTGTGTGACATCTAATATTGTGGCTGGACTTTCATGTCAGCTGAAATCAAAATTCTCACGTAATTACAAAAGGTACTTCCTGTGGTTCTCAAGCCACAAAATGACAGCCTAGAACAGAAAGGAAAATATACCTGGGGGATGGGAATGTGTGAAATCCTTGCTCTTTTTTTTTTTTTTTTTTTTTTTTTATCATAGCTAACAAGCAAAATAAACACCACCCCGGCGCCCATGGTTTTGACTCAAACACGTAATGTGTGGGTTCAGAGGATGCTACTGAAATCCCACTTACGCCTGTTGCCGATCATGTTTCTCTAATGGTATGTTTTAGACATAGAGCTCCATGACTAGGGACACGCGTAACTCAAACTACACTGAGGTTTGGAAGAATATGCCTGCGGGGAGCCTAATGTACTTAATACAACAGGGCTGGGTCAAGAAAGTGTCATTTGGTATTGCTACAACGACAGGAGGCACAGGCTATTTTAAGAACAATATGGTTTGAGGTGATCTCTGTGAAGTTTATGAGTAGTCAGAGAAGAGAACATAAAACTTGCTCTACACATGTAATTAAAATACGGGGTAACTAAATTCATGTGCAAGTAAAAAGGAGAGCAGCATGGAGCCAGGGGATCATAATCAGCATCCTGGCTAAAGTGAAAAGCAATTTGTGGTGGTGCTTTCAAATTCCTACTTTAGTGGACAGATTTGGAAAGCTCACGTATAGTCTTCCTGGCTGGGTGGGTTTACTGTCATAGCCCTTTCATTTTAAAAATGTCTCTAAAAATAGCAGTTGGGTTTGGTTTTGTTTCTTTTTCTCCAGGAGAAATCACACCATTTTATAAACAAATCACTGCTTCATGGGAGCAAACAGCTAACAGCTAAGCTGCACAGTAATCAGTGTTTCTGTTCTCCATCTGTGGTGGGGTGGGGGAGGTTACTGAGCCTGAAACTCCAGCATCTCAGACATGGCCTCCCACCCTTCCATGGGGCCTATCAAATTCCAAAGCATATTCTAAATGTGGATTTGTGAAATAGAGACAATAGAGTGGGGAAGGGGACTTTACAAAACAACAGATGTTACTAACTATCCTGCAGTTGGCTATTATGTGGTCCAAACATCTGTATGATGGACTGAATTATTCACTTTGTCCTGGAATATCAGGAACCACCCACCCCTCCTGTCCACATTGGGCAGTTGGGATGGCTTAGGTTGTTAACCATGCACCATGCTACTACAAATTGGCGGGCTGCCTATGTGACCAAGACTTGGCTCCACATAGAAACATTCAAATGTTATTCCCAATAAGCCCTATAAAACAGACCCCAAACAGCCACAGACCAGATTTATAAGGTGGCTGGGGTGTGGGAGATAGTAGGATTTGAACAGATCGTGAAAGAACAAAAGATCTTTCACATGGTTTTGGATTATAAGTGATCTGTAAAAAGAACAATCATGCACAAAATATTATCTGTGGACCATGGCCTCCAGAATGTCAACATCTAAACCATACGTGCATATTTTGGGGAAAACAATCTCTCTTGTTTTTAAGTGAATTGTTAGCTTGTACCATAAACTATATCAACATGCAGAACATTAAAGTGAAAAGGGTATTAGACCCCATCTTAATATCATCATTTTCCTTTATGGGGAAAAATGTCCAAAGACACAATACAGTCAAGTTTTAATACTGTGGACCAACCCTGTGTTCTGGAGATAGAGTGTAAGTGTGAAGAGAGAATCATGGGCTCTGGATCAGACAGATTGAGCATGGTGTCCCAGCTCTGCCACTTTCTAGCCGCTACTTCCCCTCTTAGAGTCTATGTGTCTATGCCTCCCAGGTCAGAATAAGATCAGATCGATGTCAGCAATGGCTGCCTCTCTCTAAACGTGGCACTAGCCTCTGCTCAGGCAGCATTCATAACAAGAAGAGTGTTTGCATTAGGTAAGATGAGAAGATTCCAAGAAAAAAATAATAACTTTTAGTGGATTGAAGGAAAAAGAAAAAATTCATCAAATATTCTGGTGTTTAAGTTTTCCCTAGATCCCTGGGACTTCTAGAGCCTACCTTTTAGGACCCATGGGGGCAAAGAGAGACTGAGAGGGTGGGATTCCAGGACACTCCTACCACCTCTACTCCCACCTTCAACTAGAGCATCTTTGCATCTTTCTCTTTCAAGTATTGGACTCCTCAGCTATACCCCATTAAAAAATATGTACATTTATGTATACATCAATTATCCTCCCACCTTCACTCAAAATGCCTGTGGTGAGAACAGCACAGAATTGAACATAAAATAGCTGGGCAGTCTCAGGTAAGTCACTTGCAATCTCTGAATCTTGTACATCTTATCCTTAAAATGGGAGGCTTGGATCAATGACTCCTCAGGTCTCCTTCTGGTGCTAACAGCCTCCCCTCCACCTGTCCTCCCCCTAATGTGCAGCCCCCAGCATAGTAAGAGGGGGCATTTTCCTTTCCCCTTCCCAGTGAAGAGAAGCCATTCTCCTTCCTAGCGGACACATTAGACTTGGGCACGAGCCACTCCCCTTCTTCTTTTTCTTATATTTGAAGTTCCAACTTTTTCTAGGATAACAAGTCTCTCCAATCTGACTGACTTAAAAAACCTTTTCTGTCACTCACTTCTTCATGCTAGGGTGAAGTTTTTTCTGCCCACCTCTTTCCCTCCCCTCAAGGACTGTGAAGAAAGGGAAGAGAGGAGTTCTTGTTTCTCACTCTTTCTTTTTGTTTGAGACAGTCTCACTCTGTCACCCAAGCTGGAGTGCAGTGGTGTGATCTCAGTTCACTGCAACCTCCGCCTCCCGGGTTCAAGTGATTCTCCTGCCTCAGCCTTCCAAGTAGCTGGGATTGCAGGCGCCTGCCACCACACCTGGCTGATTTTTGTAGTTCTAGTAGATACAGGGTTTCACCATGTTGGCCAGGCTGGTCTCAAACTCCTGACCTCAGGTGACCCGCCTGCCTAGGCCTCCCAAACTGCTGGGATTACAGGCATGAGCCACCGCGCCCAGAATTCCTCGCTATTTTTAACTTGCCCTAGTCTGTCTAATATCGTCCTGGCAAAGAAGAAAAGAAGCGGGACTAACTCAGTGTATGGGGGAGACGAGTGGCTTTAAGCAATCCTGACTACATTTGCCATAAAATGCCGGCTGCCCATGTTTGTTGAACTCTGAGACTTGAATAATATTGTGCAGTTTATCTTTATGGCCTCTTTTATGCTAACAGGCCTAGGGGTAGCAAAAAAGGGCAATGTACTGTAGTCTGCTAAAAGCTTTGCCGTTTGATTGCTTCATAATATCACCATTCATCTAATTTGGAGTGCATATTCGTGCAACAAACCTGTCTGTCACCCTTAACAAGCTCTTTGGTACAGACCGGAACAATCTCTCATAATGTAAACAACCGTCTCCTTCGGCAAAGAAAGAAAACACACAACAGGTTTTTAACACTCACAGAAGTAATTGCCTTGGACTTTCCCACCCCTGGTATTGGATTTCTCAATTCCCAGGACTCTTCATCAAGGAATATCTTTTAAAACATGTTCCCCCTATTCTTCCTTCAAAGCAATTCCATACACATTTTCTTAACACCTTCTATGCACAAGCCTCCACACTAGGAAATGCAAGCTATGGGGCCCTCTGCAATATCTGGGCTTTGCTTCCTGAAGAAAGGTCCTTCTGTAGTAAAGAGAGTACGTGCTTCAGAGTACAACAAATGTTGTTTTGACTTTGAGTCTTCCACTTGGTAGCTGTGTAACCTGGGCACATTAATCATTTTCTTCCAGCCCCATTTTCTCATTTCCAAAATGAGGTCTAGATATTAGCTGCTATAATTGGTGGACACCAAAAAGGATAATAAATGTATGTGTACGCACATGATTAATAATCTAAAGTGAATTAAATACATTTAAGTGTCATATACTCTCTGCTCACCCAGCCTCCCATTTCCTATCTCAATTCCTTGAATCAGCCACCTTTTATGTATTCACATACAAATACACACAACCGCCAAAGGAAAGAGAGAGTAAGGGACAGGGAAAGAGATGTGGATTTCATTTCACTTCTTCAACCGCTTCCCTTAGGATAAAGACCTTTCCTTAATTAATGCAATTTTCTAATTTGCACAATGTAATAACTGACACAATTGAATTGAAGGAAGGATAGAGAGTAGACCATGCCACATTTCCATCAATCTGTATAAACATTTAAAGGTCTATAAGAATTGAAATGGTTTAAATTGAAGAAAATTCTCAAAACGCATCTAACAAGTCACAAGAAGGAAATTTGGGGGCTGCCATATCAAAAAGGACAATGAACATTGTGTCTTAAAGTTGAAAATAAGCTTGATTTTTTTCTTTTTTAACTGCTTTGACAAGATTGACTGTTGGCTTTGATGTCACATTTTTTAAAAATTCTACAATAAAAATTCCGTAAGAGTTATGGGACCATTTCTTAATTATAACCATCGAAAGTAGGTAAACAAGGCAAGCACCTTCTTTCTAAATGAGTGAGTAGAAAAGCTAATGACAGATAACATTTAAAACATAAGGACCTGAAGAACTTCTTTACCTTCTCTTTTATGAAAGTGTTCAAGAGTGATGATATAATGAATGAGATAATGAGATGTGAAGTGGATAAATTGTAGGAAGGTAAAGCATTGTGGAGAAAAAAACAATATATTCTAATTAGGTAAGCCTGGAAGTTGGCATTTAAGGGAAGCTAAGGAGCTTATAGGGTTATTTATTTGGGTTTTCCATTTTGTTTTGTTTTAGATATGATGAAGATTGCAATTTATAAAATTATGTGTCTGTCACTCCTACCAAACCATGAGGTCCTGGAGAGAAACGAGACACTATAATGAACCAGGGTCTTCAACTAGGCCCAGCCTACAGGATGCATTTAGTGATGATGATGACAAAGACAACAACGATAGCAATAAAAAAAAAAAAGGATAGCTAGTGCAACTGGAATAATAACAGTTAACATGTATTCAGCTCTTACTGTGTCCCTAGACACATTTCTAAGAATTGTATATGATGTATATGCACATGTATATACGTGATCCTCAGTAGAGACAATGTTAGTTTTCCAACACATTTGCAGAATTTTTTTTTTTTTTTTTAGAGACAGAGTCTTTCTCTGCCCACCACACTGAAGTGCAGTGGCGTGATCACAGCTCGCTGCAGCCTGGAACTCCTGGACCAATAGATTCTCCCACTTCAACCTCCTAAGTAGCTGAGACTATAGGCATGCACCACCATGCCTGGCTAATTTATTATTTTTTGTTTTGTTTTGTTTGAGACACTGTCTCGCTCTGTGGCCCAGGCTGGAGTGCAGTGGTGTGATCTTGGCTCACTGCAACCTCCACCTCCAGGGCTCAAGTGATCATCCCACCTCAGCCTCCTGAGCAGCTGGAGCTACAAGTGCACCACCATGCTTGCTAATTTTTCTATTTTCAGTAGAGACGGGGTTTCACCATGTTGCCCAGGTTGTTCTCAAACTCCTGGGTTCCAGCAATCTGCCCCACTCAGCCTCCCAAAGTATTGCAAACTACTGGGATTACAGGTGTGAGCCACCACAGTCAGCCTCTTTTTGCTCTTAATAATTCATAATTCCTTGTCAGTCCACCCTTCAAAGAGCCATGGCTGTCTAACTCAGATTACAGAAAGTCAGATGGGACAGAAGACTGTGGCTCAAAGAGGATATCCCTGCCAGAGAAGAAGAAAAAGCTAGTCTGTTCATTCCTGAAGACTGTGAAGCCAAAACTTCAATGGGGGGCTATCCATGAATAGAGGGATTGTGTGCAATTTTACTTCTCTCTTGTGTACTTACTTATATATTCCTATATTAAACAAGGAACATGCATTACTTCTAAAATAAGTAAAGAAAGACATTAAGGAGCCATTTTTTTTAAGAGAATGATATGCTACAGTCCATGAAATGAATTCCAATCAACAATAAAATATTTAATGCTCGGACACATTACAATCAGTATTAAAAGGAAAAACAAGAAGCAATGTCATTATGAACATTGAGTGTCATTTGAGATTTCTGTCTACTTTGAGGTCTGAATGCTCTGAGCCCTGAAAATAATAATAAAAGTCATTTTGAGAAAGTAAAACAGGACCTCTCTTGAAAGGTTAAGAAAGCTGGGATGAAAGAAGAAAAGAGGGACAATTTATCAACAAGTTCAAATTGTCATAAAAATGATATTGACCAGCTGTTCACAACCTCCATTTAGGACAGAACAAGACAAACATGTATCACATTGCAATGAGTTTGTTGTTCAACAGTAAAACAACCTTCCCTAAGATAAATGGGATAGATACTGAAATTCATAGCTCTATATCCCTGGAAATACTTTAATATACATGGGCAACTCTTGAGGGTCTGCATATACAGTTTTGCACAGAAGCCAGACAAGCTACATTTTTGCAAGTCTAACATCACTCTAATCCAATGGATTTAAACTATTTGAATCGTGATGAGAGGCCTTCATGTAGTGCTGTATACAAAACAAAGTTTCTCCTGTTGTATTTAAGTTAACTCAACTGTAAGCACACTAACACACAACTTGTGAAACAGTTGACCAAAATTTAGGCTTCTCCAGAATATTCTCCAAAAGAAACTTTGCAGCAGAAAGATTTTAGAATAATATTGGACCTCTCCTTAGGTTTTCTCTCTTGCTAAACTATAATGAGAACTGGAATTATAAATTGATGATGCCAAAACTGTGGTATTCTGATTCCTTGGGGAGTGAAGGGGGTGTAAATTAAAAGAACATCTATGTTCCTGTACCAATAAACTCTATAAATCTAGTTTCCTGTGTTTCATATTTATATTTAATATTTATGCAATGATTATTCATTAAACATATCACAATAGGCCAAATATTTATGTGATACTTTACAGCACTCAAACTTTTCTATCTGTGCCCTTACCTGATCCTTGCAACAACACTGAGCAGGCTCCAAATTTTATCTTTTTAATGATTCTGGAACTAAGGCTCAGAAAAGTTAAGTGATTGGCTCATGTTTACTCATCTAGTAAGCATTAAAGACTAAAACTGGGGTCGTATGACTAATCCTTCAAGTCTCTTTCTGTTTCACCATTCTTCTCTACATTGTCCATTCTTTAGAATTTCACAGTATAGTTGGTGACACGCAGTTAAAATGGTAAAGAGTATTAATATGAAAATAACCCCATAAGGCAATGCAAAATTCACAGGAACCCATATAATCAAAGAGCGAGATTGTGGCATAAGTTACAAGGGCTGCTAGAATTTAGACAACCAAAAAATAATGGTGACCAGAGGAGGCAAAAATTGATTAAGGAAATGACTTCATATGCTAAAATATGGATAAAGCTTTTTAGACTAAGAAGGGAAGGAAAAACATTTCAGTTAAAGGGAATGGCAGAAGCACTAAGTGGGAACCTCAGTGGTAGCTTCAGAGGACCATGAAGAGATTAGCTGGAGTGCAGGGTCCACAAAGAGTCAGGAGGATGTATGGCAGGATCTGGGAGAACCTTGAATCGGGTAGAATTAATATTGACTAAATATCATTTTACTCTAGGCACTTTATTAAGTCTGACATCATCTATTTCTGAAATACCCTCAGGGTAATTACCAACCCTATTTTCCAGATGAGGAAATTGATATTTCAGTCATATTAAGTGGTTTGTCCAAAATCCTGTAGCTACTAGTGTGAATTACCAAAAAATGACCACAATTTCCTGTCCTAGAAAGCATTCCCCTTTTCAATATGCCTTTGCCTCTTCTCCCAAACAGAAATGTAGACTATTTCTCCAACCCTTGGCTCAGGACTGGACTTGTGATAGAAATGTATCAGGAGCAGCATGGTTGCCAAAGCTAGGACCTAAGACACCTTGCAACATAGATTTTTGTCAACTGGGAATGCAGTAGCCCTGTGAGCACAAAGCAGCTGGCCTACACTCCTGGAGGATGAGAGGCCACGTGAAGGAGAACCTCAGTGCCGCAACCAAGAGCCAGCAGATACTGCCTGAGATGAGTGGGACTTATATCCATCTGGGATTTTCCAGTTGACCCTCCCTCCAGCTAATTGCAGCTGCATGAGTAAGACTGGGTGAGACTGGCAGAGGAACCCAACCAACACCCAGTATCATAAGAAGTCATCATTCTTATTTTCAGGTATTTCTAAACTTGATTCTTTCTATCATATGATGCCACTAGTGAAATTGAAAATTTTCCAGTTGTTAATTGGAAGCTATTTTAAATATTTGAGCTAGAGAAAGAAATGAAGAGAATACTATTCTAAACTTGCAGAGAAGAAAGCTGAGGTACTTAGTAATTATAACAACTTGGGTTCTAGTTACTGAGTATCATAAAGGTGGTTTGAATTGAGAAGGCAACTTGCCCACTTACTAATTTCTCTCTCTCTTTCTTAGTAATAAAAACCTTGTTGGGAGGAAGTGGCGCTGTCCATCTGTGCAGCTCTAGTCGGCTCCTTAACATGGAGCCATGGGAGGCCTTGGGAAGAAGAAGTATGAATGAGGCTCGGCCACCAACTACATCACCCAGAACAAAGCCCGTAAGAAGCTCCAGCTAAGCCTGGCTGACTTTAGGCGGCTGTGCATTCTGAAGGGCATTTATCCCCATGAACCCAAACACAAGAAGAAGGTTAATAAGGGTTCTACATCGGCCCGAACTTTTTACCTTGTCAAAGACATCAGGTTTCTCCTCCATGAAGCCATCGTCAACAAGTTCCGAGAATACAAGGTGTTAGTCCGGAAGCTCCAGAAGGCCTATGGGAAGAGCAAGTGGAAACACTGTAGACCATCTAAAGGACAATCAGCCCAACTACAAACTTGACCACATCATCAAGGAATGGTACCCCACGTTCATCGATGCCCTGTGGGACCTGAATAACGCCTTCTCCCTGTGCTTCCTCTTTTCCACCTTCCCACAGACTGGCAAGGGCCATGTGCAGACCACTCACCATGGAGTTCATGCACTACATCATCGCTGCTCATGCCTTGCCACAAGGTCTTTCTGTCCATCAAAGGCATTCACTACCAGGTCAAGGTCCTGGGACAGCACCACTTATGCCTTCTCCCATGACCACCCAGCAGACATGGACTACAGGGTCATGGCCACCTTCACCAAGTTCTAGGCCACCCTGCTGGGCTTCGTCAACTTCTGCCTCTGCCAGTGATTCAACCTCCACCACCCACTAAAGCTCAAGGGTCAGGCCCAAAGAGAGGCAAAGGCCATTGAGGGCACCCATGCGTTGGACTCCAATAGCTCCAAGGAGAAACTGGCAGCCCTCAGTGCCAGCCTGGTCTGCATGGTGGTGCCTGCCACAGAGGAGAAGCCCAAGGTGGATGAGTTTTCCACCGATGGGGAGACGTCAGCACAGGAGAAGATCGCAGGAAGGAGCTGGAGGCACAGGAGAAGCACAAGAAGCTTTCTGAGAGCCTAAAGTTCTTCCTGAACCTAGAGGTGCCCCATGAGGCCCTGGCCTTTGTCATCAGGAGTTTTTTGGGGGAAGTGTCCTGGGACAAGTCTTTGTGCATTGGGGCCACCTATGACGTCACGAACTCTCACATCACCCACCAGATTTTCGACCGGCCTGGGCAGCAGACCTCCATCATTGGCAGGTGCTACCTGCAGCCCTAGTGCGTGTTTGACTTGGTAAACGCTAGGCTTCTCCTCCCCGTGGCAGAGTACTTCCCTGGGGTGCAGCCGGCCCCACACCTTTCACCTTTTGTGACCGAGAAGGAAGGAGATTACATCCCACCTGAAAAGCTGAGGCTGCTGGCTTTGCAGCGGGGAGGGGACCTAGGAATCCTGAATGCGTCGGAAGAGAAGGAGGAAGAGGAAGACGACAACAAAGGTGATAGTGATGAAGGTGGAGAAAAGGAAGAGGAGGAGGAGGAGGAAGATGCAGAGGCTGGTTCAAAAAAAGGAGGAAGAGGCCCAGCTGGCAGCCCTGGAGGAGCAGAGAATAAAGGGGAAGACAGGCACCTTGAAGTTGGAGGATGAGCAGCGGCTAGCCCAGGAGGAGGAGAGGGAAGCCAAATGCCTGGCCATTATGATGATGAAGAAGCAGGAGAAGTACCTGTACCAGAAGATCATGTTTGGCAAGAGGTGAAAAACCAAGAAGCCAACAAGCTGGTGGAGAAGCGGAAAGCCCACGATGAGGTGGTGAGGTCTGAGAAGAAGGCCAAGAAGCCAAGGCTGGAGTGAGTGCCAGTGGCCCCTCACAGGACAAAGGCCAGCTCCTAGCAGCTGGACGTGGCAGAGGCAGGCCAGAGGACCTAAGTGTGATGGACACAGTCGCTCTTCTCCTCCTCCTTTCTCCAGCCAGTGATACACTCACTGTAAAAAGAGGACTCCTCATGCTCTCTGGCTGGGCTGGTGGACAGCCCTGGCCTCCTTTGGATGGAGCTGCCCTGCCGGTGCCTAGGCAGAGAAGAGGTCTCTATGCCCAGACTGATTCTGTGCTCCTAGGAGCCAGTGATAGGAGGGGCAGGGACCCACCCAGCCCCTTACCTGCTGCCTCCATTCACCCTGGCTTTCCACAGCCCCCTCCCACACAGTTGGACCCATGCTTCTCAGGGTGCTGTGACGGAGTGAGGGTGGAGGGAGCATTTGTTATTAAATGACTGGACTTTGGTGCCAAAAAAAATAAAAAATAATGCAACATTTTCTGATGACATGGGCCATCAGGAATAAAAGCTACATTTCCAGACCTCCTTTATAGATAGTAATAGCCATAAGACTAAGTTCTGGCAATTAAATTATAGCAACAGTGTTAGGAGCATTTTTGCGTCTCTTTTCCATATACTTTCATAGCACTTCTGGCCTGGAATACAGATATAAAGGCACATCCTCTGCCTCCATCCTGGATCAGGAAGATAAGGACCACACATTAGATATGGTAGTGTTGAAAGATGCCTGCATCCCTGATGACCCCATGGTGCCACCATGCCAATCCTTCTACCTTTGCATTATTTTTATGAAAAAGTGAACTATAATGTTATCTTGATGAAGCTACCATAATTTTGGAGTTTTTGTCACATTCAACTCAGCTAATAAATTGATAATTGGTGCAGGAAAATTCTGGGAAGGAAGCATCAGAGGATTTGGTTCTCCCCAGGTACAAGAGACAAAGATGATGTCCAAAAATGAAATAGGTTTTTAGCCTCAATAATTCAAGACACTATAGTATTTTCCCTTTCATGTATTCAGTTCCCACTCCTCCCCCTAGCCGACCAACACATCAGGGAGTCTTTGAATCATGGGAATTTATGCAGTCTTCTCATTCTGTAGTTTGAAGCCCATGAGTACCAAGTCACACTAGTTGCCCATTCCAAAATGCAGCCAGGTAGGAAGACGTTCATAGTATGAGTAGGATGGCAATAAAAAAAGATTGACCAAGATCAACACTCCAATCCTCCTCTTACTTGGAATAAAGCTGCTCTTATCCCAGAAACACTATAAACCTGTACGACTGAAACCTGTACAATGAAAAATGTCATTTGAAAGACAGAAAGAAATGGTGCTCAAGATGCCTGGTATACATCAGTCAACAAACAGAAGACACAAAAATCTTCTGCCTTCATGGAACTTAGATTCTGCCAGGGAGAGGCCAAGAATAGAAGAATAAATATAATCAGTAAAGTAAATGATACTCGGTATGTTAGACAATGATACATTCACTGTAAAAAGAGGAAAAGAGCAACTTGGGAAAAACAGAAGTGTCCTCAGCAGGTGTTGGGAGGGAGCAATGTTCTTTTCTCAGGATACATATTTCATTAGAAGGTAGGCTAGCTGGAGTATATGAAACTTTCAGGAAAAGAGGTTTGTAAACATCCACAAAAGAGATGAACTTACAGCAGATAATTTTTCAGGAATAATAATGTGTTCAATCCCTTTGGGTCAGTGAGATAGCCTGAGGGGTTTAATCAAATATGGGTGAGATCCACATAAAATGGTTCCCAGTTTAGAAAACTAAGGAGTCCAGTAGAATTAACATTATCAACAGTACTGTTTAATAATTAAAGTCACATAATAACTATAATCAGTTGAACATAGCTCATGTTTATTGAGCTTTAACTACACGCCAAGCACTGTGCAAACTGATTAAGAGAGATGATCCCTCAGAGGAGGTGGTACTTGAGGTAGAGGGAATCCTATTGAAATAGTTCTCTTTTTTCTCTCTCTCTTTTTTTGTTTTGTTTTAGATGGAGTCTCGCTCTGTCACCCAGGCTGGAGTGCGGTGGCATGATCGCGGCTCACTGCAAGCTCCACCTCTTGGGTTCACACCATTCTCCTGCCTCAGCCTCCTGAGTAGTAGGGACTGCAGGCGCCTGCCACTACACCCGGCTAATTTTTTGTATTTTTAGTAGAGACGTGGTTTCACCATGTTAGCCAGGATGGTCTCGATCTCCTGACCTCGTGATCTGCCCACCTCGGCCTCCCAAAGTGCTGGGATTACAGGCATGAGCCACTGCGCCCAGCCTTGAAATACTTTTTAAAGAAAATAATCAGAAACATGTTCCTAATTGCCACGAAGAAAGTATGACTTGCCGTGTGTGTGTGTGTGTGTGTGTGTGTGTGTGTACATGTATAGCCCTGTAAATACTGGGGTACTCTACATGCCCTGAGCACCTGAAAAATTTAGTAAATATTAGACATCAGCTGGTAAAAATAACATTAATTAAAACTTTTTGAATATGCTATTGAAATAGGGGATGGGTTATGGTATAAATTTATTGGCTGCCATTTAAATGAAAAGAATTACAATGCATTTAATGTTCATTCTAATCAATTGATGTTAGAAGATTGAATTTCAGACTGTAAATGTGGTGTGCACATTTGTCTCTAAGTGAGACTTTGCGTCCCAGCTGTTGAAACATTTGTGGGAAGGTGAAAGTTTTGTGAACTAATAGATTCCTGCAGTGGGGCACAAGCTTAATGCAGCAAAAGATGTTTTCACTGAAAAGACAAGTCATCTCATCCTTCATAGAGACACAGTCATTCTGGGTCCACTTAGGTAAAACTTACTCTCTCAAGAAGAGTCTGTGGCAGTAGGGAATATATACCACATAAGAAAAAGCAGTTTATCCTTCTGAAATACAGAGGGGAACTTAGGAAAGTAAAATTTTGTACAGCTCTCAAGACACTACCTGATGCTGTCAGCTAGTATCTTGAGAGTTGTATAAGAGTTGATGTTTAAAACATAAATTGCTTATGAGAAATTGTTTAATTATCATGAAATGTTATTTTTATGTATGGCAGGAGTAGGCAAGAACAAACAAATGAGATCATTAATAAAATGTAAAATGCTTATTTATTTAGATATTATGCTGAGTTAACCCTACCTTAAATCTTTATAGCATAAATGTAAATCCAAAATTTTAAGTAACTTATAAAAAATTCAAAAAGTTAGTAACTTTCAGAATTAGGATATGATCCCAGGATATCTGACCCTGAAAGCAGTATGTTTAATCAATATCCTTGCCAACACACACACACACACACACACACACACACACACACACAGAAAGAAAGCCAAGGGGGGAGAGAGAGAGAGAGAGAGAGAGAGAGAGAGAGGAGAGGGGGGAGGGGAAGAGAGAGAGAGAGAGTGAGAGCGAGAGCGAGAGAGAGAGAGAGAGAGAGAGAGAGCGCGCACCTTTATGGAACTGACCAGGTTACTCTGTTTCTTTTGAGCTTATAAGACTCTGGCAGTGGATAACTTTTGGACTGTTCTTTGGATGGGCAGCCTCTGCTCTTCCTTTCAATAATAGCACCCAGACTTTTCTCTTAGAAACAACCTTCTCACAAATGTTAGCCCATGAACTTCAGACTGACTTCTACCCCAGTTTTAGGAATAGGATGGTTTTAGCCTTAGACAGAGTATTTCATGCCCCTGGCCACAGGGATTGATTCATTGTTGTGCATGTAAATCAGTCTAAGCCAGACCCACTGAGATATTTTCTTGAGCTACTAGGAGAAAGACAGGTTCTCTTTCCACCAGGACATGAAATTGGAGGAGATTAATTCAGCCATCATGCCACCAAATGGAGCCTGAGAATGAAGCCAGACTTAGAAGAGCAGAGAAAATTTGGAGTCACTGAATTCAGGCATGTCCAAAGTCAACTCTATCGCTACCCCATACATTTATGTGAACTCATAAAACACATTTTAAGGAAGTCAATTGGACTATGTTTTCTATTGCCCCCAATAGCAAGAGTCCCAAGGGATACAATGCTCCTTTACAGGGAAGAAAGGGACAGCCTGCTTATATAAGCAGAGCAGGGTGTGGAGCCTTAAAGACAGACTTGTAGCAGAAAATGCAATTTCAGGGGCTGACAAAAACATTGTACTAAGTAATTCCTGAACCTTACGCTCTCCACTGTATGCTGAGACCAGGCCTCAGCCCTGTCCCCGTCATCTCCAGTTTTAGGTTCCTGGAGTTTCAGAAAACAGAGCAGAGAACTCAGATATCCTTAGTGAGAAGATAAAGGACATCACCAAGAGGCAAGAGCTTTGTTTGGTGGCCCAAGACTTTTAATCTTTTCCTACTTCTCTCACTATCTCTGTCACTCTTTCTGTCACTCTGTCTCTCTCTCTACACACACACACACCCACACACACACACACGCACACACAACCATGCAACCCCTAGCCCCAGAGTCCATGATAAAGGAACTTTGTGAGGAGATGCCACGCCTTTCCTGTTTCTTTTATCTCCAAATTGTACGTAGAAAAATATCCCAGCATGCGTTGGCTGTAACATAATCCAGGCTAAATGCGGAAATTGCAAAGCTGAGGCTGAAATAGACACCACATCCTTAGCTCAATCTCATTGAATCTCCTTAAAACAAAATAAAAAGGAAAAGACAAAGACAAATCATACCAGGGAGAATGATTGCCTAAGTAAACTCTTGAGTTTGGTTGGTCTGTCTTTTGTCATTTTAGACCCAGACTGCCTGCACTGTCAATGTACTTTTGTTGGAAATTATCACTGGCTACGTAAACAGAGCATATCTTTTCACAGCAGCAATAACACACACACACACACACACACACACACACACCCTCCCCAACATTAATGCTTTCTGGTTTTTCTATTGCTCTCTCCAAGACAGAGACAAAAGATTTTTGAGAACTGATGACTTAAAGGAGAAATGTTGCATTTCCTAAAATGAGGGCATCATACTGCCTTTTCTGTCCCACTATTAGCATTTGAGCCTTCAAACAAAAACCCAGGCAAACAAAAGCCAAGGGAACCAGGGCAACCGTCTCCCAAGGGTTAAAACTAGATCAGAATCAAATGGCACGCTTCACCATGTCTTCTGCATGACTGATACTGCAATCGATCTGCAGCGGTTCATTTTCTCTCTGGAATCTCTGCCTACTGAGAACAAATACAAACACATGTGGAACCAATAGGAAGCAGACTAAGGGCTTTAAGAGTTCTGCGCCAACCTGTGTCAGAGAGCTCTCACTTAGCAGATGGGGCAATTAATAAAAGAGTCAAACGGTACGACTGTGTCAAGGTGCCTTAAGTGCTAACAATCCCCTTTTGTCTTCCTACTGTAGAGTACAGATGGATTCCAATTCAGAATAAGAACTGTATTGTGCCCTAGTTTGTTCTTGTACAGTGTCCCTGTATTAACAGAGGCCAGGTGTCCTGTGTCTCCCATTTTAAAGACAAACGTGATACTGATATTTCCCCCTGCCAGCATTTTAAGTGCTGACATGACCACTAATCTGGGGGAGATTAAAATTTATAAGTAAATTAGCCTTTCAAAAATATCTGAAAAGGAAGGATTTGCCATCAAAGTATTGGCAGTTTGTGTACATGCCTTGCTGCTCATTGATTCTAATCACAAATATATGATTCTTGCCCTTCAGCTGACAGCTCAGGTTTATTCAAGTCACTCAAGACTGAGCGTCCCGCAGGTGCTACTTTATTTTTTTAAGATCTAGAAAATGAAGGGTCAGGGTCAGAAGTGGTTGCAGGAGGTCACGTGGTCCTTTTTTTGCCAATATGAGCCTTAGTGTTCCGGTGAATTTTCAGTTCAGTGAATTTCATTCTGCCTCAGCCTCTCACCTCTCTCTTCATTGGCTCCCTAAGCTGCTGCAGTCACAGACAGTAACCAGTGATCTTCCTCTCTGAACCAGACCCAGAATAGTGGAAATGTGTCTGCCACTCCCAAGCCAGCTGTGTGAAACTGAGAATGTGCTTCACTGCCCAAACTGAATACCAACCCCGAGAGACCTGGCGTGCTCTAGTTTAAATGGACAATCCCTCATAATTCTTTTCCCATAGACATCAAAATACCATGAGGAAAAGAGCACATTAGATGTTCCATTGTGTCCTCTTTATCTCTCCACCTTTGTGATATATGAGATAGACTCCAGGAGGCCATGGGCCGTGCAGATGGGCCCCTCTCTTGGAATTTCCCCTTCACTCATCATTCAGTGAAATCTGCGTCTGGAACAGGCAGATAAAAAGAAAGCTCATCTACTCACTTAGATAATTCATCAGAGGCCGTAGAAAGCTCACGTAGTTGTTTGTTGTTGTTACTGCTGTTGTAATGTTAGGGGTGGTTTTCCCATGTGGGCTGAGGGTCAAGCAATGATTTGCTTTGCTAAAATAAAAATCAGAAATTTAATTAAATTCAACAAACATTTCTTGGCCTCTAACTCTAGCTGGTTCCAAATTTTAGTTTCAAGACCTATTCAGAGTAAGTTAAGGTTTTAAGCTGAAGGGAAACTTCTAGATTATTTTGTCAAATGTCCTAATTTAGAAGTAAATTCCAGAGAAGCCAAGCAATTTGAGAAAAGTCATAAATCTAGAGGCAGAGCCACGGCTGAGCCAAGCACACTCTCTTGACTGGACCCAAATGACTCCAACACTCTTTCTTCCACACACCCCCATATATTAGGTTGATGCAAAAACAATTGCGGTTTCAGGCCTTGAATTTTAAATCATTGTAACTAGGCTCAAATACAACTTTGAAGTGATATAGGAACAATTACAATCACACATTTTTGCCAATAAGAAATAGGTTAGTTCCTGCAGCATAAAAATCCATGCTTTGGGATTGGATGAACTCTTAGAAAGCATTTTCTGCATCCTGCTGGTTGTAGAAATGTTTTCCCCGCAAAAAGTTGTCGAGATGCTTGAAGAAGTGGTAGGTGGTTGGGGAGAGGTCAGGTGAATTTGACGGTTGAAGCAAAACTTCGTAGCCCAGTTTGTTCCACTTTGGAAGCATTGGTTGTACGACGTGTGGTTGGGCATTGTCGTGGAGAAGAATTGGGCCTTTTCTGTTGATCAATGCCAGGTGCAGGCATTGCAGTTTTTGGTGCATCTCATCAATTTGCTGAGCATACTTCTCAGATGTAATGGTTTTGCTAGGATTCAGAAAGCTGTAGTGGATGAGACCAACAGCAGACCACCAAACAGTGACCATGACCTTTTTGTTGTTGTTGTTTGGTGCAAGTTTGGCTGTGGCAAGTGTTTTGAAGCTTCTTCTCGGTCCAACCGCTGAACTGGTCATCTCTAGTTGTTTTATAAAATCCACTTTTTGTCACATAGCACAATCCAATCAAGAAATGGTTCATTGTTTTTGCATAGAATAGGAGAAGATGACACTGCAAAACGATGAATTTTTAAAATTTTCACTCAACTCACAAGGCACCCATTTACCAAGCTTTTTCACCTTTCCAATTTGCTTCAAATGCTGAATGACTAGAGGATGGCTGACGCTGAGTTCTTCAGCAACTTCTCATGTAGTTGTAAGATCAGCTTCGATGATTGCTCTCAAATGGTCGTTGTCAACTTCGGATGGCCAGCCACCATGCTCCTCATCTTCAAGGCTCTCGTCTCCTTTGCAAAACTTTTTTGTTTTGTTTTGTTAGTTTGTTTTTGTTTTTGAGACAAGAGTCTTGCTCTGTCACCCAGGCCTGAGTGTAGTGGCCTGATCTTGGCTCACTGCAACCTCCGCCTCCTGGGTTCAAACGATTCTCTTGCCTCAGCCTCCCAAGAAGCTGGGATTGCAGGTGTGTAAAATCATCCCCAGCTAATTTTTGCATTTTTATTAAAGATGGGTTTTTGCCATGTTGGCCAGGCTGGTCTCGAACTCCTGGCCCCAAGTGATCTGCCTGCCTCAGCCTCCCAAAGTGCTGGGATTACAGGTGTTGGGATTACAGGTGTAAGACACCATGCCCGACCTCCTTTGCAAAACTTCTTGAACCACCACTGCATTGTACATTCATTAGCAGCTCCTGGGCTAAATGCATTGTTGATGTTGTGAGTTGTCTTTACTGATTTACTACCCATTTTGAACTCAAATAAGAAAATTGCTCAAATTTGCTGTCTAACATCATTACCATAGTCTAAAATAAACACAAAATAGACAGCAAGTAATGAGTCATTAGCAAGAAAAATATAGCAAAAAAAATGCCCATTAAAATGATATATAACATAACCACATTTATTTAAGAATGTATTCCAATGTCAAATGGAAAATTCCAACAATGCAAAAAACGCAAGTATTACTGCAGTCAATATTACTAGATGGCATTTTACTTTTTGTAATACACAAAGTCTCATCCTGAGACCCTGTCCCTGTGTTTTGGGGAGTGGGAAGGAAGAGACTACTCTAATTCTTCTTTCAAGGAAAGGTTGAGAACAACCCATCCATAGTTTTTTGGAAGGAACAGCATTCATTTTTTCCCTTAGGTCTTTTCTCTTTGTGAGGAGAAAGCAGGGATCAGAAACACTGCCCATTTTCAAACGAGAGATCACATCTCTTATGGAAGATACTGTGACAAAATAGCATTTCCATATAAAAAGTCATATCATTGTTTGGCTGGCCTCACAATAATATTCTCTCTTACAAATGATTCACTATTTAATTCCTGCCCTACTCAATGGCTCCCCATGATTTTCAGAAGAATATTTCAACATCCTAGCTTAGCACTGTGTTTATACATGAAGTAAGCCCTGCTTTCCACCTTAGCCATCTCTGCTTGGCTGAAAGTGTTGTCCATGAAAATCTGTTCTCCTTCTTCTATAATAACAGAGTTGAGGCTAGATGCATAAGTTAGAGACTGTATTTTCTAATATCCTCTATATCTAGAACTAAGTTATCCCGATGAGAGCCAAAATGGTGAGCTTTAGAGCAATGGACATTTTCTCCTCCATGCTCTTTTCCTTTTCCCATAGGTGGGAACATAATGGGAGAACTTCAATCAATCAAATGAGGTAACACTCAAGGAAGAAGTAGATCAATGAGGAAAAAGGAGCCCAGGTTCTTGAATAACCTTGTGGAGCAGAGTTGCCTATGAGCCTAAACCATCTGGACTGTTGCATCAGACAGAAATGGCATTCTCTTATGAAACCTGTTTAATGCTTAGGTCTCTTTGATACAATAGCTTAGGTTTTGCCCCAAATCACACATACCCTTTTGTCATAGGTGGGGTTCCCTAGCAATCAGCCTCTGAGACTTTGATACATATGCAGGCAGGTGGTTTAGTAGAGAGTGCCCTCCTTAGTATCATGGATAAGGACAGTAGGATTTGGCGGAGGGAGAATTTAAACCACATGAAGTGGTAATGGAGGCCACAGATGATCCTAGAGGAAGTTTTGGATTTGAAATGGCCCTTCAGATTTGTTGAGGCAAGAAGGCCAGTCATACCTCCATAGTAACCAGTCATTATATACAGGTGGCCTTGGGGAGGAGAGGAAATATGAGTGAGGACACTGTCTTTGGCTAAGACAAATACCTAACCAGGGGCTCAGTTGAGAGCCTAGAGCCATCAATATACCCAGTAGTTGGGGATGAGTTCCTCAGCCCAAAAGGGGATCTGGGTGACACACCACAGCACCACAGCCCCTTCAGTTTACACCTTGAACTCCTCAGATCCACTTGGTTCATATAATAATACATTCTTCAAACAGCAAATTGGGGATTGTGGTTGGTCTGTTTCCTCAGAGAAACCTACAAACTTCAGCCCCCACACTGCTGCTGGTGTTAATGGTTGAAACGGACTCACATCATTCCCTCCTCTATCACCTTTTCTAAATTCCTGTCACTCTCTGCAAACACCTCTGTTGATCTACATCGCTTACATAGTGGATGACTCACAACTTCAATCCTAAAAGATCCAAGCCCTGGTCTCCAGGCTGTTCTTAGGCTTTTGCTGCAGTACTTGTCCCTTGGCAGGGGAGTACCAAGAAATGCTCCATGGATTACATGGGTGCAAAACATACAGTTCTCTTCACCCCTAAAGTAACAGCAGCCCTACCGCCACCTGATGATCAGGGTCAAGTATCCATGGCAGAATGGTGACTCCTTTTTTGCCTACTGGTTTTTGGGCATAAGCAAGCCTAAGTGACCAGATGGCAATTCTTGCCTAATAATGGAACTTTTGTTATATCCTCCAGTGAAAGTGCTGCTTCTTGAAAACCAGGAATTATAAACACACTGATCACAGAGTTTTGCAGGGAGAAAATGCAAATTTCCCAAGTGGGTCACTAAGACTTACAATAAGAGAATTCTCTTCTGCTTCTACTCTTCTGTTCCTGGACCAATGTACTCTTTCTATTGTGAACAAAACATTAAATCATCATTGATGTAGAGTAGATACCACATTGTATAGGATGGGGCCACATTCTCACTAGGCGTCATCCTCAAATCAGTGCCCAGTTCGACTAAGCCAATCCGTAAGTCCATCAGGTTGGCAACTTCTGGGTGTGGCGGCAGGATCAATGGATCCATAGCCATAAGCCCACTACAACACTTCCTTTGCCAAAAAAAAAGAGGCCCGTGGTAGTGTATGGGATTCTTTGTTGGTGCACCATATACCCTAATGATGACAAAGACCTTACCTAAGTCAAACTCATATACAAATACACAAAAATATGTGATGATTCCAATCAAGATGAATGGTTGCTTCTCCCAGGGTGGAAGGATTCCAATGTAATCAACTTGCCACCACTCAGTAACTGATCTACATAAGGGAAGGTAATATGTCAGCAGCTGAGCATTGATTGGGGTTGTGGACACATTAGAGATTAGCCAACAAAAGTAGCTAGGTCAGCCTTGGTAAAAGTCCATGATATTGGATCCATGAAAAGCCTCTTCCTTGCCATCATAACTACTCCATTATGCCAGCACTGGGTGGCTGAAGAGAGAACTGGCTAATGTCAACTGCTGAAGTCCTTCTGTCTATTTAGTTATTTATTGCTTCTTCCTTGATGGATGCTTTATGAAGGCTTTCACATGTGAAATAAGGATATTTACTCTTTTAGTCACTTCCATAAGTCTTTACATATGCCTCTTCTCCAGATCTTTTTGTACCACATCTTCTAATATTTCTTCTTCTTGGCCCCTGATCAACCAATGAAGCCATTCACCACTACCCATGAGGTTTTCTCTATTTTTATATTGGACCACTTTTATTTTCATATAAAGTGCTTGTCTAGGTGTGCCATTAGAATCTCCACTCATTGACAGAGTCTCCTCTTACTACTGCCCCCATAAAGGTTATCCCTGAATGGGACTGTAATGCAGCTATGACCCATTTTTGACTTGCACCCACGTGTTGAGCTGATTCATACATTAACCAAAATTGATCTTTTCCTCTGCTTTCAGCTTCTGTTGGAGATCTGGCATCTCTTTCAGGATTTCAGGTTCAGAAACTATCTGAGGTCTAGAGACTGGGCAAGGGGATTGGCTGCTGTGTTCAGCCTTTTGATCATCCATCCTTGATTTCTTCTGATTGTGTAAACTGAGTACATTCTTATTGCCCCTCACCCCATCTATTTTGCCCCCAGGGCCACTGTATCCTATTAACCATCCGTCAGTTCCACTTTTGTCTCCATTATGCCAGCACTGTGTTGGAAATAAGAGCTCGGAGTCACAGGGAAAATGAGCACTCAAACAAAAGATTTCTCATGTCAACTGCTAAAGTCCTTCTGCCTATTTAGTTATTTGTTGCTTCTTCCTTGATGTATGCTTTATGGAGGCTTTCACATGTGAAATAAATATATTTACTGTTCTTGTAAAATGTTACTTCCATTCTATTAACTTAGCTCCCAAACAAGCTAACACTTCAACCTTGCCCCTCATTATAAAAAATATCCTTGCCTCTGATAGCCAAAGGCCACCACTTGACCTCTATTTCTTGGAATTCTATCAGTCTCATTGTTATCAGTCTACTCAGTTTTCTAACAGCATCCCCTGCCATCAGTCACTGCTGAGTTTCTCTGTGATGCTGGAGCCTGTCTCACCAACATATTCCTGATCACTGAAGTAAAAGGGGTATCCACCAGGTCATCCTGATGAAGATATGTAGCCAGCGGGTTTCCCAGCCTTACAGAGTATTTCCATTTGAGCATGCCTGCCTCTCTGAACCTTATGATCCCTTCTTGCACCATCTGCCAGGGCACAACAACAGTCAAAAGTGTGGGAACCAAGAATCTCAGAAGAAGTTGAACTGTGGTCCAGTTGCATCAGAGGCTTCAGAAGACCTTCCTGACATCTTTTGAAATGGGATGAATATTCAGAATTTTCTGCCTTAAATTAAGGGGAAGAGATCTTTGTACCTTTATATTTTCGATGCATACTGTCCCAGGGGAACGAGTGTAAACTTAGACAAGGAAGTTCCCTTTGGTTGAGGGCAATTTCCAAAAGAAGGTAAGCTGAGATTTCACAGCCGTCATCACTCCCAGCAGCTGGAAGGTTGCATGTTACAATCTCCAAGTGGTGGAGTGGGTCATACACTTGAGCATCCATCTCACCAGTATTCACTACACTTCACACAAAGATGATCCTCAACAGCAAATGCCAAAATCATCCCCTTCTGTCTTGGCACCTACAGCTTTTCCATCTCAGCTCTTCTCCATATAGCTAACTCCTACTTACTCTTCAAAATAGCTCAAATATTGCTTTTCTGTCTTCCCTGACCCCCCTTAGTCTACTCTGCTTTACTGTGTCTCCTGTTTTGCTCCCAGAGTAACTTTTATTATCATTTTATCATATTATATTGGAATAATTATTGAAGCCCACTTTAAATAGTAAACTCCTTGAGGGAAGGGACGTTTTGCTCTCCTTTACACCCCTTAGGTTGACATGTTGCCTGGCATGTAGCAGGCACACATCCAATGTGATTTATTAAATGTGTGAGTGGGTAAATGAATGACTGAATACATTAATGAATGTTCACATACGCTCTCATTTTATTTCCAAAAAGAATTTGAGGCAGCCAAGTTCCAAAAAACCCAACATACTGCAGCTTATGGAGTAGTAGCTCAAAATATGCAAAACCTGGCAGAAATGCATGTCTCACTCTATAGAATGGCACACTATTGGGGTATAAATATGAATCTTGGAAAAACCCTGATTTCAAGCTACAGATGCCCAGATTGGTGACAGCAGGGTATCTTCTCACAAGGACCAGAGATCCCAGCCAATAGCACTTTCAAGAATGTGCAAGCAAAGAGTTAACAGTCTCACAGCTGCCTTTCCTTGGAGGTGTTAATGAGGTGACAGGGGGGAAGGATTTTAAAAAGAAATTGCCTTCAGTCATTCCAGTTACATTCCAGTACAATGGAAAGACATGAAGCTCTCTCCACGCCTCCTCTCTCTCGACCCCTCCCCCCATCTTAATGGGGTCTGACCTTAGCTCTGTGGTTGCATGCCTCAGTCCACAAAAGACTTGGAACGGCCTCCTTGGTTTCCAAACCTCAGGTTGCCTTGGGGGAATTACTAAAATTTGGTTACCAGAGATACTTAGGTTAGAGAAAATGATTCAAAAAATAATGTGTGGTGAGACAGTTGTAGGATGTCATCTGTGAGAACAATCAGGAACCCAGGCACGAAGTCATTCCAATGTACTTTTTACTTGTCTACTTGGAAATTCTGTTTCTCTGGCATGAATCAGGAATAGAGGACAATGTTTTAGAAGGAACTTTTCTGAGTCTTTGAAAAAGGTCTCAAGCATGGCCAAAAGACAAAATGGCCACTCCAGCCAAAAGTTTTCAACGTCCCACAGTAGCCCCCTCACAGTTAAGTTAGAGATAAAAGGATGCTGCAATGGGTAGGTATTGATAGGGAAGGGAAGTGCTGGGAAGGACAGGGCGCGGTCCTTTTAAATGATACGGAGGGCGCCAGGGAAGTGCTGGGTAGAGGAGGGCGTGGTCCCTGGCTAGGGCTCCACCCCGGGGGCTTGTGCCCAGGGACCTAGGTGAAGACAGGTATTTTTATTTTCCTGCCCAAAGGTTGCATTTCCCAAGACTACCCTGGCCTGCCACACCCCCATCCTGTGCCTATAAAAACCCGGAGACCGTAGCCGGCGGACACACAGGTGGCTGGATGTCTAGAGGAGCACATCAGTGGAGGAACACATGGGCGGCTGGATGTCAAGAGGCAAGCCCCGACAGACACCCACACGCGGGCAGGCCATCAATCCATGGAATGAGGCAGAGTTGGGCAGGGCAGTCAGAAGAGAGCTCAGGCCACTGAGCAGCCCGACTCCAGGGGAAAACCTTTCCACTCCATCCCCTTCCACCTTCCCCCATCTGCTGAGAGCCACCTCCACTCAATAAAACCTTGCACTCATTCTCCAAACCCAGGTGTGATCCACTTCTTCCGGTACACCAAGGCAAGAACTCCGTAATAAAGAGAACCCTCTGTCCTTGGGACAAGGTAGAGGGTCTAATTGAGCTGGTTAACACAAGCCGCCTATAGACAGCTAAACTAAAAGAGCACATGGTAGCACAGACCTACTGGGGCTTCCGGAGCTGTGAATATTCACCCCTAGACACTGCCCTGGGGTCAGAGCCCCACAACCTGCCTGTATGCTCCCCTAGAGGTTTCAGCAGCAGGGCACTGAAGAAGCCAGCCACTACCCCATCACACGTCCTGCAAGGGGGACAAGGGAATCTTTCCCATTTCTGTATTGCTTACGGCACCAATGATTTCAATTTCTGAGGAGACTACTCCCTTGAGGAAAATATCTATTGTTGATGTCTATATGATATATAGAGAAGGACGCAGGCTAGTGAGTCAAAGAGATACATGTGTGTATAAATTTGGGCAAGCAAAAACTCTAATTTCTCATCTGTAAAATAGGGCTCATGATCCTACCTTTAGGATTACTGCAAGGCTGAAATGTGATGAGATGTGAAAAATATTTAGCACAAGACCTAAGGACATAGTCAAAACTATTATCAATGAGGAGGATTTGCCAAGGAATTCTCTGCTCATGGTAGAAGATGTGTGCTATTTATGCGTACAATACTGAAATACCTTATGTACCATGAGTACAGGAAGAGGCTCCTTCATTTTCTTAGGACCTATTAAGAGAAAAAATGAGAAGAAATCCTAGTTGTTCAACCAGGATGCATCACTGTGTTCAGAAATTACTTAATCTCTTTTGAGCCTTGATTTCCTTCTCAATAAAATGGGACTCTTATGACCTACTTCGTAGGGTGTCTACGACATTTAAATAAGTTAGCAAATTTAAGCGAATAGTACAGTCCCTGGCTCAAAAAAACCTCCAGTTGCTTACTAATGATTTGTTCCAATGACGAATAGCCTTCAATCTGACTCTTATTTTCTAGTGAACAGATTCACAATTATTAAACAATATCTATTCCAGCTCCTCATCAACATGTGAGAAGTAAAACTTTTTCACGGTCATCAAAAAACTTGTAGAGCTTAGGCATAGGCCAGAGCAAGGGCTATACAAGCAACATTTTAGCACATTTTACAGAGCAGATCTAGATTCTAGAATGCTGAGAGGGGAGAGCAAGAGGCCTCTAGACCAGCGATTTACTTTTCCATTTACTAAAAACAAACAGCAAAGAGAACAATCCATAAACGTTTAGACCAGCAAAGGAAAAATGTTACCTTTTTCTTAAATGGTGGATACATCAGGAAATCCTTTTGTCATATTTTAGTTTAAAATTAAAAATAGAAGAATTTCTCTAACTTCCACTCAATTTGCTGTGAACCTAAAACTGTTGTAAAAAAAATAAAGTCTATTTTTTTAACAGAAGAGAATTGGATCAGTTCGGGCATATTTTCAAAAGTAAAACAGAACTTTAATGTACCTTATTTTTTAATTTTTGCATCAGATGAAATTGTATTGAAATCCATTTAACAATAAATAGAAACCTTTGAAAATAATAAAATTTGAGAAGTACTCGCATAGTTAATATTTTATTTTGTCCTCATTAAAATCCTATGAAACAGCTTTGGTGAGTTTATTATTCCCCATCTTTTTACAAATGGGACTTGGAGAGATTAATAATAGGACCAAGATAAGAGCAAGTTGTCACAACAGTCAAAATCCCCATTTCACATCTCCTTACTTCTTCCTCCAGCACACCACAGTGCATTTCACACAGAAGGAATATAATATAAAGAATTGGCTAGAAAGATACTGGAAGGCCTGGAGAGGAAAAATAGGAGAAGAAACACAAGTAGAAAACGATGCGTATTCTTGTGGTTAAAATTATTGGAAGGAGAAAAGAAGAATGAGACTCAAAGAGAGACGAGATGTTCTTAGAGTCTGGTGAGAGGTCTTGGTGCCAATTCACCATCCAAATATGTGGTTTCACAGGGAAACTTAATACCCACATCTTGTGACATTGAACCTAGCCTCGTTATTGATTTTTGCCTTAGAATAAAAATACAGAAAAAGAAAAATTACTTTAAAAAAAACAACATAGCAACAGAGAGCATACACGATTTAAAAGGCATTCCTGGGAACTAGAATCATCCATGGCCTCCTGTTTCTGTCTGGTGCTGCAATCCCATTAGCTCCCCTGAGCAAGCAGTGGTAGGCCCAAGCTAGGAAAGAGGACTAGGGTCCACTGAGGTACATTGGGAAAGTGGGGCTCTCTGGATGTATCTTGTTTCAGGAGCTCCCTGATCTAGGAATAATGCAGTGTTGAAGGCCTGAATGCTCTTAGTGAACCCATAAAACTGAAGTACACATATTCATGGGTGTTAACCATATACTCAAGCACAGACTGAAATAAAAATTGTAGTCATGATGTCAAATGACTGGGTTTTTCACAATTATAATTGCTATTTATTGACTTGACTATTTGCCAAATATTTTGCTAAGTGTTTTCATGTATAATCTCATTCGGTCCTCACCAAAACCATATGTGGTAGTTATTTTTATTATTCCCATTTTAAAGATGGGAAATTGAAGTTAAGAGGTTAAGTGCCTTCCCCAAAGTCACACAACTAGTAGAAAGAGGAGCTGTGATATGAGCCCAGGCAGTTTAATAGTAGGGACACATTCATAACCAGTGCCATTTTCTTTCTTTTCTTTTCTTTCTTTCCTTCCTTCCTTCCTTTTCCTTTCCTTTCTTTCGTTCTTTTCTTTCATTCTTTCTTTCTTTTCCTTCTTTCTTTCCTTCTTTCTTTCTTTCTTCAGGGCCTTGCTCTGTCATCCAGTCTGGAGTGCAGTGTGCCGTCAAGGCTCACTGAAGCTTCAACCTCCCAGGCTCAAGCGATCATCTTCCCGCCTCAACACACACCACCCCCACAACCCAACCAGTAGCTGGGACTACAGGCACATGCCCCCAGGACTGGCTAATTTTTGTATTTTTTGTAGAGACAGGATTTCACCGTGTTTCCCAGACTGGTCCCGAATCCCTGGGCTCAAGTGATCCACCCGTCTTGGCCTCCCGAAGTATTAGGGTCACAGGCATGAGCCACCACACCCTGCCCAGTGCCATTTTCTTCCCTCATTGGAAGGGTGACTTTTCCTTCCTAATTCCTGTTCTAAACCCCTCACTTTCTTCTTGGCATGAAATACCTACTGCTGTTTGGCCAAGGAAAGTCATAAAGAGTATGAACAACAATTTGCTTTCCAAATACATTATACTCATAGATACCCCATCGGTTACAGTTCTTTATACCAAGCAATGGGTCACTTTCTTTTCTGCACACAGTGCACTGCTCTTTCCCAAAAGGGACATGGCACATAACTGGCACAATTTACTCATGCAGCAACTACTTTTATAAATATTTTGTTTTGTTGCTGCTTTCCTCCCGGAGGAACTCAGTCCTGAAGCAACATTATAGCTCTGACCTAGAAGTTTGAATTAGAGAATTTAAAATGTCATTTTATAAACACAGCTAGGGTCAATTCAGTCTTAAAAAAAATAGACACTCGGCCGGGCGCGGTGGCTCAAGCCTGTAATCCCAGCACTTTGGGAGGCCGAGATGGGCGGATCACGAGGTCAGGAGTTCGAGACCATCCTGGCTAACACGGTGAAACCCCGTCTCTACTAAAAAATACAAAAAAAGCTAGCCGGGCGAGGTGGCTGGCGCCTGTAGTCCCAGCTACTCGGGAGGCTGAGGCAGGAGAATGGCGTAAACCCGGGAGGCGGAGCTTGCCGTGAGCTGAGATCCGGCCACTGCACTCCAGCCTGGGCGACAGAGCGAGACTCCGTCTCAAAAAAAAAAAAAAAAAAAAATAGACACTAAAACAAGACTAAAGACTAAGTAAAGGGTAAGATGGGATGGCAAGCTGACGTCTCAGAGTGTGAACGTTTTCAACCAGCTTCACGGAGTCTTGTTTTGTTTTGTTTTTTATTTTGCTACCTCCATGTATGTTCATTTGTGTGGAATATTTAAACAATAATACATTTCCTAAACTTTTGTTAATACAAAGGAATTTCTAACTCCTATCCAAGACCATGACAACAGCAATTAACACTGTATTATGTCAATGAATGTGTTAGCCACAAATCACTAATTTTTTCTAGGCATAAGTAATAGACATAAATTTGGAGAAATCCTCTCATAAAAGAGAAATTTAATAAAGGGAACATGCCACCTTCCATTTAATATAGGACATTTGCCAAAATAAGATAAGCATGCTAACCAGAATTTCAACACTTTCCAGGTGTTAGAGATGTTCACCTTTATTGCTAATACGTAAGTCCACCTCTTTCACCTCCTAAGCTCATGACAAAGCTGAGAGCTACATGCAGTGATTGGGGAGCTACTATCCTGGCCTTGAAAGATAACCACCCTCTGCACAGCTAAGCATTTGGCACAGCCATGGATTCAGGAGCACCAAAGAGCTCTGAAAAAGTAATATTTTAATTATTGCTTTTTTAAACATATGCTTAAATTGCATTTTCCAGCTAAGGAGTAGTTTCAAGTATCATCCATATCTCACTCACAAAGGAAGGTTCTCAGGCCAACTTGGCAGCTTTGAGCAATTTGGCTGATCTGGAAATCTTTCAGCTCCCCAGTTAGAATCCTTCATGTTCAAATCCAGGTGCCAAAACTTTTACTGAGCGACAGAACTATTGCTTAATGGCCACTCTCACCTGCTACTGTCACTGAGCTATAACTACCACTATGTTTAGAGCTACTTCAGGAAAAGGATTGTCAAGCCATATGTTGCAAAGTGACTGCTACATGTCTCTTAGCTGTTTCAGTCAGTACAACTGTGAGATTTCTCACCCAGCAGCAGCTTTGAGTCCGTTCGATGGATCAGTTAAACCAGGGAATTAGCTCAGGACTAACAGCACATTAGGGTAATCCATATACCTAGAGTGACCACATACTCACTCTGCTGGGATAGCCCCAGTCTATGGGTATTGTCAAAATACAATTATCAATACTGCCCACTTCCACTGTCAAAGTTGTACCTGTTTGGATAACTGTAATATATAGTCACTTGGACAATGCTGATTAAAGACCAAGAGACCAGGATGAGATACATCTTAATGCAAATACCCACACTAATAGGTTTCATAGCTCACCTTACCTCCCTCCTGGCAGTTGCCAGAAATTCCACTGTTAAATCTTCAAACCATAACGTATTGTACTTTAGTACTTATCAAAGTGTCTGACACAAAGTATTTATCCATTTTGTGCAATGGAAAATGTCAAATCACAAGGCATATTGCTCATTCATACAATCAAAAGAGTATTTATTGTATCTCCACTGTTTGCAGGCATTGAGCTAGGAGCTAGGGATCTACAATGAGGCAGGTATAATTACTGTCCTGAAGGAGACAACAGGCTCATGGGACAGACTGATTTAAGATCCAGTTTTAGCGAGATCAGTGGTATAAATCTCATGTACTGTAGGAGTATACAGAAGGGCCAACTCATCCAGTCTTGAGAAATCTAGGGAGACTTCTTGGAAACCGTCACATTCAACTAAAGGAGAAGAAATAAGATAGAGCCAGGTTCTTTTCTACATTTTATGTGCAAAGGCGCATTAAGAGACTTGAAAGTCTTCAGCATGGCTGGAGTGAGGATAGAAGGAGTGAGTGATGAGGCTGGCAGCAGGAGGTAGAGGAGCACAGGGAAGGCCACATATGCCACATTAAGAAGATGGACTTTATCCTGGGGTCATGGAGAGCCAGAACAAGGTTTTACATAGAAAAGCGACTTGATCAGATTTGATCTTACAGTGGTATCTCCGGCTGTCACATGATGACTGTAAGTAGTATATTTGCTCTTAGGCAAAGAAGAGGACATCACTTTTGTGTTTTATTTGAATGCTGTGAATCACTATGGAGAACGTTCTCCTTCATCAAGTCAATCATAACTCAACAATGAGACACTCTGGGTTTAGTTTTGAGTTCCAGGGCTTAATTCTCTGGTGCCTTTGGCCAAACCACACTAGGCTGACTTGTACCTCAATTTCCTGGTCTGTAAAATATGGACTGTTGTATTCACCTTTCACATGGGTGATGTGAGGAACCACTAATGAGAAGCAGCCAAGTTAGAAAAAAGTATTACAGAAATGCTTAGTAAGTCCAAATAGCCAAGAAAGATGAAATGTGTGTGTTCAAGTGTTCAAGTGTGCAGTAGAAGTGTTTCAACTATAGATTTAATGATGTGGAGGCTCATTTTCACTAGAGCTGTCTGTACCAGCTTACATCTGAGCCTGGGGTGGCAGCCCTGCTCACCAATTAAGAGCAGATGGCAATCTGAAACCATCCCTGCTTAAGATATTTCAAGAGACCAAACATTTACTTTTAAAAGAGTTACCAATAATAATAGCCATCATTTATTGAGAGCTGGCGATGTGCAACATACTGCTCTAAGTATTTTGCAAGCATTCGCTCATTAGTTCTTCACAACAGAAAGTTATAATTCTTCCCCGTTATATTTTTTGTCTGAATACTTGAGTTTGAAGAAATTAAGTCTGCCCATCCAAAAAGCCACAGAGCTTGAATTATAACCCAGGCTTGTAAAAGTCCAGGTTTATTCTCATAACCTCTGCACTGCTCTGCTAAAAACCATTAAAAGGCCTCTGGCACTGCCATCTTCTTGCTGGTGTGTTCCCACTCCTACCCATCCCTGTGGCTCATATCATCACTGGCATGTGAAGTTGCTGTTTCTAGAATGTGAGTCAGTCAAGATAGAAAAGTTAATTTATTTTAGTGGATATGTGTCAGTGACACTATTTTTAAAAAGTACATCATGACAACTTGCATATCACACAAAATCTCTTCATTGGGCTGAACCAATATGACCCTGAAAGGGAGTAAGTGATCTATCCCACTGCACGTGTTCCCTCAAGAGTGCCCCTCAGCAGTTGGTGGTTCACATCTGCATATTCAACAATGTAAGAAAAATTTAGCTACTTTTTTTGAGAAATGGATCCAACAGTGGAGAATTGAAATATTGCTTAGGTAAGTGCTTTTGGGGCATAGATTGGTAGATCCTGTCATTTCTTCTTGCCATATCACATACCCAAAAAAATTGATTGTGATGATTGTATTACCAAACAGTGCTTTTTACACCAAGAGCATGCCAACGTTTAAAACTGAGCTCCATGCAAGTTCTACAACTATACTTCAGGAATTTCACATATATGATTTAAATTCATTTTTAAATAGATTTCTTAAATTATTTTAAGGCTTATTTTAATTAATTTTATCTAATGTATATATTTAATTATAAATAAATTAATAATTACTAATGTATTTAATTAAAACTTATTTTTAAGACAATTCTAAAACATTCAAAACTAAATCAACTCAAAATTTAAATGACATTCATTAAATCTAAATTTAAATTAAATTAATTCAAAAGTAAAAACATATTCAAATTTATACACTCCCACCACCACACACACACCCATGCTAAACTCCAGGCTTATGTATCCAGCTGCCTACTTCATATCCATCTTAACCACAATGTGTCCAAAATCAAAGTCTTGATCTTCCTCACCCCTGCCTCCTGAACTTGTCTTTTCTGCAATCTTCTACAGCTCCTTAAGGGCAACTCCATCTTGCCAGTGTCTTAGAGTCTTTCTTGACTGATCTCTTTCCGCACATCTCAGATCCAAATCTAGCATCAAATGACCACTTCTGATGACCTCTACCGCCTTCACCCTGTGCAGGTCACCATCGTCTGTCATTTGGAGTGCTGCAATAGCTTCCTAATCTTCCTTCATCTGACCTTTTTTCATGATAATCCATTCTTAACCCAGCAGTCAAAATAATTCTTTTCAAACTCAGATCTTGCTTCTCAGATCATATGTCTCAGAATCTTCCAATAGTGGGTCGTCTTCTGAGAAGGTTAAGCCCTTTCTGTGACCTACAAGAGCTGGCCCGCCCTTATCCCCTTTGCCTTGCTGAATTCATCTTCCAGGACTAGTCCATCTAGCTACCTCCACCCCAGCCACACAGGTCTCCTGGCTGTTGCTCAGACTCCCAAAGCATGCTGCTGCCTCGGGGATTTTGCACTTGGGATATTCTCTGCCTGCTCTTCCCCAGACAGTGGGTTTCTCTCACTTGTTTTGAGTCTTTGCTCAGTGAGGCCTACCCAAAACACACTATTTAAAATTGCAATCTCCCACCCCATACTCAGGAGGTAAGAGATTCTAAATCATTCCCTGCACTATTTTTTCTCTACAATACCACTACTTGATGGACTATATATTTAGTATGCATTTGTTCATTGTCTGTCTCCTCAACTAGAATTTAAGCTCCATGAGATGGAGATGTAATTTCTCCAATTCTACTGCCCTACTTCCCAGCATGGGATGTGAGCATTGAGTAAATATTTGTAGATGAGGCCAGGCATGGTGGGTCACACCTGTAATCCCTGCACTTTGGGAAGCCAAGGTGGGAGGACCACTTAAGCTCAGCACTTCAAGATTGGCCTGCAAAATATGGTAAGATTACCCCATTTCTAAAAAAGAAGAAAAAGAAAGAAAGAAAAATAAAAATAAAAAACGTTAGCCAGCATGGTAGTGTACAGCTGTGGTTCCAGCTACCTGAGAGGCTGAGGTGGGAGGACTGCTGGAGCCCCGGAGGTCGAAGCTGCTGCAATGAGCTGTGATTGTACCACTGCACTCCAGCCTGGGTGATGGAGTGAGACCCTGTCTCAAAAAAAAAAAGGGAATCACAGACAACAAAAAAAAAAAGAATGTCAGATGTAAGGTTATGAGTTACATACAGGGTTGGGTGGCTAGAATCCCTGTACCAAACCCCGGACTGAATCTCGGAGAGGATATGTAGCTAGAGGATGGCTTTGGGGTCCTCAAAAGCAGAGGGTACTTGCTGTTCATTTCCTAATTGGGCCCAGAGAGTCAAAGGACCCATCTGTCTCTAGTAGCCAACAGGGGCAGCAGCTGGAAGGTAAGCTACAAGCAATCTAGCAGAGGGGTCTGGGAAAGCCCTCACACATTTATCATAATGCTGAAGTGGTCAATTCAACCGACTGTTTCCCATGTGCCACAGAGGGCATGATGACATGAAGAGAAGGGAGGGAGAAAATAGAGAGAAAGAAGTTGAGTCTAGAGAGGTCATATAGGGAGCACTAGAAGGAAGTGATGTGGGTGAATAAGAAACCACAGGAAAATTGATACCTTGTAATTCTGGAGGCCGATGATGGGCTTTGAATGCAGGTAAGTCAGAGCGAGCCACTCTGAGCTTGCTTCTCTATTTGTAAACCTGAAGATAGCATCACCTGTTACCATGAGAATTAAATGAAACATAACATGTAACTCTCCTGCTTTTCCTCCTTCCTCAGATCTCTCTCTCCCTCTCTCTCTCTCCAGGCTCACTTATCTATCTTCCTATTTGACATTCCACTTGGATATCTAATAGATGTTTCCAATACAATATGATTAAAAGTGAACTTGTAGTCTCCTCCCAAAAGTGTGCTATATCTGTGAGCTTTACCATATCAGTTGATGGTAACGCATGACAAAAACCTCAGAGTCATTCTTCTGTAAAAATAATTTCAACTTTTATTTTGGATTCAGAGGGTGCGTATGCAGGTTTGCTACATGAGTAGATTGCATGACACTGAGGTTTGGGATATAAATACTCCTTCACCAACGTAGTAAGCATAGTACCCAATAGGTAGTTTTTCAGCCCTTGCTCCCCTCCCTCCCTCCACCCTCAAGTAGACCCCAATGTCTATTGTTCCCCTCTTTGTTTCCATATGTACCAATGTGTAGCTCCCACCTACAAGTGACAAGATGAAGTATTTGGTTTTCTGTTCCTGTGTTAATTCACTTAGGATAATGGCCTCTAGTTGCATCCATGTTGCTGCAAGGGACATGATCTCATTCTTTTTTATTGCTGCCTAGCATCCCATGGTGTATACATACCACATTTTCTTTATCCAAACCACTGTTAATGGACACCAAGGTTGATTTTATGTCTTTACTATTGTGAACAGTGCTTTGGTGAATATAAGTGTACATGCATCTTTTGGGCAGAATGATTTATTTTCCTCTGGGTATATACCCAGCAATGGGATTGCTAGGTCAAATGGGAGTTTTGTTTTAAATTCTTTGAGGAATTTGGAGTTGTTCTTAACTTCTCTTTTCCTCCGACATCTTATGCACAACCTCTCAGGGAATCTTGTCATCTTTATTATTCAACACAGCATTCAAAGTCATACTTTGTGAGGCCAGGTGTAGTGGCTCACACCTGTAATCCTAGCATTTTGGGAGGTGGAGGCGGGTGGATCACCTGAGGTCAGGAGTTCGAGACCAGCCTGGCCAACATGCCGAAACTCAGTCTCTACTAAAAATACAAAAATTAGCCAGACATGGTGGCACACACCTGTAATCCCAGCTATATGGGAGGATGAAGCAGGAGAATCGCTTGAACCCGGGAGGTGGAGGTTGCAGTGAGCTGAGATCATGTCACTATACTCCAGCCTGGGCAACAGAGTAAGACTCTGCCTCAAAAAAGTAAAGAAAAGAAAAGAAAAGGTCGTACTTTTTGAAACATGTATCAGATCATGTCTCTATTGTGCTCAAAACCTTGCAGTACTGCAGCATTTCACTCTCACTGAATGAATGCCCTGTAAGGCTCTATCGAATCTGTATCTCCTTTTCTCCCTTTCTCTCTCTCTCTCCCCCACTCCCACTCACACCAGCCACACTGGAAGCCTCAAGCACACATTCACCTTCGAGCTTTCACTCTGCCTAAAGTCTCTGCTTAGAAGGCTCTTCTCCCAGATATCTCTTGGCTAACTTCTCAGCACCATCAAGTCCTTAATCAAGTATTACCTTGTCAATGAGGATCACCCTGGCCATCCTACCTAATCCCCTAAATTTATTTGCCCTTTGTTCTTCTAATCTCCATTATATTATTCTACTTTTTTTGTATTTCCACATTTACCACCTTCTAATTTGAGTGTTTATCATGTTTTTTAATGTCTCATTCCCCTGCTAGAATGTAAGCTCCTAGAGGACAGGAGTCTATGTCTGCATTGTTCTCTGATAAATGCCAAGAACCTAAAACAGAGCACAGAGTAGCTGTTCAACAAATATTAGCTAAATGAACACAAAACATTTGAGAGCATCCAATGAATGTTAACTCTCTTCTCCCTTCTTTGTGCATAAAAGTTGCCAAAGAGAGAACTAAGATATTCTTAAATCTCTCTGAGTAGCCGTAAGAGCAGAATCTAGAAACCTTCTGATTCCTGAGCAAGCAAGACGTTGGGGCAAAACAGATAGCTTCGAAATCATTAAAGGCATTTCCCATTTTAGTGAAATGATAAAATGATAATTTGACAAGTGGTTGGGAGAAACAAGCACTCTCATATATTTTTTATAGGAGTAAAAATTAATGCAACATCTTTAAAGGAATATTTCTAATATCTATCAAAGTTGTGAATACATATATGCCCTTTCACCCATCAATCACACATCTAGAAATTTCTCCTATAGATATATTTACATATGTAAAGATGATAGAAGGATATTCTTTTCATCACTGTTTTAATTGCCGAAGTTTAGAAACAACCTAAATATCTGTTGGTAGAAGACTGGTTCAAAAAGTTAGGGGACACTTGCAATGAAGTATTCTGAAGTCACCAAAGAGAACAAGGCAGATCTATATATAGATACGGAATTATGTCCTAGAGAAAAAACAAAGCGAAAAGCACCATGCATCACAAGCTACTATTTGCATATAAAAGGAAGATACACATAGAATATCTCTAGATTCATAAATAAAAATACTAGTAACAGTTGCTGCCTCAGAGGAAGGAGACTGGGCTCTGGGGAGCAGCGCTGTAATGGAGATTTCTTTTCACTGGGTACTTCCTGCGTCGTTTGAATTTTTTTTCCAAACGGAAATGCTACTTGTTCAAATGAAGAACTTTTAAAAATCGCATCACCCTTGAATACAAATTATTTTGGAGAGCCACTAATTCCTGGAAGTTTCTTTAGGCCTATATTTGCTTTTGAAAATTTGTCTTCGCAATGTCTGTAAAACTAGTCCTGTCATGGTTCATTTCTATTACCATGGACGGCATGCTATTGGAATGGAAGTGACTTACAATTTCCACCTTCACTGTTTTTAGTTTGCAAACATGATGATTGATCCTGATGTTTCTGGTACTAACGATTACTAGGATGATCAGGATCTAGAGCACCTGGACAGATCAGGAGTCCATCTGGGACAGCAACACCAACTTCTTTTTCTATCTAGTCTTGTGAAGAAAAATTAATCAAAACATAAGTAAGTGAAGCATCATGTTTCAGAGGCACGGAAAGTACTTCTGGAGTTGAGGTGTCATGGATTCTACTCTTTATTTCTGGGCCTTTGGTAATCTTGCTCAAAACACCCCCGGCCCTGCCTGGACCTCTATTTTCCTGTTTGCGAATGAAAAAGTTTACACTTCCTAAGCTCACACAAACACTTTCAGATTATGAGTATAATTGCCAAATATAATATACACTACTATTTCTCAGTCTCAACAACAAGCATGCCAAAACAGTGGCAGGAAACCACAAAGCTAAAAATGAAAAAAAAAAAAAAAAAAAAACTTAAAGGTCAAGAATTACAGCACTGACTCCTACTCACTTTAGCCTTTGCTTTCTCAAAGGATGATGTCAGTAAAACACTGTGGGCTTTGGAATCTGATAAATCAAAGTTCAGCCCACTAAGTGGCAAGCACTTTTAATCCAGGGACTGAGTATCATTGACATTGTGCCCCCACTGCCTCCAGCAGTTCCTGATTCAGTATCACTCCCCCATGGATCAGTTCTCCTCCAGCCACCTTATACATGTTCATGACTTTCAAAACTACCTCTACATTGAATCATAAATTCCTGTCTTCAGGACAGACCTCTCATTTAAACTTCAGACATGCATATCCAAAATAGCATCCCATTTCAATGTCTGAAAGATACCTTGCAATGCATCTAAATCTGTTATAAACTTCCACCTCAAATCTGATTGCCTTTCACAGTCTCCTATACAAATCATGGCCCTACGCTTCAGCAAGCTTTGCAGGCAAAAATTCTAGTGTCATCTCTGTCACCTTTTCTTCTTCATCTGTATATCCAATCCATGAACAAGTTATTTCAACTGGAACACCTAAACTACTTTCCAATCCATCCCTTTTTCTGCATTACACTCCCACCACTGTTCCTTTATTTACTAGTCCAGCTATTTTTGTTGATCACCAGGACTGCTACAATAGCATCCTGCTTGGCTTACCCTCTTCCACTCTTGCCTCACTTCCATCTGCTCTCTGCATTAAAATCGTCATGTCATTCATAGACTGCAATCTCTTGAATGGATTCACTGTTTATTTATTTAGAAACAGAGTCTCACTCTGTTGCCTAGGCTGGAGGGCAGTGGTGCAATCACGGTCCACTCCAGCCTCACCCTCCCAGGCTCATGCAATCCTCCCTCAGCGTCCCAAGTAGCTGAGACTACAGGTGCACACCACCACACCTGGCTAATTTTTTTTTATTATTTTTTGCAGAGACAGGGTTTTTCCACATTGTCCAGCCTGGTCTCCAACTCCTGAAGTCAAGTGATCTGCCTGCCTTGGCCTCCCAAAGTGCTAAGATCACAGTTGTGAGCCATCATGCCTATTTTTAAGATAAACGGAGAAACAATCAGAAAGCCTTACATTTCTAGCCTCACACCTTATCTCTCACACACATACACTTACACCCAGGCACACACACTCCAGCCACCCTGGAATCTTTCAGTCTTCCTTACTTGCCATACTTTTTCCTACCACAGGGCCTTTGCACTTGTGGGCCTCTCTCTGAATATGACCTTTTTCCTTTCCCTTAGTAAACTCTTACTCAGCCTACATATCCAGCTCAAGTATGACTTCAATGAGGAAATGTTTCCTTCCTTCCCCGAATAGGTCAAATACCCTATTACTATATACTCTCTTAATAGATGGATCTCTGTGTCCTAGCACTTTTCACATTCGCAGCTTCACATTTATTTAGGTGGTTGTTTGGTTTGCAGATGTTTTCCCACTCACCTGATTACCATGAAAACAAGTCCTGGGTAGATTTTGGCTCATGATTGTTTCTCTGCTACCTGACACATGCACTCCAGGGGACATTTATTTCATGGCTATTTCAATGAATACATTTTTGTGGGGAAAAAAGATAACCAAGCTTTGACACATATTCTGTATGATCCCAGCAAACAGCACAAAACTTCTGAGTGAAATGTCTGTATCTGTAAAATGGATATAAAATTAATTAATTTACCAGGTCTCTGAATACATTAAATAAGATTATATCTATAAAAGTCTTATCCCTGTGCCTTATTAAGATATCTTGTCAAAAGATATCACTTCTCTCCTCCTTGACCCCTCTTCTGGTAGTTTAAGTGAAGAAAATGATCTCTTCAATAAATAAACAAATGATTTATTAAAGACATATGATTTGCTCAGATTATGCAGCTTCAAGCAGCCAAGGTGATAAAAATATGAAAGAAAAAGTCCCATCTCTTATGAAGACCAGGAGACCGTGGAGAATCTGAAGTGGAAAAATAAAATAATAACCTGAGTTCCACAATACAATAACAGCAAAGCAAGTTTTTTCAGAAACCTGCACAGGACAAGTTGCCAGATAACCTGGAAGTGCTATGAGTTCAGAGAAGGGGGAGGCACAGGCACTGGGAACTAGGTAGTTCCTTTTAAGAGGATAGACTGGAGGTAGTTAGAGAATGAGGTATTGGTGTTGGTCAGCCCTGGTTGATAATAACAGCAGGAACAAAGAGAGCAGGACTGTTCCAAGATCAAGGAGACTAGATTGCCTCAGACAAGGAGTCAGAGTAGATAAGGCTGGGAGGCATATGAAGTTTTTAATGCCAAATTATGGAAGTTTGATTTTGTTCTCTAAACGGAAGTATTGAGAAGGTAAACTTTTACAAATCTAGATGTATCACAACCATTTCAAATACTAAAGAAAATACAATATAACTTCCCCAATTTGGTCTCTATGGTTCACCAAAATCAGTACTTCAGAGGAAGAAAAGAAGAGACGAAGGAAGGGAGATGGGCACCTGGCAAGCAGCCCATGTCTCATGAAGGTTTCACGTTGTGTGTGAACATACGGTTGAATCGTATCTCCGTGACTTCCCAGAGAATGTGGATAAACAGCATGTTGGCTTATAGTGTCTTGGGAGTGTCCTCTCTGCTTCAGCATCTGCCTCTGGCATGCTAGCCACTGGGCCTCTCCAAATCATAAGTTCTTTGCAAGGCTCACACATGCAGAGAAGGCCCCATATGGGATGTTCGTGTGAAAGGCTACAGTCCGTGAATTACCCCTAAGTATTTTGATGCATGGGATAATTTTGAGTGGCCCATTTTATCACCTCCACTACCTCCATTCCCACCCTTCATTTCCCCTCCATTTTCCACAATTCTAAGAATATATAAAACGAAAACAATTAGTCTTGCTGCAAATTGAAGGCAAGAGGTTTAATAAACAGATGATGATATATAACATATATGTGTGTACACATACATATGTATCATCACAAAAGCTGACTTTATATAGCCATAGGAGATTTTAGGGGAATGCAACTTGAAAAAAAAAAGTTCATGAATTTCATCATCGAATTTCAATGTTCTACTGTTTTTCTGACTGAGCATGAAAGAATATGAAGTGGGCACCTTGCTATACTTTGTATTCTGAGAATAGGAGGTGTGCACTTTTCTATTTTTTCTATTCTGAGATTTCATCATATGAGCCAAATCTTGGAAGTGCCAAAAACAGAGCATTTTATGAGACTGTTCTCTCTCCTCTTCCTGGTGGAAGAGGCACTCCCTCTGCACCTTGTCTTCTATGAACAACAGCAACAACTCTTGACTTTAAAGATTTAGTGGCAGTCTGATCACTTTTCAGACTGATTTAACTCCTTTTCCTGAAAGTTCACTTTAGACTGTCAACAACCACCTACCTGTTCCTTAGACTAGGCTGAGTCCATCAGAATTAGGTTCATGTAGCCTCTTGGTCATTTTTTTAAATCATCTAGTACAGTTCACAATTGTATATTTTGTGTGTTATATTTGTAATCTTTGTCTTCCTCAATGGACTCTAACTCCACAGGGGCAGAAGAAGTGTGGGTTCTGCTCACCATTGTGTCCTCAGCATCTACCCTAGCACAAAACTCTTCGGTGATACTCAGTAACTACAGGAGGAAATAAGGAAGGCAGGAAGGCAGGGAGGCAGGCAGGCAGGCAGGCAGGCAGGAACGGAGGAAGGAAAGAAGGAAGGAAGGAAGAGAAAGGATTAGACAGAGAGTCACTTTTCCACTATCCCTCCAATGTCTCTGCCCATCCTTTCTTCTTATATTAATTCATAATATGTGGTAAGCAATCTATTGGGGACTCTCAGAGACAGAGGGAGAAACAGATCTCCTTCTATCAATGTTAGGATTGAAGCCTAACACTTACCCAAAAGGGCCATCAAGTCACCAAAAGACAGGTCTAGATTTTATGGTGATTTCAGTTACTGTTGTTCATGATTTAGTAACAACTAGGGATATTCAGATTCCAAGTAACATGTGATAATTACAACAGAGGTAGACACAAATTACTGTAAGACCACAGTGTTAGGAAGGTACTGATCCTCCTTGGAAGAGAGAGAGACAGTAAGATACATGAGCTGTTTGAAGAAGTTGGCATTTGAACTGTACTTTGAAGGGTGTATGGTAGATTGTATTAAGATGAATGAAGAGATAGTCATTGTAGCAGAGAAAACAACATGATAAAGACCCAGAGATATGGAAATACCTGATGATTAAGACAACAGCAAGAGGTTTGAGAAGACAGGAATGGAAGATATAAATTGGAAGTTGTAGGAGACTGAGCTAGGGTGATAAATTATCTTCTATATATTCCCCACCAGGACTGAAGCAGAGAAACAAGAGGGTAGGACTTAGACAAGTTTAGGGAGGAAATGTGATAGAGGAAAATGCATGGGTTTGGAGGGTCCAAAGGACTGCAACTCAAATACTAGTTGTGCCATGGTCTAAGCTTGTCACATTGGATAATTTTATTTAGCTTCCCTGAGCCTCAGTTTCATCATCTGAAAGAATTCATATAGTACCTGCCTCAAATACCTGCAATAGGATCAAAAGCAAACACATATGCAAAATCCTGGCACATAGCTGGATTTTTAAAAAATGTTCATTTTCTTTTACATGTGAGTTTCATTTCACTTCTTTTCACGCTTCCAGATCTCTCCTCACTTCTGCTCACTTCATCAAGCCCCGTTCCCCAAAGTGGCCAGTGTTGGCTTTAGCTTTGGATGGCTCCTTTTTGGCCACTGCTTGATTCAAGCTGTCATCCCAGATCTCTGCATATCTATTTCTTTCTATCCCTCAAGTGGAAGCATTATCGAGAGGTTTTCGTTGGTTATTTGTAATTGCTGGGTTGAGTTCCAAGGCTCCTCTCACCTCTTGCCCAGCCCACATCCTCCCTAACCCCCACCACCCCAGTAGATGGGAAAAAGAAGGTGTGAGGCTCCCTGGGAGCTTGGCTATTGTTTGAGGGAACTGGAAGCCACCATGCTCAGAGTGTCCATCCTCCCTCCTCTCAGCACATGCTGCTTCCTGTCAATCATCCTGGAACACCGAGTGCTGGGCCAGACAATTTTGTCCACAGGATGTTTATTTGAAGGCGCTGCCTTGCCAAGTCTCAAAGCTCAAGACTTCCGCTGACAATCCAAACACCAAAATGAGAAAAGGGGAAAAACCTTTGGGCTGTTCTTTTAATCCCTAATAAGGTCTATTTATATTCAAAAATAGCAACAGGTTATCTGAACTTACAGAGGCTGAAGAGGCTAAGAAGCTTGATCTTTAAAATCCTGAGCCCCAGGGAAGTTGAAATACAGGTTTCTAAGAGTGGACACTAAAAGCATGTCCTCAAAGCACCTTTAGCTTACTCCACAGTCAGCTTTCATAAATGATCAACTCCTGTTTTTATGGGCACACCTGAGTGCACTGTCCAGAGGGTAAATGCCTTGCTACTAAGCCACAAAGCAAAAGAATTTGCAAGACATATATGGATATAAATTCAAGGTGCTCAACCCAAGCTACAGGATAAATCTAACAGTCTTGGGTCACTGTGTAAATTTCTGCTATCCTTTCAGGTTTTGCACACAATCTGAGAAATGTTGGGGACTCTCACTAATGATTAACCTAAAGCAAGAAAGTTTGGAAAATGACCTTAAAACATGTTATATTTTATTCAGGGAATAGGTAAAAGATTTTTCCTGGATGTAAATAATTAAAAGATTCCCAGTTGACTTTTGGAGACTCAGTAGTTGAGAGCCCTTGACATGTCTATTTCTACAGCCTCTGTAATTACCAAACAGGAATGTTGAGCCTCTGTGTATTTATCAACTATTATTTATAATCTCTACGTCTCTGGGCAAATGACTTAATCTCTCTGAGGTTATTTTTGCCTGTGAAAATGCATCATTATCCAAACTCTATTGGATTGTAATAATGCTTAAGCAAAATCAAGTGTGAAATGTGCTTGGCATGTAAGAGGTGCTCAGTAAATGGTAATTTAGAAAATAGAAAACCAGGGAGAATTTGAGAGGCATTCCTAGGACTGACTTTAAAGTGACTTCAACTACCACTTTCACCTTCTCAACAAAGTATTAGGGACACATGAGTAGTAACCCTGATATGTGAAAGCAAGTCACAAAAACCTTTAGTAGGAACAGTTTTGAGATAAACATGATCCAAAGATGCCTTATTGAGAGCATCCTAATTTCAACAATCAGTGGTCAAAGAAATGACAAGTTTGTGAGCAGAATCAGGAACAAAAAAGCAGTACACCCCAGTATATCCTGAAACATTAACACACACCTGTCAGGAAATGATACGAAGAAGCAAGACTTTCACAGTCCTTGCAGAAGACCTTGCAGAAGATCCCAGGTTACACTGATGTTTAAGTTTAACATACCCCAAGTTTTGGAACCATCTGTTCAAGTCCTGGCCAGATTTCCAAGAAGTATGCAAATGCCCTAATAGAAAAATTACTTCCCAGGTTATTACAAAGAGATGTATATTCTGAAATTTTTCCAAAGAAATTTCTGTTATACAGAGTATGGGTTTGGGGAAAGGTTATTAAGCCAAGTCACTAAACTTCAGCATTAACAGATTACATATAAGGGGGAAAATATGTTGTTTTAATAATTAGGAACATATAGATATTAATTTTATTATTTTATATGTGTTGAAATGGCAAAGATGTAAAAAAACCTACCAACTACTAGAATATTGAAGAATTTGAGGATGAAATTCACATACACTCCACATACAGTGGTGGTAGTAACATACAGTAGAGATTTTATAAACCAATACAAAAGTGTGTAGCAAGGTTATAAAAACAGATTCATAATTTCTGACCTCGTAATGCCAGTCATGGAATATCTATCCAAATGAAATAATAAGGAATATAGTCAAATATCCATATTCACAGTTATCACATTATTTATAACAATATTTCCATTAAAAATAGAAATACCCTAAATATCTTATAATAAGAAAACAGGCACATGGTAATATTATTATACATTATGGAGCCATTAGAAACCAAGTTTTCAGCTGGACATGGTGGCTCACACCTGTAATCCTAACACTTTGGGAGACTGAGGAGGGTGGATCACAAGGTCAGGAGTTCGAGACCAGCCTGGCCAACATAGTGAAACCCCGTCTCTAGTAAAACTATAAAAATTAGCTGGGTGCAGTGGCAGGCACCTGTAATCCCAGCTACACAGGAGGCTGAGGCAGAAGAATCACTTGAACCCGGGAGGTGGAGGCTGCGGTGAGCCCAGATTGTACAACTGTACTCCAGCCTGGGTGACACAGCAAGACTCTATCCCATAAAGAAAAAAAAAATTGGTGACACTGAATAAAATAAGGATATAAGACAATTTGGAAAACCAAATGGGTTATTGTACATTGCCTTCCATGTACTCTCCTGCACTTACCAAATTTTCTTTAGTGAACATAGACTTATTTTATATTTAGAAAAAAGCAATAAACATTCATACCAATAAAAACTCTCAGCATTCACAATCAAAACAACCTGTAGAAATATCACTAAAAGTATCTTTGAAAGCCAAACCATCACACTATTCTTTGTATTGCAGTTACCCAGAATGCCACAGAGATTTTGATATGAAGGAGAACTGGTTGCTTTCTTTTCCTTTTCAGGTCCATATTGCTTTATCTGAGCATATTGCAAAGTGTCCTAAAAGCCATATGGGAGATGTACTTCTTCCCAGCTGCAAAGGAAACATTTGCAGAACAGAAAACACTAGAAATCACAATACATTCTTAGTCATAGTAGAATGGAACGTACATGAAATATTGAAAACATGGAGTGGAGATTTCATTTTTAAATATTTTAATTGCCAGAACAGAGCTCTTTGATTCTATTTCAGAGCTCCGTAGATGAGCAGTTGGCGGGGGGGGTGGCGGGAAGTGGGGGACGGGGGCGGGGCGAGGGAGGGGAAAGGGAGGAAAAAGAACAACGGCCACTTGGAGTGAAAACAATCATCAGTTAACAAATGGCAAAGAGAAATTAAGTCTTTCTAGCTGAACTGTGTTTCGTTTCTTACATAAGTTTTAGTGCTGTAAAATGTGGCACGTTTTGTACTCTGTGTTCTCTCGGAAAAGCCAAACAGAAACCAGTCATCATGGTTTCGAGAGAGCAAGGCCTCCCCTTTCTCATGTTTCAACTACGCAGTCTCCATTTGGGCTGGGGACCGTATCATATATCATAAATCACTCTCTGATAGATATTTGGCAGGCAGTCAGCACCCCAGGCTATGCAACAAACTAAAGTATGGAAAAATTTTAAGGTGGAATCTTGATTTTGTAACTTAAGGACTTAATAGCATCTCAAAACATTTTACTACTTCCGGGTACACACACACAAAAAGCCAAGAAAGCAGAATTCTCCATATGGTTTTCGGTTTTATAGGATATATACACAATAAGCCATACAACTGTAAACCTGGAGGCGTTCTCTTGCTGTTGTTACTTCAACTCCAGTGAAAATGAAAACAAAATTAGAGAGTTTTATCTCAACCTAGCCCCTGAAAGAGTCAAGTCACCAGGAACTTCTAGAATCTGCTTTTTAACTATACATCCCCCTACAGTTAACTGTTCCACACCTTCTTAGAAACTAGAGGAGGCAGCAGGACTGGGGGGTTGGGGACAGATTTTATTGTAAGATAATAACATGCTGTCAAAAGTACTGTCAGGGATTTCAACAGGAAGGCTTATACGTTGACAACAGTCATAGAAACCCCAGTAGAGTCTTTCTCCTGATTTCAGGCCCAAATCCGAGTTTTTGAGAGCCCCTGAGCATGCACTCCCACCTTCTCAGATGTTGCAAACTCTTTCAGACTCACATGTTCTTCAGGAGCCTCTTTCAACAAATCATGCTTTTCTTTTTTGAAACTGCAAACTGCATTTAACCCCAAAGTCACATCCTCCCAGCCGACACTAGGGGCTGTTGGAATACTGCAGCTCCCAGCAAAGCCATTGCTAAGAAGCTGGTGAGCCTTTCTGTACACGGAGGGGTTAAGTCCATGGTATTTGGACGTGCCCGAATGTTCTCAGTGTTCTCGGGCTGAGCAATTCTTAGAAGGGCTAAATAGAAACGGGGGAAATGTGGAGTGTGCGGTGTGGCATTGTGCTCTCTGCGAGAAACAATGCATGGAAAAACAAAAGAAAAAAACTGAATAAATCCTTTTTGAAGTTTAAAATAAACGCTGCTTTTTGGTTGTTGTTGTTTTGGTTGTTCACAAATTAGCCATAGTTTGGGCAGGCTAAATATAAAATTTGCAATGTAGTTTATTTAAAGTGTTTCTGTCCAATCTCAATCAATTTGAAGAAGAAAATTAAAGCCAAATTTAGACAAAATGTATAAGTGGTTATATATACATATGCTAATTCACAAATAACGCATATTCTAAGTATATTATGTGTTTCCCTCCCCACTCCACCAACCCCAATTGTCACTGACCAATTCATTCTTGAGATTCTGCTAATTTCCATCAAAGAAAGTCTCAGGCTTTGTACAAATGAAACTCATAGGCTCACAGGTCCCCTCACAGTCACTTGTGACCCCACTTGCAGTTGACCATCAAGTTCCAGACTGGACCTTCCAACTGCTTCTAAAAGAAACGAAATTTCTTTTTAAAGGAAGCACTGGAATATAGTCCTGCCCAAGCCCAGCCAGCCTAACAGTCCTTCAGTATCTCCATTTTTGCCTCTCTTACATCAGTGGTTCTCAGGCTTGGCTGTATATGAGAATCTCCTGGGAAGCTTTTAAAAATTCCAGAGCCCAGGCTACACCCCAGACCAATTACATCAGAGTCTCTGTGGGTAGAACAGAGGCATCCGTACTTCGTGCAGCTCTCCAGCAGTTCCAGGTGTAACCATATTGGTAGTCACCCTCCTGGCTGGGATTCCTGCATCCAGTCTTGCTCTCCTGTCAGTGGATGATTCTACTAAAACTAAGAGTGAGGTTACGCAAGTAGCATATATGGTCATGTTTTCTCCCTGTTTTAATAGCCCTCAAGGGTTCCTTCCTGCCCACAGAAAAAATGTCCATATACTTTCCCATAACAGTCAAAGCTTCCTGGCCTCCACGTCCCTCTCTATCTTCCTGCCAATCCCTGCCTCCACACTCCCCAATCCCGTCCCACGGAGCCACCTGAACCCCCACATGCACCATTCTCTCACTCACATATCCAGGCCTCAGAACAGGCTTCTCCTTCCACCTAGAAAATTCTCTTTCCCCCTGCATAGTACATTTCAAATCTAAATTCTCCTTATCTATTTTTGTACTCAAGTCAGGTGTTTCTTCTTGGGAAGCCTTGCTCACCAACACACCCAGGATGTCCGGCTGTCACCAACACTAGTATGCCCCCAATATCCTAGATTTACCTGGAGTACAGGTAGAGAATTTGCCCATGACCACTGGTACTCTTCCCAAATTTTGAGTTTACCTATAGTACAGGTAGAGAAACTGTCCATTTACCTGCTTTCACTCCCACTAGTTGGTCACCACTTAGGAGCACAGAAGATCCCTTGCCCACCATTGTAACTTTGGTGTGTGGTTTAGCACCCAGCATGTGGTGGGAACACAGATTGAGCAAAACCTGAGTGGTCCCAGGCAGCTCTAAGCACGGAGCCTCACTTTCTAATTTAATCAGTTATACTGTTTATATTAGTCTGTTTTCATGCTGCTGATAAAGACATAACTGAGATTGGGCAATTTACAAAAGAAAGACGCTTATTAGACTTACAGTTCCACATGGCTGGGGAGGTCTCACAATCATGGCAGAAGGTGAAAGGCACGTCTCACATGGTGGCAGACAAGACAACAGAGCTTGTGTGGGGAAACTCCCCTTTATAAAGCCATCAGATGTCACGAGACATATTCACTACCACGAGAATAGCATGAGAAACACCTGTCCCCATGATTCAATTACCTCCCACAGGCTCCCCACCACAACACATGGGAATTATGGGAGTTACAATTCAAGATGAGATTTGGGTGGGGGCACAGCCAAACCATATCATATTCCTGGCAGAGAACACTTCCCTGAATGTGTGAGTCAACATTAAGCCATTTTTTCTAAGGTACATAGAAGTGTCAATGTTCTGTAGCTCCAATGAATTGGACACTGAGAAGTAGCTGGGAGAAGGTGGAGTTAGATTTGTTGTTAGGAAACAAAGGGTCTTGAAAGCTACATCCTCAAAAGTGAAAGACTTTTGCTGAATGTATCAAGAATCAAATAATTCTAGTTGTTGACAAGACTTCCAAACTACTTCCTATTTGGTTAATTCTCATTGAAAAAAGAAAATGCCACCAGCTGCAATTGAGCATGGGAAGACATGTAAACCATCAAATCCCACTCTGCATTTATGATATCCTTGGGTTCAGCAACACTGCATTTATCTGTGGAAGAAGACCACAGATAAATGCAGGTCTGCCTTCAATTCTATTTTATTGTTTTGTTTTGTTTTGAGGCAGAGTCTCTGTCACCCAGGCTGGAATGCAGTGGCACAATCCTGGCTCACTGAAACCTCTGCCTTTCAGGTTCAAGTGACTCTCCTGCCTCAGCCTCCCAAGTAGCTGGGACTACAGGCGCACTCTACTGTGCCTGGCTAATCTTTTTCATTTTTAGTAGAGATGGTGTCTCACCATGTTACCTAGGCTGGTCTCGAACTTCTGAGCTCAGGCAATCCACCCACCTCAGCCTCTCAAAGTGCTGGGATTGCAGGTGTGAGCCACTGTGCCCAGCCTCTACCTTTAATTCTGAAAGGCTTACTCAGGGCAGGCACACCACCTGCTATAGCAGCCAAGGAGAGATGGTTAGACCATAGAAAAGAATGTTCCAAAGTGGCTTACTGAAAGCATAAAGCTAAGTTGGTGAGAGACAGTTTTGCACATAAGAAAGAGAGGGAGAGGTAGAGAAAAAAAAATAAAAAAGCAAAAGGGGGGTCAAGCACAGTGGCTCACACCTGTAATCCCAACACTTTGAGAAACCAAAGCAGGAGGACTGCTTGAGTCAGAGTTTGAGGCCAGCCTGGGCCACACAGTGAGACCTCCATATCTACATTTTTTTTTTTTTAAATTAACCAGGTATGGTGGTGGGCACCTGCAGTCCTAGCTACTTGGGAGGTGGAGGTGGGAGAATCACTTGAGCCTGGGAAGTAGAGGCTGCAGTGAGCTGTGATAACACCACTGCACTCCAGCCTAGGTGACAAAACAAGACCCTGTCTCAAAAGAAAAAGAAAAAAAGAAATGAAAGAAAAATGGGGAAAAAAAACTTTAAAGAAAACTGTAAGGAAAATACAAGAGAAGGAAGGAAAGGGAATCAACAGGTATAAATTGCCGTCAATCTCTAGTAAGTGAGGATCCTTATTATCACTTTACAGATAAGGAAAATGGGACACAAAGCAGTTAACATACTTGCAGGGACAGGTGCGTTGGCTCATTCCTGTAATCCCAGCACTTTGGAAGTTTGAGGCAGGAGGATGACTTGAACCCAAGAGTTCAAGACCAGCCTGAGCAACATAGTGAGACCACGTGTCTACAAAAAAATTTTAAAAATTAGACAGGCACGCTGGTGCAAACATATAGTCCCAGCTACTTGGAAGGCTGAGGTGGGAAGATTACTTGAGCCTGTGAGTTTGATGTTGTAGTGAACTATGATCCCACCATTGCACTTCAGTCTGGGCAACAGAGAGAGATACTATCTCAAAACAAACAACAAAACAAACAACAACAACAAGAACAAACACACCACTTGCAGAAGGTGGGTACCCATTAAGTAACAGATGGAAAGAGGAAAGAAAGAAAGAGGAGTGGGATTCTGAAGAGTGAAAATGTATAAGGATGAGGGGAAAATTAATGTATAAAGAGAGGAAAGAGGAAGCAAGCAGGCAAAATAATCCAATACCATAATTCAAAAGGAAAGACTGCAACACTGACATTTCCCAGACATTCAGCTCGGAAGGCCTTGCTGTCCTGGGACCATACCAGCTGGCCCTTCTCTGAGTATAGGGACCTTTCTTAAACCCAAACACAAAAGGTCATCTACTGTGTGAACAGGTTGTATTCTTACTCTGTGGCATTTCAGGAACAGCTTCAGAGAAAGAATTTTCCATCAAGTCCTGACCAATCCTTAGGTAGATTACTGTGGAGGTATAAAATGCCAGGGCATACATAAGGCCAAAGAACCTATATTTCTTCTTGGGTCCCAGATCTCAATCTAGACTCGGGTGGTCAGGCCAACGTCTCTCAGCTCACCCAACTGTGAGAAAAGGTCTTTCTAACCACCTCACCCCAACCCAAACAAAAAACATACCACTGGGCTAGCAATGCAACCTGATTCTCTGGAAATTGCAGATCAACTGTAATTTGTTTTGTCAGCATCCTTGCTTTGGGTTTTTTGGTGTGTGTCTGTCTATCTTTAATGTTAATGTGAGTTTAAGAAACCTCCTACCAGCAAGATGGCCGAATAGGAACAGCTCCAGTCTCTAACTCCCAGCGCGAGCGACACAGAAGACCGGTGATTTCTGCATTTTCAACTGAGACTCCACCTCTGGGGACAGCGCACAGCTGAAGTTCAATAGGGGAAGCAGCAGGGGCCAGTGCAGACGCGAACGACTCTGTCTGACAGCTTTGGGGAGAGCCGTGGATCTCCCAGCGCGGAGGTTGAGATCTGAGAACGGACAGACTGCCTGCTCAGGTGGGTCCCTCACCCCTGAGTAGCCTAGGTGGGAGACATCCCCCACTAGGGGCAGTCTGACACCCCACACCTCACAGGGTGGAGTCATCCCTGAGAGGAAACTTCCAAAGGAAGAATCAGACAGGTACACTCGCTCTTCAGCAATATTCTATCTTCGGCAACCTCTGCTGCTGATACCCAGGCAAACAGGGTCTGGAGTGGACCTCAAGCAATCTCCAACAGACCAACACACAGTCCTTCTGACTGTCAGATGGAAAACTATCAAACAGGAAGGACACCTATACCAAAACCCCATCAGTACGTCATCATCATCAAAGACCAGAGACAGATAAAACCACAAAGATGGGGAAGAAGCAGGGCAGAAAAGGTGGAAATTCAAAAAATAAGAGCGCATCTCCCCCTGCAAAGGAGCGCAGCCCATCGCCAGCAATGGATCAAAGCTGGTCAGAGAATGACTTTGACGAGATGAGAGAAGAAGGCTTCGGTCCATCAAACTTCTCAGAGCTAAAGGAGGAATTAAGTACCCAGCGCAAAGAAACTAAAAATCTTGAAAAAAGAGTGGAAGAATGACAGCTAGACTAATTAATGCAGAGAAGATCATAAACGAAATGACAGAGATGAAAACCATGACACGAGAAATACGTGACAAATGCACAAGCTTCAGTAACCGACTCGATCAACTGGAAGAAAGAGTATCAGCGATTGAGGATCAAATGAATGAAATGAAGCGAGAAGAGAAACCAAAAGTAAAAAGAAGAAAAAGAAATGAACAAAGCCTGCAAGAAGTATGGGATTATGTAAAAAGACAAAATCTACGTCTGACTGGGGTGCCTGAAAGTGAGGGGGAAAATGGAACCAACTTGGAAAACACTCTTTAGGATATCATCCAGGAGAACTTCCCCAACCTAGTAGGGCAGGCCAACATTCAAATTCAGGAAATACAGAGAACGCCACAAAGATACTCCTCCAGAAGAGCAACTCCAAGACACATAATTGCCAGATTCACCAAAGTTGAAATGAAGGAAAAAATCTTGAGGGCAGCCAGAGAGAAAGGTCGGGTTACCCACAAAGGGAAGCCCATCAGACTAACAGCAGATCTCTCGGCAGAAACTCTACAAGCCAGAAGAGAGTGGGGGCCAATATTCAACGTTCTTAAAGAAAAGAATTTTCAACCCAGAATTTCATATCCACTCAAACTAAGTTTCATCAGTGAAGGAGAAATAAAATCCTTTACAGATAAGCAAATGCTTAGAGATTTTGTCACCACCAGGCCTGCCTTACAAGAGACCCTAAAGGAAGCCCTAAACATGGAAAGGAACAACCAGTACCAGCCATTGCAAAAACATGCCAAAATGTAAAGGCCATCAAGGCTAGGAAGAAACTGCATCAACTAACGAGCAAAATAACCAGTTAATATCATAATGACAGGATCAAGGTCACACATAACAATATTAACCTTAAATGTAAATGGACTAAATGCTCCAATTAAAAGACACAGACTGGCAAAATGGATAAAGAGTCAAGACCCATCAGTCTGCTGTATTCAGGAGACCCATCTCACATGCAGAGACATACATAGGCTCAAAATAAAGGGATGGAGGAAGATCTACCAAGCAAATGGAGAACAAAGAAAAGCAGGGGTTGCAATCCTAGTCGCTGATAAAACAGACTTTAAACCATCAAAGATCAAAAGAGACAAGAAGGCCATTACATAATGGTAAAGGGATCAATTCAACAGGAAGAGCTAACTCTCCTAAATATATATGCACCCAATACAGGAGCATCCAGATTCATAAAGCAAGTCCTTAGAGACTTACAAAGAGACTTAGACTCCCATACAATAATAATGGGAGACTTCAACACTCCACTGTCAACATTAGACAGATCAATGAGACAGAAAGTTAACAAGGATATCCAGGAATTGAACTCATCTCTGCACCAAGCAGACCTAATAGACATCTATAGAACTCTCCACCCCAAATCAACAGAATATACATTCTTCTCAGCACCACATCGCACTTATTCCTAAATTGACCACATAATTGGAAGTAAAGCACTCCTCAGCAAATGTACAAGAACAGAATTATAACAAACTGTCTCTCAGACCACAGTGCAATCAAACTAGAACTCAGGACTAAGAAACTCAATCCAAACCGCTCAACTACATGGAAACTGAACAACCTGCTCCTGAATGACTACTGGGTACATAACGAAATGAAAGCAGAAATAAAGATGTTCTTTGAAACCAATGAGAACAAAGATACAACATACCAGAATCTCTGGGACACATTTAAAGCAGTGTGTAGAGGGAAATTTATAGCACTAAATGCCCACAAGAGAAAGCAGGAAAGATCTAAAATTGACACTCTAACATCACAATTAAAAGAACTAGAGAGGCAAGAGCAAACACATTCAAAAGCTAGCAGAGGCAAGAAATAACTAAGATCAGAGCAGAACTGAAGGAGATAGAGACACAAAAAACCCTCCAAAAAATCAATGAATCCAGGAGTTGGTTTTTTGAAAAGATCAACAAAATGACAGACCGCTAGCAAGACTAATAAAGAAGAAAAGAGAGAGGAATCAAATAGACGCAATAAAAAATGATAAAGGGGATATCACCACCGACCCCACAGAAATACAAACAACCATCAGAGAATACTATAAATGCCTCTATGCAAATCAACTAGAAAATCTAGAAGAAATGGATAATTTCCTGGACACTTACACTCTCCCAAGACTAAACCAGGAAGAAGTTGAATCCCTGAATAGACCAATAGCAGGCTCTGAAATTGAGGCAATAATTAATAGCCTACCACGAAAAAAAGTCCAGGACCAGATGGATTCACAGCTGAATTCTACCAGAGGTACAAGGAGGAGCTGGTACCATTCCTTCTGAAACTATTCCAATCAATAGAAAAAGAGGGAATCCTCCCTAACTCTTTTTATGAGGCCAACATCATCCTGATACCAAAGCCTGGCAGAGACACAACAAAAAAAGAATTTTAGACCAATATCCCTGATGAACATCGATGCAAAAATTCTCAATAAAATACTGGCAAACCGGATTCAGCAGCACATCAAAAAGCTTATCCACCATGATCAACTGGGCTTCATCCCTGGGATGCAAGGCTAGTTCAACATTCGCAAATCAATAAACGTAATCCAGCATATAAACAGAACCAAAGACAAGAACCACATGATTATCTCAATAGATGCAGAAAAGGCTTTTGACAAAATTCAACAGCCCTTCATGCTAAAAACGCTCAATAAATTCGGTATTGATGGAACGTACCTCAAAATAATAAGAGCTATTTATGACAAACCCACAGCTAATATCATACTGAATGGGCAAAAACTGGAAAAATTCCCTTGAAAACTGGCACAAGACAGGGATGCCCTCTCTCACCACTCCTATTCAACATAGTGTTGGAAGTTCTGGCTAGGGCAATCAGGCAAGAGAAAGAAATCAAGGGTATCCAGTTAGGAAAAGAAGAAGTCAAATTGTCCCTGTTTGCAGATGACATGATTGTATATTTAGAAAACCCCATCGTCTCAGCCCAAAATCTCCTTAAGCTGATAAGCAACTTCAGCAAAGTCTCAGGATACAAAATTAATGTGCAAAAATCACAAGCATTCTTATACACCAGTAACAGACAAGCAGAGAGCCAAATCAGGAATCAACTTCCATTCACAATTGCTTCAAAGAGAATCAAATACCTAGGAATCCAGCTTACAAGGGATGTAAAAGACCTCTTCAAGGAGAACTACAAACCACTGCTCAGTGAAATCAAAGAGGACACAAACAAATGGAAGAACATACCATGCTCATGGATAGGAAGAATCAATATCGTGAAAATGGCCATACTGCCCAAGGTGATTTATAGATTCAATGCCATCCCCATCAAGCTACCAATGAGTTTCTTCACAGAATTGGAAAAAACGGCTTTAAAGTTCATATGGAACCAAAAAAGAGCCCGCATTGCCAAGACAATCTTAAGTCAAAAGGACAAAGCTGGAGGCATCACGCTACCTGACTTCAAACTATACTATAAGGCTACAGTAGCCAAAACAGCATGGTACTGGTACCAAAACAGAGATATAGACCAATGGAACAGAACAGAGTCCTCAGAAATAATACCACACATCTACAGCCATCTGATCTTTGACAAACCTGAGAAAAACAAGAATGGGGAAAGGATTCCCTATTAATAAATGGTGCTGGGAAAATTGGCTAGCCACAAGTAGAAAGCTGAAACTGGATCCTTTCCTTACCCCTTATACGAAAATTAATTCAAGATGGCTTAGAGACTTAAATGTTAGACCTAATACCATAAAAACCCTAGAAGAAAATCTAGGTAGTACCATTCAGGACATAGGCATGGGCAAGGACTTCATGTCTAAAACACCAAAAGCAACGGCAGCAAAAGCCAAAATTGACAAATGGGATCTCATTAAACTAAAGAGCTTCTGCACAGCAAAAGAAACTACCATCAGAGTGAACAGGCAACCCACAGAATGGGAGAAAATTTTTGCAACCTACTCATCTGACAAAGGGCTAATATCCAGAATCTACAAAGAACTCAAACAAATATACAAGAAAAAAACAAACAACCCCATCAAAAAGTGGGGAAAGGATATGAACAGACATTTCTCAAAAGAAGACATTCATACAGCCAACAGACACATGAAAAAATGCTCATCATCACTCGCCATCCGAGAAATGCAAATCAAAACCACAATGAGATACCATCTCACACCAGTTAGAATGGCAATCATTAAGAAGTCAGGAAACAACAGGTGTTGGAGAGGATGTGGAGAAATAGGAACACTTTTACACTGTTGGTGGGATTGTAAACTAGTTCAACCATTATGGAAAACAGTATGGCGATTCCTCAAGGATCTACAACTAGATGTACCATATGACCCAGCCATCCCACTACTGGGTATATACCCAAAGGATTATAAATTACTCTACTACAAAGACACATGCACACGTATGTTTATTGCGGCACTATTCACAATAGCAAAGACTTGGAATCAACCCAAATGTCCATCTGTGACAGACTGGATTAACAAAATGTGGCACATATACACCATGGAATACTATGCAGCCATAAAAAAGGATGAGTTTGCGTCCTGTGTAGGGACATGGATGCAGCTGGAAACCATCATTCTTAGCAAACTATCACAAGAAGAGAAAACCAAACACCGCATGTTCTCACTCATAGGTGGGAACTGAACAATGAGATCACTTGGACTCGGGAAGGGGAACATCACACACTGGGGCCTATCATGGGGAGGGGGGAGGAGGGAGGGATTGCATTGGGGAGTTATACATGATATAAATGATGAATTGATGGGTGCTGACGAGTTGATGGGTGCAGCACACCAACATGTCATCAGTATACATATGTAACAAACCTGCACGTTATGCACATGTACCCTAGAACTTAAAGTATAAAAAAAAAAAAAGAAAGAAACCTCCTACCTTTTCCTCTTTTCTGAGCACAGAAACTCCTGTTGATACATAGGGTCAGGGCTATAGAGAGAATCTGGCCAGCTGGCTAAGAGTGATAAATCCAGACTAGAGGTGAGCAGCCCACAAATTTCTCATATTCTTCTTTCTGGTTATCAGCCATCATTTTTCAATAGGTTCACACAACCTCCCAGCCCTAACACACAGAGCTCCAAAACTTCAGCTCTTGGCTATGGGAATGTTACTAAAACAACAGAAACAAGTTGTAACCAAGTACCAAGTTATATCAAGCATTGTGGAAGCTAATAATAATATTGACTATAACTATGATAACAAATAGTATATACCATTCCAGGTTCACAGGTGACTTTCACATATATTGTTTCATTTCATCATCATAAGCAATCCTGAGAAGTAGATGGGGCAAGTATTTTTCACTGTTGCCTGGATAAACAACCTGAGGTCCAGGTAGGTTAAGAAATGACTATTGAGGGGAGGACGTAGAATAGAAACTTCTAATCCTGACCTTGGTCCTCTTTTCACCATAACATACCTTTTGGTATATTGAGCTCTCTTTTGAAATAAAATTTGCCTATCTACAACTGTCACTTGGTGGTATTATTTCTGATCTCCAGATTTAAACTGGAAAAAAAAGTTCCTATTTGTTTGTATGTTGCATTTCAAACAGAACTTGAATTGCCTAATACCTTATTTAAAAGGCATCTCTTCTTCAAGCTAAGCATTGTCATTTCTTTCAAGCAGGAAGGTCCAAAGAGGTGAAAAAACAGAGACGTGGAGGAAAGATTCCTAATACACTAATACACTCTCCTTCCCGGAGGACTCAGCAGGAACCCTCTCTGGCTTCCTGGGCAACAAATCCAGCCAGGAGGATCTTAACTAAGGGTCTTGCTTTAAGTGTATATAGATTTTAATTTTAAAAAAGAAATATATATATATACACATTTGCTCATGTATGGTTGCTGAAATGAAAGTACCATCTTGGGCCGCGCATGTTGGCTCACACCTGTAATCCCAGCACTTTGGGAGACTGAGATGGGCAGATCACTTGAGGTCAGGAGTTTTAGACCAGTTTGGCCAACATGGTGAAACCCTATCTCTATTAAAAATACAAAAATTAGCTGGCCATGGTGGCGGCCATGGTGGCGGGCATGGTGGGCATGGTGGCATAGTGCCTGTAATCCCAGCTACTCAGGAAGCTAAGGCAGGAGAATCACTTGAACCCAGGATGCAGAGGATGCAGTGAGCCAAGATCGTGCCACTGCACTCCAGCCTGGGCAAGAGAGTGAGACTCCATCTCAAAAAAAAAAAAAAAGAGAGAGAGCGAGAGAGAAAAGAAAAAAAAAATACCATCATATACTAAAGGTGTTTCCCAACTTACTAAAGTGAACTGACCCTTTTAAACCATCCTACGCTTGCTGATTACTTCCAAAGTTCATCTGATCCCTGCTCCTTTCCAACTTTAGAAGATGGTGAGTAAATTATTCTTATTGGTGGTAGTGGTGGATTTTAAAATTATAATTATTATTCTTCTCATCATTGAATAAGTGGTGACCACATGTATTTGGCTAATTTTTAAGATTGCTTTTATAATTTTTGAAAGTGTCTGTCTCCCAGGGATACATCGTTTGCTACACCAGGCCAGTATTGTCTCCACAAACGTATTTTCATTATAATCATTTCCATTTCAATCCTGCTTAAGAATAGCATTTCCTCATGGTAAGGAACAACCTGGGTTTCCCCCTCAAATTAGAGAAAAGTAAACAGGCAAGTTGCAAGTATGTAGGAAAATGCATTATAGTCAGCCATAACTTCTTCATTATGCCACCATTCAGTGAACTCTTTGAAGTTAGGTGCTGTGCTTATCCACAGGAAAGAGGTATAGTGAAGCCACGAAGCCCTGGGTTCCAATCTGTCTCTGTCACTTACTAGATTTGATCTTTGTTAAATCATATGATTTCGCAGAACTCAGTTTCCTCATCTGGGACATCAGCTTTGCAGAGGTATTTAAAGATTGAGTAAAATATGAATATTTAAAAGCTGACACAGAGGAAACAATAAATATTCGCTTCTTGTCCCATTATTCATCTTAGCATCCTCACAAGATGAGTACCCAATTATTTATTTGTTCAATCGCTCTGAGTACAGGCATATCTTGGAGATTTTTCAGGTTTGGTTTCAGACCACTGCAATGAAGCAAATAACACAATAAAGCAAGTCACACAAATATTTCGGTTTCCCACTGCATAGAAAAGTTACGTTTACACTGTACTGTACATTAATATGCAATGACATTATGTCCAAAAAAGTAATATACAAAGCTTAACTTAAAAATACTTCATTGATAAATAATGTTAATGATCATATGAGCCTTCAGCAAGTTATAATCTTGCTAACGGTGGAGGGTCTTACCTCTATGTTGATGGCTGCTGACTGATCAGTGTGATGGTTGCTGAAGGTTGGAATGGCTGTGTCAATTTCTTAAACTAAGACATCAGTGAAGTTTGCTACATCAGTTGACCCTTTTTTTTTTTGTGAAAGATTCTCTGTAGCATGCCATCTTTGACAGTATTTTACCCACAATAGAACTTCTTTCAAAATTGGAGTCAGTCTTCTCAAACCCTGCCACTACTTTATCAACTAAATTTATTTCTATCCTAAATTCTTTGCTATCATTTCAACAATTTTCACAGCACCTTCACAAGGAGTAGATTTCATCTCAAGAAACCACTTTTTTGCTTATCCATAAGCAAATTCTCGTCTGTTCAGATTTTATCATGAGATTTTAGAAATTCAGTAACATCTTCAGGCTTCACTTCTAATTCTAGCTATCTTGCTCTTTCCACCACATCTGCAGTTACTTCCTCTACTGATGTCGTGAACCCCTCAAAGTCATCCATGAAGACTGACATAAACTTCTTCCAAACTCCTGTTAGTGTTGATATTTGGCCTATTCCCGTGAAATCACCATTGTTCACCATTGTAGCATCCAGAATGGTGAAGTCTCTCCAGAGGTTATTCATTTGGTTTGCCCAGATCCATCAGAGGAACCACTATCCATGGGAGCTGTAGCCTTAAAAATCATATTTCTTAAATTATAAGGCTTGAAAGTTGAAATTACTCCTTGATCCATGGGCTGCAGAATGAATGTTGTGTTAGCAGGCGCGAAACCATTAATCTCCTTGTACATCTCCATCAGAGTTCTTGGCTGACACTGGTGCATTGTCAATGAACAGTAATATTTTAAAAGGAATATTTTCTTTAGGCAGTAGATCTCAACAGTGGGCTTAAACTATGCAGTAAACCATGCTGTACACAGACACGCTGTCATCTAAGCTTTGTTGTTCCACTTATAGAGTACAGGCAGAGTAGATTTAGCATAATAATTAAGGGCCTTATGATTTTTAGAATAGTAAATGAGCATTGGCTTCAACTTAATGTCACCAGTTGCACTAAGCCCCTAAAAAGAAAGTTAGCCTGTCCCTTGTAGGTAAGCATTGACTTCTCCTCTCTAGTTACGAAAGTCTTAGATGGCATCTTCCTGCAAGAGTAGACTGCTTCATATACATTGAAAATCAGTTGTTTAGTGTAACCACCTTTATTGGTGATCTTAGCTGGATCTTCTAGATAACTTGCTGCAGTTTCCACATTAACACTTGCTGTTTCACTTTGTACTTTCATATTACGGAGATGGTGTCTTTCCTTAAGCCTCATGCACCAATTTCTATTAACTTCAAACTTTTCTTCTGCAGCTTCCTCAACTCTCTTGACCTTCACAGAATTGAGAAGAGTTAGGGCCTTGCTCCGGATTAGGCTTTGGTTTAAGGGAATGTTGTGGCTGGTTTGATCTTCTATCCAGACCAATACAACTCTCCCCATATCGTCAATAAGGCTCTCTTGCTTTCTTATCATCCATGTGTTCACTAGAGTAGCATTTTTAATTTTCTTCAAGAATTTTTCCTTTGCATTCACCATTTGGCTAATTTTTTGGCACAAAAGCCCTAGCTTTCTGCCTGCCTCAGCTTTCAACATGCTGTCCTCACTAAGCTTAAACATTTTTAGCGACTGATTTAAAGTGGGAGAGATGTGAATCTTCCTTTCACTTGAACACTTAGAGGTCATTGTTGGGTTATTAATTGGCCTAATTTCAATATTTTATGTTGTAGGGAATATGAAAATCCAGCGAGAGGAAGAAAGATGGAGAGCTGTCTGTCAGTGGAGCAGTCAGAACAGACATATTTATCAATTAAACTCACCATCTTATATGGGTGTGATTTGTGGTACCCCAAAAGAATTACAATAGTAACATCACAGATCGCCATAACAGATATAATAATGATAATAAACTTGAAATACCGCAAGGCTTATCCAAATATGACACAGAGACATGAAGTGAGCTCAAGCTGTTGGCAAAATGGTACCAGTAGACTTGCTTGACACAAGGTTGCCACAAACTTCAATTTGTAAAAAATGCAGTATCTGTAAAATATAATAAAGTGAAGTACAATAAAACAAGGAACCTGTATATCAAATCTCTGCTTTGAATTTTTTCTTAGTTTTTAAGGAGAAAAAAATGATTAAAAATTAAGGCCACATGATTCTAGATAGTATAAGAGAATGTAGGGTGGAGAATTACGGGTGGGAGCAGCTGGGAAATAGGTTTGCCCACCTTCAAACTCATATTGCAGTTCTAGATATAGGGAGTAGTTTGTTATAATATTGGAGTATTTTTATTGTTTTTTATCTTATAAATGGAAGTTATAAAGCACAAAGTAAAATGAATGACATCAACTAACCTTGTGATTCAGAGTTTTTGGTTTGTTTTTCAGTAGAAAAATAACTTCTATTTAGACCTCACTGGCTGCACCATCTGTTCCTGACATTAATCTCCTTCTTCCTCTGCTGTTCCATCTTTCATGAGTGGTTCCACGAATGCTTACTTCTCCTCCAGGGTCTGGAAGCCGCCATGGCCAACTTGGAGGTGGTGTTAGTGTTCTCCAGAGGCCACTGCTCTATACCAGTAAGACTTACAGAGGGTGAGCGCTCACTTCTTGGTTCCCACCACCCAGCCTTTCGGCATGACAAAGTCATTGGTCACTTCACCATAGATAAAGCCATCCAGAGGATTGATGCTCTTGTCAGACAGATCATAATCAGTGGATGCACTGTTCTTCATCAGTTTGCCATCCTTGATAAGGTAGCTCTGGACGATCGTGTAGGTATTCTTGTTGATCTCAGGGCAGTGGTAGTAGCCTTTCTGCCCAGTACATACTACAGAGAAGTCGACATGGACAGGATGTCATGCCCCAGCAGAGGCAACCTTGTGCAGCCCTTAGTGGGTCTGCCAGGACAGCTTGTCAGTGTGCCAGTGACTGGTGACAACTTTGTAGCCTTTGCCCTTGGCAAAGAATGTTCATTACTTCTGTGATTTAAAAAGGGGATGAGGCACACAAATTTTTTTTAAGTAATTCAATATTTATCTACAGTATCTTCCTCCTGATGGCCACTGCTTTGAAATAAGACAGACTGAATTAAATAATCTGAAGGACTCTAATTTGGTCAGCAGCATTTCATTCTTTATCCTAAATATATCTTTAGAGTTTTATTAGATAAAATAAATATTTATTAGATATTGTAAGAAGAAAAATAAACCAGTTCCTACCAAACATGAAGTCTAATCAAAATTTTGAGTTTTTAACTATAGTTATTTGCAGTGAATCTGCTTTTAAAATAAAAAACTTTGCAGAAATGTCATAGTTTCTAGTAGTCGATATAAGAAGGGAAGGGAAGAATCATGGGAGGATGAAACTAAGCAGCTGTAGATGGGTGTTGAATAAATAGAGGAACATCTAATCATTTTCATAGTTCTAGTACTAAGAAATTGATAACAGGCCAGGCACTGTGACTCATGCCTGTACTCCCAGCACTTTGGGAGACTGAGGCAGGAGAATCACTTGAGACCAGGAGTCCAAGACCAGTCTGGGCAACATACTGAGATCCTGTCTCTCCAAAATACATTTAAAATTATCCAAGCACAGTGGTGCATGCCTGTAGCCGTAGCTACTCAAGAGGCTGAGGTAGGAGGATCACTTGAGCCCAGGAGGTCGAGGCTGCAGTGAGCTATGATTGCGCCACTGCACTCCAGCCTGAGCAGCAGGACAAGACTCTATCTAAAAACCAAAAAGGAAAAGAAAATTGTAACAAGAGGCACAGTTAAGCATCACTAGCAATGTTTTCTCTCTGTTGGAATCCCTGACATCTCCTCCATGGTGAGCTGAAGGACTAGATCCCAGTTTGAGCAAGTAGTAGATGGAGATTGTCTTTGGCTTAAAATTCAGAGAAAAGGAAATGAGTATTTGCCACCAGCTAATAATGGTCTAGGAAACAAGTTAAGTCCCTAAATGTTCACCTAAGGGGATCTGATGACCTCCAGCGAAAAGGGCATAACAGGACTGAACCTTTTACAGAGGGTCTGGTTGGTTCCAAGCCTGTGTACATGGAAGGAGCTGGAAAAATAGCTAATCATGGCAGAGTAGGATTCCAAAGAGTCCAAAAGCACCCCATTGAGAAAGCAAGAGAACAGTGCACACTCCTTGGTTAGAATCTTGATTCTATCACTTAAAGGGGTGACCTACAACAGTATTGCACCACACTGGCCCCCATTCTGGTGCCAGTCTACAAATGCATTATTACTGGACCACAACAAATACAGAAAGTGAAAGTAAGTATTTGGAAACAATTTGACTTTGCTGCAACATCCAAGACCATGATCAGGCAATAAATCTCCTTGAACAGTGTACAAACTAGCTGGGTTGTTGAAATTGCATGATGGATCACATGTGGTATGACATGTGACAACACCTGGCATTTTGTTAGTTCGTTAACTGAATGCCAAAAGCATGTAAAAACTTGTAGAACAAAGCATGTATTTACTTTTATAATTTGTTCTTTTGTAACCACTTTCATTTTTAATCAAGCTTATTTTTAAGTTTATGGTTCATCATTACTAGCTAAATTAGGGAAGCAATATTTATATTTTTAACCTTAATATACTAAAGTGATCTTCAGTGACAATTTTGGGAGGAGAGTCAAAAAAAGATTCATTCTTTTTCTGAAAACAGTAGTAGTAAACTAAATAATAACAAAGCTGATACTGAGAAAATGAAGACTAAAAGGCTTAGTGCTTGTTTTACTCCAAAGTATGAGTCCTATATTGAGTTGTTTGTGTGACATAATTGATGGAGAAGTGGTAAGATAATAGTACGGTATTTACAGGAGATGTACTGGCTAGTAAAGCAATAAAACCAGCAAACCTTAAGCAGCATTTATATACAAAACACAAAAACATTGAAAACCAAGCAATTATGTTTAAATATAGCCACCTAAAAAGTAATAATCACTATCAAAATTAAAATCTATCTCTAAAACTGGAGTTAGCCCAAGCAACATAATGGGTATATATATCTAACTTTCAAAGGACAGATCATTGCTGTATTGTGTAATCATTTCCAAAGCAAAGAAAAAGATGGAAAACTTCCCAGCTCAATCCAAAAATCTAGCATAATAATCTTTATTTTAAAATATAAAGACATTTATACAAACATGTAGAGAAAGATTTGGAAGAATATACTCCAGCTGGAGGCCAATCTCATTTGGTACATGAATAAAAAAATCTTTGATGTAAGAAAATCTAATCCAGCATTGTATGAAAACAACCACCAAATAGGATTTTCATATAAGTGTAAGGATAGTTCAACATCAGGAACTCCATTACTATAATTCTAGAAAATTAATAGATTAAAGGAGAAAAATTGTTAATGATCTAAAAGATGGCAAAATTATTTAAGAAAAAGATAAATTTTCAAAGTTTCAAGAAAACACATAATTAAAACTGTACTATAATGCAAGCTTATGCAATTAGATTAATTAAATAGAACAGAGAGTTTCAGAGATAGAATCATGTGTCAATGGAAATTTAATATACAAAATGCTATGTTCCACAACCATAGAAAGGACTAAATTAATTTTTACAACCATGTTGAAATAATTTGATATCAATTTGGGGAAAAAAGTTAAACTTTTAATTGCTATCATATCCCCAAATAAATTCCAGATTAGTAAATAATTCCTTAATATACAAAACAATAAAAATATTGGAAAAGCACACTGGAAAACATAGAAATCACAAAAAAAGGACAAAAAAATGAAAAATTAAACTTTTTATGACAAGTGATGTCACTAATAAATTAAAACACATGTAATAGGTTGAAAAAAATATTTGCAACATATATAAAGGACAAAAAATAAAGACTCAAAAACTGTAAAGAGACTTTAACAAATCAGTAAGCAGCAGACAAATCATCCAACAGAAAACAGGTGAAGCATATGAACAGGCAATCCACAGAAGAAATGCAAGGATATATAGAAAGCATGTGTAAAATTTTGATCTACTTCACTATTAACTAATGAGTTATTTTCTCTCATCAAATGAGCCAAAACTAAATTTTGAGAATGTGCATTGTTGTGAGGGTGTGGGAGAAAAGGCATTTCATGTTTCATTGATGATAGTGCAATTTGGAAAACCTAAACTCTGCCTCTGGGAGATAATTTGGCAATATTTATCTAATTACATGTAATAAATATTTGCTTGATCAATTACATTCTGAGAAGTCTCTCCTTCAAAGATACTCACGTAATTACACAAATCTTAAACAACCTAACTGTACATCTATTAGTTGAAACATCTTTAATAACCTTAATAGTATATCTATTTTATGGAATAATATGCAACAAGTAAGAATAATCAAATACGTCGTATTTACTACTCTTAAATGATTTGTAAAGCGTGTTCTTAAGTAAACCAGCGAAATAAGGCAAGTTGCAGAACACAAGTACAGTATAACTACTTTTGAGGGAAAAAACATACCTAAAAACTTATGTAAACACATGAAAAAAGATGTAGAAAGATGCACTCCAAATTTTTCTCCAAGGAGGGGGAAGTTGGATGACAAAGGACAAAGGAAACTTTTACTTTTTATATATTCTGCCTAGTTTAGTTTGTTTATTTGAAGAATACATATTTGGATTATTGGTATAACTTTAAGTTCTTGAACATGCAGGGGAGTATAAAGTAAAACAAGCATATATGAACATTAAAAGAAAAACAGCATCACAGACACTTTTTTTTTTTTTTTTTTTAATGGAGTTTTGCTCTGTCATCAGGCTGGAGTGCAGTGGCATGATCTCAGGTCACTGCAACCTCCGCCTCCCAAGTTCAAGCAATTCTCCTGCCTCAGCCTCCCGAGTAGCTGGGACTACAGGTTGTGCCACCACCCCCAGTGAATTTTTGTATTTTTAGTAGAGATGGGGTTTCACCATGTTGGTCTCAATCTCTTGACCTCGTGATCCACCCTACTCAGCCTACCAAAGTGCTGGGATTACAGGCGTGAGCCCCCATGCCCGGCCGCAGCCTCCTTTTGACGTGTCACATATCTCATTGGCAGAGTTAGGACATTGGAACACAGTAACTGGTGAACAAAAAACAATTATTCCATTCTTGCCTCTAGTTCCTTCTTATTGGCACCAATCACATTTGTAGACTTCTTTAGAGTTTACTTTATAAAATACTTTAATAATAACAACACTTTGTGTCTGTAAAATACAAAGCAATTTCTTATTTTTGTCTTTGATCAGGAAAATTGAGCAAATAATATTATACACACAGTTTTCTAGGGAAGGAGGTAGGACTCAGTGGATTGTCTAAAATTGCAGAGCAAGTATACTCTTCATCCATGCCTCTTGTTCCTACTTCCATTGCTTTCATGTAACACCAGGGTGAAGTTCCTTGAATCGAAATACTGTAGTTAATAGATTTCTATATTCTATAAGGTGAGTTGAACTTATATCTGACAGCAGGAATATGGTTATTGATGAACAACAACATTCCTATTGGACACTTCTACATGTAACATGGTCCCAAAGTCTCAAATTAGCAACAAAATGCCTGTTCATATCCTCTATTACTATTCTATTGATTTGCCTGCTTCTTATTATTTGTAATATCTCTGTATATTTTATAGAACTTTACCATTTGTCCTTTAGATATGTTGTAGTTTTCTAATCTGTTACATGTATTTTAATTTGAACTCATTTGTAATAAAAATTTTAATTTTTTATTGTTCTTGTTCTTTTATATGACATATAAAATGATTTCCAACATACTTTTCTAATTCTCTGGCAAATCTAAGAACTCACATGACTTGCCCAATATCGCATGGCTAATTAAGAGCAGAATAGAGCTTAGAACCTAGTTCTTCTGAACCCAAGGCCAGGAATCCCTCCACCACAGTATGTCTTACCTTCCTACCACAATTCTGCCACACGGTTCATCTTTATTTTTTGTATTTGAGGTGTTGTGGGTACAGAATATGTGACCAGAAAGGGATGACATTTGAAGTTTAAGTTTCTTGGCACTTCCTCTCAAAAGCATTCAAAAATATAAGAGATTATGATAAACTTTAGCCCCATGGCATAGATGCAGAGCCCATGCTTAAAGGGATCCTAGGCCTGAAAAAGGCTTGGAGAAAATTGATTCTGGTGGATTTATCTTTTACATAAAGGAATAGAAGCCTAAGGAGGTAAAGAGATTTTTTTTTCCATGTTCACTGCCAAAGTGTCGTAGATAGATGCAAAATGCTGTTCTCCTCCCATTTTCCTGGTCTGTCTCATAGATTAGATTTCACCAAGCAAAGGAATTCCAGAAAAAGCTAAGAGATGAGAAGATACTCTCTTAAAAATTTGGAAGAAGGGAAAATTCAAATTTGAAAAACTGCAATAGAAGCATAAAGAAATCAGAACTATTGAGATGAAACTGGATCACAATCTCTAATTTATAATTGGAGATTAGTTCATTTACCTGAGTTTGAATCTGTCATCTAATACTTTTTTCTACCTATTTTATGTTTATTTTTCATTACTTTCTGGCTTTCTTTTTAATTAACATTTTATTATTTAATTTTCTCCTTTATTAATAAGCTTTATTTGTTATTTTACTCTTTTTAAAGTGGTTAAAAGATTACACTGTATGTGTAATTCTACTATAAATTAGGAATCTAGTATAAATTAGTATTTTATCCCATTCCAAACAATGGGTCTTTCAACAATTTTTTTTTTTTTTTTTTTTGAGACGGAGTCTCGCTCTGTCGCCCAGGCTGGAGTGCAGTGGCCAGATCTCAGCTCACTGCAAGCTCCGCCTCCTGGGTTTACGCCATTCTCCTGCCTCAGCCTCCCGAGTAGCTAGGACTACAGGCGCCCGCCACCTCGCCCGGCTAGTTTTTTTTTGTATTTTTTTAGTAGAGACGGGGTTTCACCGTGTTAGCCAGGATGGTCTCGATCTCCTGACCTCGTGATCCACCCGTCTCGGCCTCCCAAAGTGCTGGGATTACAGGCTTGAGCCACCGCGCCCGGCCTCAACAATTTTTTTTTTAGGAAAAAACAGGGTTTCACTGTGTCAGTGCAGTGGCATGATCACGGCTCACTTACAGCCTCAACCTTCTGGGCTCAAACAATACTCCCTCCTCGGCCTCCCAAGTACACAGGACCACAGGTGTGCACCATCATGCCTGGATGATTTTTGTATTTTTTGTAGAAATGGGATTTTGCATGTTGCCCAGACTGGTCTTGAACTCCTGAGCTGAAGTGATCCGCCTACTTTGGCCCCCAAAATTCTGGGATTACAGGCATGAACCACCACGCCCGGCCTAAACAGACGCTTTGTGCTTGGTGTCTCAGCATTTCTCCCCACGCCCCTTATATATAAGTGCATATATCAAGGAGAAAAAGTTGCCTAGAATACCAGGTTTATCTCAATTTTTTCCTTTTTTTTTTTTAAACAGGATCTTAAACCCACATATACTGGCTGTCTTAGTAGACCTTTGTGGTTTAAAACAGTTTTTTATTCCCAATTACAAATATCTTCTTTAGTTATTATCACTGCAAACTTTCCAGGTTTGATCAAGTGAAATGTTCAATCATTATTGGAAGCAGAACTTCTTTTAAAGAAGTTAATGTTAGAGAAAAACACTATTGATGTTTGCACAGGCCCCAAATACAAATTTCTTCATAGTTTTATTTTTAAAATACATTTTCATGAAGCTACATATGATACAATTACATTGAACACAGATGCAAGTGAGTCTATGTATAAGGAGTGAAATCTGAAAAAGCTCTGTGGATTGTACCAATGAAATCAACTGGTTTTGGCATTGTACTATACTCATGCAAGGTGTCAACACTGGAGAAGGCAGAGTGAATGGTCCTTTATCCAAGTTACAAAGCCAATGAAGTAGATAATTTATATAATTCTTTGCTAGATTCTTTTTTGCTTTGATAACAATAGAAAATGTTTGTTTTTTTAATAAAATTAGAGTATTACACATATTGAAACATAGGAAGTTAGACTTACTCAGGTAACATAATCAAGAGGAAATTGCTGTTAACAATATGATGCAGCTTTATATTTTTGAGGATAGTTGTGGTTTATTGAATAATTTTAAAAGTAACATTTCCTGATTTTTTTGTGTGTCTTTTTAATAATTGTGTGTTTTTTTTAAGTTTCCTTACAATAGCCTCAGGATGTATTTTAAATTTTGAATTCCCAAAGCACATAGCTCTGTTTTACTCATTTTCATTCTAATGTTTTTAAATCCCCATGTACTCAAATTCTTCCATTTTGTTAGTTATCTTTTAACAATCTATTATTATTATTGAGACAGAGTCTCACTGTGTTGCCCAGACTGGAGTACAGCGGCACGATCTCAGCTCACTGCAACCTTCGCCTCCTGGTTTCATGCAATTCTCGTGCCTCAACCTCCTAAGTAGGTAGGATTACAGATGTGTACCACCACGTCTGGCTAATGTTTTTATTTTTAGTAGAGATGGGGTTTCATCATGGCTGGTCTCAAACTCCTGACGTCAAGTGATCCACCCCCCTCGGCCTCCCCAACTGCTGGAATTACAGGTGTGAGCCACGGCACCTAGTCACAATAATTTATTCTTAAGATGGTTTTCAACTATTATGTTCAGAGGTTTAATGCTGTCACTTCTGTTTTTCACTTAGCACAATTAAATGTATATCATGTTATACTCTTAATGTTCCTAGTTCTTGTATGTATTAATGTCTGCTCTTACATTGTGGCCAACAAATAGCCTATGGAAAACACATGGGAAAGTTTGTGTCTCTCTGTGCATTTCTTGGCAACTTGCAGTATATAGTTATTTCAACACTGAAAAAGTATAACTTCCAAAAATTATCAAAAGAAACAGCATCTTTCAGAACTGCCACAGTTTTAGTCAAAATGTACCCTTCGAAACATAATAGGATAACATTTTGAACAATGCATCTAGATTACATTTGCTTTACATTTAGAGTATTCTCTACATAGACAAAAGGAAGAAACAATTTTCCTTTGCCTTATAAATTAGTGAAATTATGCCAGGGCCATAAGTAGACTATGGGCCCTTTAAGAAACATTTTTTTAAAGACAAAGATATTGGGTGAAGTTCACTGATTTCACAGATTGGTTGTTTGCAAGCATGCAAATTCAACTGGAGTAATTTCCGTTAGCCCATTAGAGCAAAGTTACAGAGAAGCCCAGTGTAATCTTCTGAATTTATGCTATCATCTGAGAAGGGATATTCTGTGACTATGAAAAGGTATAGTAGTTTGAGGTTATAGGGATGAGGGCAAATGGTATGATTACACTTTCTTTTGTGAATCAATTCCAGATGTGCCATTAGATTCTTTGAATGCTGAAGGAACAAAATATCAGTACTAGAGAACCCATACTGGTAATATAGTTGAACTTTCTCCTTTTACAGAGGAAGAAACTGAGACCTAGAAAGACAAATTGCCTGCACAAGTCATACAGTTTTCTTACAAAAACTAAAATATCACTTGAACTAGTGTATCATTCATATTTCAAATTAGATTAATTTGTCTTATCTTTTTAAAGTATTAATAAGATATAACAATTCAACTTTTATTTATTTTGGAACATTTGGGATGTTTCTTCAATCTGACTCATCTAGAATGACAACTTTACAAAGAGCCATTTATTTTTCTTTCCTCCCAGAAGTACTAGAGTCCAGCCAGAATTTCCCCATACAGCTTAGAGGGCCATGTTTCACATTTCATGAAAAACCACGCTGCAGTCTACATCATGGTGGGATGGACAAGGATGTGGGCTGGGCATTGTGGAGAAGAAGGAAAAGAAGGCAAAACCTCAATATATAGGATTATAATTCATTTCAATTCAGCTATAAATTGCCAACTGATCCTCACTCAGGCTGTGAAATATAGATTACATCTGAAAAATTCTATTATTTCAGTTACATCTAAAGTATTAAAGTATTAATATGAAAAGCAAATAAAGGAAAAACTCAATCTAAAGGCATATTTTGCAGTTCTACTTTGCTAAAAAGCAAACTACTTCTAACTCCCAGTTTTTAATGGTGATAGTAAAAATCTAGATCTTTCTTTAGGTCAATCAAGGTAATACACGTAAAAGAGCTATTGAACAATAAGTAGACTGTTGTGGGTTTGTTATATTGTTTTTGTTGTTGTTGTTAAGAGCAGTTTCTCATCTTGTAACTATAAAGTAGCTACTTTAACGCCATAGTACTTATTAACATTCTCTCATTATTGTTAATAAAATCTTCATTTCTGAACACAGCAGGGCAGAGAGAGAGAACAGCATTAAGGCAATGGCCACATCCATGCCATAGAACATATGTTATGCATATACAACCATTTAAGCATTCAGAATGCCCAAGGAAAAATTGAATATCTGGAATTAGGTTTTAAAAAGATGCGGAAGGGTGCTGAGAGTTCATAAATTAGTAATTATCTAGAATAATCCTGTTACACTCAAAAGAAATCAACCTTTGGAGCTCGCATGACATCAAGCACAAGAGGGTTTAAAAACAATACTCAAGTCAATATACATCTATGGAATGCAGAATGGTGTTATACAAGAAGTGCCATGGTGATGAAGGAAAATCTGTGTTTAAAGCAGAATCTCTGAAGAGCAATTACCTCCTTTTCACCAAAGGTCTTCATCTGCCCCATACCCAGGTACCTAAAGTGAAAGCAAATACAACTGGAAGAAAACAGTGGCTCTCAAGTTAGAGAATTTTAGCTAACAGATGAAAGGGTCAAATATTTGCAGAACACAGTTGAGAAAAGCTGTATCAGTTAGGTGAGAACAGGAAAGGTTATTCTGTGATAACAAACAGCCACAAAAACCTGTGTTTTAAAACACACATTTATTTCTCGTTTAGGCAAAGTTTGCCGCAGATCAGGGAACCTCTCCAAGTCAGGTGTCCTCTGTGTTGGTTCAGCCTACCGTTTAGCTTCAATCTTTCAGTCCCTCCACATCAACACACACTTCCATGGTCATTGCAGCAAAAGAAGAGCAAGTTGAAGGGTTCAACAACGCCAATGCAATGCTCTGGCATTTAAGTGACACATGATTTTTCTACTGATGCCTCACTGGCTAGAATTAGTCACACTGTCCCATGGGAGTGTGAGGGAGTAGGCAGTGAAGTATAAACCCACAACATACTGGTGAGTCTCATTAAGCCTTTGCCAGAGAAGCTCATCTTCTGTAGAAAATAATTGAAACACTCTATACATAAACTGCAAACTTTGCCTGTAATCCCAGCACTTTGGAAGGCCAAGGTGGGCAAATCACAAGGTCGGGAGTTTGAGACCAGCCTGGCCAACATGGTCAAACCCCATCTCTTCTAAAATTAAAAAAATAAAAATAAAAAAATAGCCAAGAGTGATGACTCGTGTCTGTAATCCCAGCTACTTGGGAGGCTGAGACAGAAGAATTACTTGAACCTGATAGGCGGAGGTTGCAGTGAGCCAAGATCATGCCTCTGTACTTCAGCCTGGGCAACAGAGCAAAACTCTGTCTCAGGGCAGTGTGGGAAGTGTAAACTTTGAGCAGCTACAGAAATAAAACTACAACTTCTTATTTTAAAAGGGCCACTTATTTAAAAAAGGGCCACAACGTGAGAACACATTACAACACACAATATGGAGAGAGAACACCAAGGGACACACAGATGTTAAAGATGGTCATCTAAATTACAGAAGACACTGGTAAATCATGTATTCCTACAAGAGTAAGAAAAAAAAGGAGAAAAAGAAAAACTGGTAAGAAAGAAAGAGTAAGAATTCTGTTGTAGCTCTTATTTATTTTGTGATACTTGTACATCTTCAATAAATTCTGCTGAAGGAACATTGCAGAATATTGTTTCTGTCATTCTCTAAATATCCTTTTTGTTGGTTTTGTAAAGTCCAAATAAAAATATCTAGATGTTGATCTAAATATCTTGATATTTAGATAATACCTATATTGCCAGATAGCTGGACTGGCGTTATAACCAGGATGTTGGTTTCCAGAACAGCAAAACAAAGTGCATAGACGCCCTTATAGAATGATGCCCATTTCATACCATCAAACCTAGTCCTTCAAATTCCAGAACGAATTACACTTTAGCGGGAAATGCGCCAGCACTTTTAAGCATTAGGCAAGAAAAGTTTTGTCTGCTAAGTTTTCTTTCCTCCGGGGCTTACCCTGAAATAGGTGTCAATGTTCTTTGCATTTGAACACTCTGGAAACTTTTTCTTCTTGTTCCCTCCTGAGGCAACACTCCAAGAGCTTAAGGCAGGTTGAGGCTTTGATGTTCCTGTGCTCTTGTGAGTGAACAAAGAAAACCAATAAACTCCTGTTCCCTAGGAAGAAATGGTGATAGAAAGTGCTCAACAATCAGCATCCACCTAGATGTGTTCATTTGTTGCCATTTTAGGAACTAGCAAGACTACCGTTATTTACAGTTATTACTTTTCCTGCTAATCAAAGAAACTTTTACCCAAGTTAACTTTATTAGGAGCTTAAAAGTGTAGTTTTGTAAGGCAGGATTGTTAGAATCTTTTTTTCTCTTTCTTTTTTTTTTTGAGACGGAGTCTCGCTCTGTCACCCAGGCTGGAGTGCAGTGGCGCGGTCTCGGCTCACTGCAAGCTCCGCCTCCCGGGTTCACACCATTCTCCTGCCTCAGCCTCCCTAATAGCTCAGACTACAAGTGCCCGCCACCACGCCCGGCTAATTTTTTGTATTTTTAGTAGAGACAGGGTTTCACCATGTTAGCCAGGATGGTCTCGATCTCCTGACCTCATGATCCACCCGCCTTGGCCTCCCAAAGTGCTGGGATTACAGGCGTAAGTCACCGTGCCTGGCCTGTTAGAATCTTTAATCTAGTTAAAAGGATTGCCAAAGGCCCTTTGAGAAAAGGGTCCTCCCAAGAGAGACCTCTCTGGGGAAGCATAGAAGGTTTTGGGGGGATTGTGCGTGTATGTATGTATGTGTGTGTTGTTTTTTTGTTTGCTTTCATAGTACAAATTTACAAGAACACTCAAAATCAGATTCTGGTAAATTAAATCAAAGGGGAGTATATGTTTTGGAAGGGGTAAGAAATTACAATGCGCTTTGTAAAAAAGGTTTTGGAAGGGAAAACTGGATATTTTTTAAAAAAAGAGAGAGAATTGCCTTTACTGCCCGAATTTTAAAACTTCTCTGGCAATCTAAAGTATTTATTCAAACATATGTCCTTTTACACTCAACTGTGTTACCTCTGAGAAAAATTTAGTATTAATGTTATTTCTGGAAAAGGCATTAAAAACGTTTTTAGAGAGTCTCACAGAGAGCTGATGGGTTTTACTCAATGACTTATAAGTAAAAGCAGCAGCAGCGTAATTTATAGATTAAATTCCTCCTTTGCATCCAATGCCTAAAACTCTGGGCTTCATTTGATGTCTGTTAAGGAAATGTAGAGAAAAGCAGTAGGCAAGCAACATTCTAGTTTTCGCTGACTCTTTTATAACTAAACATTTGTTTGGGGTAGTTAACCAAACTAGAGTTAGATTAAACAGTGGCCTGTAATGTTCCTCTCGACCGACAGAGACCTAGAGTATAGCTTAATGTCTTCAGACTCTTGATAGCGGTTTTCAGTAAAAGAGGAATTGGATTATCTGTTAACATTATTTCAAACATATTTAGTGAAATATAAAAACCAAAAGAACTACAGACCATCTCATTAAATTCCTGTTCCCCACAAGTGTGCTAGTTTGGGCTGCCATCACAAATTGCTATAGATTTTGTGACTTAAACAACAGGAATTTATTTCTCATAGTTCTGGAGACCTGAAGTCCAAGGTCAAAGTGCTGGCAGAGTGGTGTATGGTGAGGGCTCTCTCTTTGAACTACAGATGGCCATCTTCTTGTTGTATCCTCATGTGTCCAGAATTGGTAGGTTCTTGGTCTCGCTGACTTCAAGAATGAGGCTGCGAACCCTCACGGTGAGTGTTACAGTTCTTAAAGATGGTAGTCCAGAGTTTGTTCCTTAAACTTATCTTTTAGAATCAATTGACCCTCAAGTGATTCGGGTGACAGGGGAGTATACTTTCTTAAGGTCTCCCGTAGCCACTCGAGGAAGGCAGGATTTTCTTCCTTTCCCTGAGTTATGGTGGACATCATTTAATAATTCATGGGCTTTTTCCTAATTCTCCTTAGTCCTTCTAGAACACAGGCCAACAGATGTTTACGACTCCAGTCCCCATGATCTGAGTCAAGGTCCCAGTGGGGATCCATTACTGGGGATGGCTTGCTGACCGGTAGGGAATTTGTCCCTTTCTTGGGGTGTCATTCTATCATTTACTTGACTAAGATACCAGATATCTCCAAACTCTCCAGCTGCAGCCAAAGCCGCATTCTTTTCATTAAAGACCAGGGTCTGATCTAACAATAGCATGACATCTCTCCGAGTGAGGTCAAAGGTTTACCCTAGACCCTGTAGGACATCTATGTACCTCTCAGGATCATCTGAAAACTTTCCCAGTCTGCCTTGATCTGCTTTAAATCAGAGAGGGAGAAGGGGACATGTACCCGGGTTGGGCCAAATTCCCCTCCCCCTACAGCTTGAAGGGGACTTAACCAATAGCCTGGGGGGTTTTGTGGTCCTTTGGAGATTTCTTTGCTTATTTCCTTCTGGGCAGGGGAGATTAGAGAAGGATTATCATTACCAGGAAGGGGAGCTATAGGGAGGCTAGGATATGTGGGTAAGCTGAGAGGTCCTCCTGTGGGATGTAAATTGTAAGCTTTACATAGCTATGTATTCTCCCTCAATGAAAAGAAAGCTTGAACATAAGGTATTTCACTCCATTTGCCTTCCCTCTTACAGAAAAGGTCAAGTTGCAGAATAGTACTGTAATTTGTACTTCCCTCAGGTGGCCATTTTTCTCCATCAGAGAGAGAATATTGGGGCCGAACTGTAGTGCAGAAAAAAATGAGCCACCTCTTTTTCAGGGTTTGTGGGTCAAATTGGTCCCAGTGGCTTAGGATGCATTTCAAGGGTGAGCCTGTTGATGCCTGAGTGTTTCCCATCTGAAAAACAAAACCGCCCGTGGTTTTGGTTTGTTTTGTTTCTCCCCCTGCCCAAGAACCCACAATGGTCCCTGGACCCTGCTGACAGGAATAGTTGCACTCACCAATGCAGCAGCAGAAACAACCCCTGCCCAAGAACCCGCAATGGTCCCTGGACCCTGCTGATCGGAATAGTTGCACTCAACAACGCAGCAGCAGAAACACTAGTTTTTCCCCCGACCACTTAGAGGACCGAGGAAGGTCAGATTTAGTGGCTCTTACCGACGCATTTTCAAAAACCTGTTAGAGTCCTAAGCATTCTCCTGCTAGTATTGGGACTTTATCCCTGTCCTATAAAGATGTTATGCCCCCAATATGAAGTGGAGGGCCATACCCTGAGGGAGGGAAGGGATCTCCAGGGTTGGAATAGTGACACCTTTGTCCTCACTTATGTGAATAGGAAGGATACAATTTCTGAGGCTCCCCACATCCCAGCCTCAGGAACAGCTTTTGTTAGGCCTGCTAGTCTGAGGAGGGATCCTAAAATTCCAGATAGTCCCCCCTACAACAGGGATTTGGGCAAAAGTTATGTCTTTCTGATTGGTGAGCCCAAGTGCCTAAAGAAGGTAACAGACTCTTGGAGTTTATAATAGAAGTCATGCTTATAGGAGAAACTAGAAAAGCGTCAGAGACAGGGAGTGATTTTTAGAAGCGGGACTAACCCCAGAAAAGAGGCAAAAGGAAGTTTGTCTGGCAGGTATGAGGACCCAGGGGGCAAGGATCAGGGTAGATAGAACAGATGGGTGAGTCTCACTTGGGCGATATGCCTTTGAGAGTTCCGCTTATGGCTGCAGGGTCAACCAACTTGTTGTTGGGACCCTGGAGCTGCATGGCTTTCCTCTCAGTCCACCCTCAGCTCAGCCCAGAAGTACAGGAAGAGCGTAAGCTGGTTCTAGGCAAACCAATGCGTCCAACTCCAAACAGTCAGGGGTTGTTAGAGAGCCCTTTCCTAGAAAGCCTGAAACCCATGTCTTAAGTTCGGCAGCCGCGCTAGTTGCTTTTAACTGGCTGACAGGTGCCCGGTATTTAGCCCCCAAATTGTAAGGAAAAATAGGACAGAATAGCAAGCAAATGGGGTCTGTTGGTGCTCACCGCTCGGCGATAGTCGATGTCCCACTGCTTGGTGATAGGCGAAAGTCTCACCCCTTGACAATAGTCTCAGCGCTTGGTGATAAGCAATAATCCTTTCGTGGTCACCAAAATGTATCTGGAATTGGCGGGTTCTTGGTCTCGCTGACTTCAAGAATGAAGCCACAGACCTTCACGGTGAGTGTCACAGTTCTTAAAGATGGTAGTCTGGAGTTTGTTCCTTCAGATGTTCAGATATGTCCACAGTTTCTTCCTTCTGGTGGGTTCGTGGTCTCGCTGACTGTGGTCTCGCTGACTTCAGCAGTGAAGCTACAGACCTTCGTGGTGAGTGTTACCGCTCATAAACGTGGCATGGACCCAAAGAGCAAGCAGCAGCAAGATTTATTGTAAAGAGCAAAAGAACAAAGCTTCCACAGTGTGGAAGGGGACGAGAACAGGTTGCTGCCGGTTGGCTGGGGCAGCCCACTTTTATTCCCTTATCTGGCCCCACCCACATCCTGCTGATTGGTCCATTTTACAGAGAGCTGATTAGTCTGTTTTGACAGAGTGCTGATTGCTGTGTTTACAATCCTTTAGCTAGACACAGTGCTAGACAGAAAAGTTCTCCAAGCCCCCAGTAGGTTAGCTAGACACAGAGTACAGATTGGTGTATTTACAAACCCTGAGCTAGACACGGGAGTGCTGATTGGTGCCTTTACAATCCTTTAGCCAGACATAAAATTCCTCCAAGTCCCCACTGGGTTAGCTAGACGCACAGTGCTGATTGGTATATTTACACCCTGAGTTAGACACGGAGTGCTGATTGGTGTATTTACAAACCCTGAGCTAGACACAGAGTGCTGATTGGTGTGTTTACAATCCCTTAGCTAGACATAAACGTTCTCCAAGTCCCCACTAGACTCAGGAGCGCAGCTGGCTTCACCTAGAGGATCCCGCACCTGGGCGGTGGGCAGAACTGCCTGCCAGTCCCATGCAGGTGTACCCGCACTCCTCTGCCCCTGGGTGGTTGATGGGACTGAGCACCGTGGAGGAGGGGGTGTCGCTCGTTGGGGAGGCTCGGGCAACGCGGGAGCCCACCGTGGGTGGGGGAGGCGTGTTTCAGGTATGGCGGGCTACAGGTCCGGAGCCCTGCCCCTTGGGGAGACAGCTGAGGCCGGCATTGCTGGGGGACCCGGGGCACCCTCCACAGCTGCTGGCCCAGGTGCTAAGCCTCTCACTGCCCAGGGCTGGCAGCACCCGCCAGCTGCTCCAAGTGCGGGTCTGCTGAGCCCACACCCACCCGGAACTCGTGCTGCCCACAAGTGCTCCAAGCAGCCCCAGTTCCCGCCCACACCTCTCCCTCCACACCTCCCTGCAAGCAGAGGGAGCCGGCTCCGGCCTCGACCAGCCCAGAAAGGGGGTCCCACAGTGCCGTGTTGGGCTGACAGGCTCCTCAAGCACCGCCAGAGTGGACTCCCAGGCCGAGGAGGCACCGAGAGTGAGGACTGCTAGCGCATTGTCACCTCTCATTCATATGGCACAGCAAGGGTGGGCTCCAGTTTGTTTTTCTTCTTTTAAGGGCATTAATCCCATTATGGGGCCCCCACCCCCATTACTTCATCTAAACCTAATCACCTCCCAAAGGCAGCACTTCCAAGGACCATCACATTGGGGGTTGGGGTTTCAACATATGAATTTGCAGGAGACACAAATATTCAGTCAATAACAAGATATATTCATTGTTAATATATTTCTCTGTGATAAACAGAAGAGATCTAAGGCTCTAAGCCTGCTTGATGCTCCAGTGTTGTGATTAGAGTAGTTCTCCAACATCATTTTTGTGAAATTTCATACCATTTGCAAGGTTTTTAATTTAACTTTGCCAGAAATTCTTTACTGTATTTTGCATTTAATTGCTGGATGCTGTAAGAGTCTGACCAATCAAGAGATCAATGTGAAATATGCTGGTGTCGAATAATGTTCAGATGGAGGCAGATTTTACATGTGTTGAGGATTGCAACTGTTTATTTTGTTGTTTTTGTTTGTTGCTTTCCCTTTCCATTTCCCTATACAACTTCTAATTTCAGGAAACTAATTAATAAATTCTTATGTAATGAGGATTTTCTATATAAATATATGCACACTGTCACTGCAGTGTTAGTTTTTTTAATTGAAAGATTTAAAAAGACAAACCACCTCACTAGGTCGGCTGAGTCTAGAGTAGTAGAAGGTCTCCGTTCTGGTTCTGTCCTAGTCTATCTCCTTTTGTCATCTTGAGAGGCAGGACTGCCCTGTGAATGACCTTATCCCCAGCATCTCATATTGGACTCATCCTTTCTTGAAGTCGGGGCTATCAACCAACTGCAGAGTTCTCAGTCATCCCACTGCAGCCACTACAGCTTCCTCAACACGATTTCTATGTGCTAGTTTATAAAGCCACATTATGCTGGATGCTCCAAAGGTGTCACTTCTTCCAGGGTAAAAGTGTTCTGTTAGTTCTTTCTGCAAAATGACCCTTCCCATGCTGCTGTGGAGTACGGAGTTTTGTAAATCTCTCAGGACTTAGGTGGGAAAAGACTACTTTCAGGCTGACCGCTTACAGGAAGACACCCCCATTACTCAGAATTCCTTTCCCCAGAGACTTTTCCTGATTGACTCCCTCTATCAGATATCCCCAGAAGCAGCTGGAACTAACCCTTCTCTGCTCACTGCCTTGCTGAAGATTTCCTTTTTAACTCTTTCATGTCCAAGGATGTTAGCTCTGCACAAAATATAATGGGCCAAAATTGTGAACTAGCAAGAACCTAGCCTATAGTAAGTCTAGTATCAGCCAAGGAAGGCTCCATAGATCTTGCTTCATACAGAAGATGTATATATCATGACAAGAATAGCATGGCATGGATTATTCTTGTTGGTTTATAATTTCCATTTTCAAAGCTTATTCAGTTATGTTGTATGCAAGATAAAAGATTCCCAAGCCATAACGAACCAATGGATAGATGAAGTCTTTATAGACATTTATATGTGGATTCAAATTTGAGTCACTTACTAGGTTTTTGAATATGGCAATTATTTAGTATTTTTGAGCCTCAGTTATCACATCTCTAAATTGGGGTAATAATGTCTTCCTGCTGAAACCTATAGGAGGCTCAGAAAGTTTATACATAATGCACTTAGCACAGACCTTGGCAATAAGCAGGCCCTTAATAATTGGCAACTATTCTAAATATCAACTTATATGTTACAAGGCAAAAACGATTTTTTATAATAGTAAAAGCTTTAAAATTGTAACTAGAATTTTATAATCCAAGAGTGCATTAGGTCTCTCAGCCCAGGCTTCAGCTACAGTTGTTTTGAAGACAGGCTTGAAAACAGTTATTTAATACCTCACCCAACCTCTGCCCAATAAAGACACCATCCAGTGAACTACAGCAACAGAAAACTTCTTAAACTTTGGACCTCTTGGGGCTTCACACGTTTCCTAATCAATCAACTTCCTCACTAAGGCCTATGGGCGAATACTTAAAAGAGATCAGTATCTCACCTTAAGAGGCCTATGACAACTAGTGAACAAATAACCGAATGACTCTTCAATCAGCACCTACCAACCCCTCCCACTTGAGAAAATGTACAAAACAGAAAAAAGGTTTTCCCCGCAAGAATTCCTGTATGATATACTGCCTTGACCTGCACCTAAACAGTTCAAATCATGAAAATAAGAATCTTTTATGGTTACTGGGAAAATTCATAGTTTATCATATTCTGTCGGCTGGAGAGGAAGAAAAGACTTGGCCAGGTTCCTGAGGGAAAGATAGCCTGTCATATTTGCTGAGATTTATGTATGAAAAAGCATTCAGGATGATACTGTTGTGCAAGATGTCCCCCTCCTGCTCAGAGCTCCAGCCATGCAAGGCGAATAGGAAGGGCTTCCAAAACTGCCCAGAGCTGAAGGTAAAGGAGGAACCAGAGTTGGGGTGGAGGCAGGCGGAAAGAGAGAAGACACTCAACTGCCATCATTTAAACCTCTTGATTATTTAAACTTCTGCAGAATAATGATTGCATATTTGAAGGAAATACATCTGTTTCTTTCCCTCCCCACCCCCATGTGGTTTTCTAATCCCGAGGTAATTACGTTTTGACAAAAATTTATTGGGACATCTGTTTTTTCCCTTAGATCTGCAGGTCACTGCGAGACTCTAACAGCAGCCCAGCAGAGAGCTGCGCTGGAGAAACCGAGCACAATGGTTGGCCAGGTCCAGGGCATGCACGCTGAGCAGGGGTTGAGTTGGAGACAGAAAGGGCAGGCCCGTGGTGCCACCAGCCCACATCTTCTCATGTGTCACCTCGCTTGGTTCACCGCAAGGACTCAGCATGCGATTCTGGCCTAGGAGGGTGAAGGTTTCCAGGATATGGCAGAGAAGGGGAAGGAGGGGGGCTGGCTGGTAATAGGCTCGCAGTGTGCATCAAGTTCCAGGCATTTCCTAAGTTGGCATCCAATATAAAAATAATTCATGGAGGGAAGGGGGTGGGGGTGTAATGCACAGGCCATATGTTTGAAACCCCTGCCCATAATGGCTGGCTGCAGTAACCAGCGTCTGGTGCCACCAACTACATTAAATTATGGTACCCTACAGAGGTACAGAAATCAAAAAGATTTCTCTTCCTTCCAGCATTTGTTAAAACATGGACGAACCTAGGAACTATACCTATACATAAAACTTCTCTTTAAAAAAAAAAACAAAAAACAAAAGTAGCTTCATTTTAGTCTACTCATTTTGACGACAAAACCACCCAAACTTGCCAAGTTCTCTTTTTTCACAAATCTCAGCTTCCATGCCTCTATCAGAATTATACAGGGAGCACCTTTTCCCCATGTTTGAGTCTTCATAAGTTTATTCTCTGAGGTGTCCAGCCCAATATCTCGACCTGATGTTTGAAAAAGTGTCTCAGTGATTTGTCTTTGTGCCAAATGAAACTTTGAAACATTCTGAGATGTTTGTGCCATTAAGAATTTAATTGGGAATTTCAGTAATTAAAATTCTATCTCCCTTTCCTCTGGCTTACTGATTAAAAATAAATAAATAGAAAAAGTTATAACCCAGGTATTTCAATTTAATAAAGCCACCAAGAAACAGTCAACTAGTTTCTTTTTCCCGAAGAGTATCAAATGATCATTTCAATGGTTACATATAAATATCTACCGCTCCACACCAAATTTAAGAAAATAAGACGCCTCTGGGTATAATAGAGCTTCTCTGCCATCAATGGATAAAAGGCATGCTATTCCCTGAATTACTTTACAAAGTAATGAGCAAATTCACAACTTTCAGATGAAAACACTGAGGCAGAGGCAAGTGTTTCCTGCCTCAATTGATCCTCCCATGTCAACCACTCAAAGTGCTGGGATTACAGGTGTGAGCCATCATGCCCGCACAGCTTAAAATGAGTTTTTAAAGGGTGGAATAAGGATGCTTAAGCAGGTCTCATTAAAGCTGTGAGTCTTTTTTTCTTTAATGTAAATTATAAGCTCAAAGAGAGTAAAAAACACTTTGGGGTATGTCTTAGCTTGGGCTGCCATAACAAAATACCATAAATCTGGTGGCTTAAACAACAAACATTTATTTCTCACAGTTCTGGAGTCTGGAAGCCCAAGATCAGGGTGTCAGCATGGCTGAATTCTAGTGAGGGCCCTCTCCTTGGATTGCAGATGCCCACCTTCTGGCTGTGTTCTCACATGGCAGAGAGAGGAAGTTCTGGTCTCTCTTCCTCTTCTTATAAGTACACCAGTCCCATCATGGGCCCAACCCTCATGATCTCATATGAACCTAATCACCTCCCGAGCGTAAGCCTCCCAATACCAACACACTGGGGGTTAGGGTTTTAAAATATGAATTTTGGGAGGACACATTCAGTTCATAACAAGGTATTTAAACTTTCCAACTGCAGAATTATGAGGTTCAAGGAACATTAAACTCGACTATGTTTCATTTTTGAACTTGGATATAATATCCTAAATTGTATCATGGCACAGGGCACTCAAATTTTTTTTAAATAAATTTGTTCACTCTTTTCACACTATCTATTTTTCTGCCAAAATATATAGAAAATGAATCATGGAAGCAGTACTAATCATGGTTAAAAAATTATAAAGGACAGATGTGTGTGTGTATGTGATGGGTGGTGGTGGTTAGTTTGTTCAATGTAGTTTGGAGGAAAGCAATAAACATACTTATGGCTGTAACACTGGAAAATCAATCCTCAACACACACCACTTATCTGCACACTCTAGTCAGGGAGCTAAAAGTGTTGTGTGCCTCGTCCTCAGGTGCCAATGTGCATGCATGCATTTGTGTACATGTATGCTGTGTGTTGGGGTGGGGATTAGGTGGGATACAAGTCTCCAAGACTCTCTTCTCTGTTGCTCTTCTAAGTAAGGCTTCATTTGAACACAAGTTATAAACACTTCAAAATTAAACTGCCTAAAACCCATTGCTCCACTCTTTCTTACTGCATCATTTATTCATAAATACACACAAAGCCCTTTTTAAACTAATTTCTCCTCCAAAGCAGAGACATAGAACAAGAAGAAGCTTCCAGGATAACAAATTTCAACTTCTTTAGGTTAGATCTTGCAGAAATACTGGGAAAGAGAATGGATTTTGACTTCTCACTTAAAAAGACAATATTAACACGAGGTCCCAGAATCCATGCTACTTCTCATGCTGTTTCTTGACATGCCATGCTGTCTTCTTCCACCTCTTTCCACCAAAATCCTCTCCCAAATCCCTTAAGAAACAGCTTAAACATCTCTCCCAAAAGCCTTTCCTAGCTCTCTTCCCTTTAGTGCTAACATTTTTAGCGACGTCTCTGTGCTTCAGTTTCATTTTCCGTAACGTGAGAAGAACAATAGTACCATGGCATAATGAGAAATCTGTGTACCCTACAGTCTCCCATGCTAGACTGTACTTCCCTGTTCCTCAAGACACGGAATAGTACCAGGAACATTTAGATATTTAACAAATGATGGTTTCACTGACTTTAATAGAATATAACCAGGGAATTTCAAATGGCCAGGCTGATCTCCCCACCTACCCCAATGGAAATGGCAAGGGATGCTGCTTGTCCTTATCTTGGAGGCAGTGTGAGGACTAAGGAGCATAGGACTGAGAATTAGCAACGTGAGGTTTGAGCCCTGCCTCAGCTTCTCACTAGCTGCTTGACACTGGGAAACTCACTCCACCTCTCTGGACCTCCCTGGCTTATCCTCCAGATGAAGGGGTGGGGCTAGGTGATCTTGGGCTCTGACACTACAAGACTCTCACATAATTAAAACCCCTGAACATTTTCTTCCCAGAGGCAGCTGGGCAGTCAGTCCTGCACATCAGAGGCTGCTGCTCCCCAGAAAACAGCCAGTAGCCCAAGGGGGAATACTGGGTGCACAGGTCCCCCATTGACATTTAGGTAAATTACAGAAATCTGTGTACCTTACAGAGGGAACTCTTCCGCTCCCAGATGAAAATAATTTGGTCCTTCTTCTCAAGCCTATTTTCCTGTCGGTGACGTATTTAGAGTTACTGTTTCAATTTTCCATTTTGAGACATCATGGGGGCATCTTTTAACAAAAACAAGCTGCACCCAAATCCACCAGCTTGCTTGGACGTGTTCAGACGCACTCACCAGAACCCATGGGGTCTGCGCGTGCGTCTGAGTGCTCTCACAAGAGTTCAGGCACACAAAGAGCAGCAGCTGGATGGATGGTCTGGGAGGGCTGAGCAGAGGGCCCTCTGCCAAACCCTGTTCCTTTAATTCACCTAAACAGTGACCTTGAAAAATTGCCCTTTATGGGATGTGATGAGGTGTGAATTCAATCTCCATCCTCACTTAGGTCCTGTCATTTTCTGCACTGTGATTGCCAGTTGTGCCAGACAACATCAACTGGACCGGCAGAGGGTTGGTGAGATTGAGAAGGTCCTCAGGGGAAAGCTGAGCGCAAAAGGCCCTGGAAACTCATTTCAGTCATGGGCCCCTCTCTTGCCATGTTTTTCTCCTTGGCTGCAATCAAACCAGCAAAGGCTGTTACTGGTTCAGTGGCATTGCCCTTGGAGTTTAAGTAAGCTGTCTTTGATTGTTGAGCAAAAGGAGTGTTCGTCTGAGACGAGGCTTTGGAAGGTTCTCTGTTCACCCCTTTCCTCCTTAAATTCTCAGGCTCATGACCCAAACCAACTCCCTGCAAACTTACTATGAGTGAGGATGAGAGATAGGAGCAAGCATTCTGCAATTTTTCTTGCACTCAAAGAATCAGATGCAGTCGATTTAACTTCATCAAATCACTGACAAGTGCTGATAGAGAGGATGGAAAATATGCAAGGCCAGAGAACAGCCAAAATCCTACAGTTTCTATCAGTATTAAAGCCAGATGTTCCACTGACTGTTCACATTTGATAAAACCTGATGACAAAGGCTTCTGCCTGGGATCTGTGGATCCCAGGTTCCATTCATCAGCACGTGGTTCATGTGGCTATACACCAGGCCAACTGGATAGCATTTAATGCAGCACCAGGCCTTCTGTGAAGACAAAACTGGTCCTGCTTTGTCTGTGGGCTTCTATAGGTTGTGACTTGAACAGATCTGTTTACGCTACATTTGCTATGGCAACGTTTATCTGATATGGACAAAAGATTCTTGAATTAATAACACTTGACTCAGGCCTATGATTCAACAAGAGGTATTCAAACTGTTTAAGTGAAGGCGATGTTTTCTTTGAAGCCAATTAATACAGCAACAAACCTTTGGCTGAAGTGATCCAAAGTGCAGCAAGTAAGTGTTACCATGTTCTGTAAACCAAGCTAACCCTGCAGTGAGTGACTGAAGAGGGAAAAAAGAAATAAATGCACATTCAGTTGGCATAAATCTCAGATCATAGCCCAGGCAATTTCACATTTTAAGAGGGGACTTGCAGAGGTAGCTTTTGTTCAATCTGACAACATTTTTTACCTCAGCTATAAAGTGTAAGAAGGCCCTGAACACAGAAATGACTGTGAATTCACCTTCCAACCTTCTTTTCCCCTTGACAATTGAAGGCTATAGCTGGCCCAGTCCTCCTTCAACCTGTCCCTGAGCTGTAACCCCCACAGGGGTCAGGTGACTTGATTTGATGGCAGATCTTTTCTGAGAAGCAGATGTAGCCCCAGGGGCTCAGGTAAATGGCTTTCTCTCCTTTCCCCCTAAAGCTACCAAACAGAGGTTTCCTTTTCTTTCCTCCATTGAAAAATTGCCAGCACTCTATACTGTACGGCTAACCCAAAAACAGGCAATGGAGAATGATGTTAATTTAAACTTCTGCCTTATTAAGTAACAAAACCCAGAAATAATGTGATCAAAGCCAAAAGACACAAACTTCTGCCATCTTTCTTGAGATAAAAGCAGTAAAACACCCATTAAATGAAGGAGGCTTGGACACTTAATAAAAATAGCTAATTAAGTGTTGGAGTAACTTAGCATTTTGCCTCATGAGTCCTGCAATACTCAAGACTAGCCTGTATCCCTTCCAATCTCACTCCTTCCTGCTGTGGTTCAGGCCATCACATAATTCTTTTTTCGTTCCCTTCATTATGTGCCAGAGACTGTTGTATGTACTGGGAGTACAAAAGTGAACAGTAGACCAGATTCTGGCTCTGGAGCAACTTATACTAGTAGTAGTGGATTTGGTGAGCAGGACAGAACAAGCAGGTGTTAAATTCTTACACAAAATAAATCAGCATAAGAAGAATGAATGGGGGTGGGAGGAGACAGGGGCTGTGTCTTGGCCATCTCATCAAAATCCTGAAATGCCCATAACAGTTTCTCCCTTGGAATGGACCCCTTCTCTTTTCGTGTGTCCTGTTATGGAGTCTATTTTTCAACAGTGTGAGTGAATTCAGTGCTATACAAGTTTTCTTCTCTCTTCCTCCTCCTCTTCTTCTAGTCTGCAATATTTTTGAAAATGCCTACAATATGCCAAGTATACAAAAAATAAAAGAGGTCCAGTGCTGAACCAACCAGGGCCCACCATCTTGCTATGAAGGCGGCAGTTCGCATCAATAACCCTCATCAGTATAAAGCTGTGGTTTCCTAACTTTGCCAGGTGACAGAGCTATGAGCAGTGAGTTTAAAATGCAGATGCCTGGAATCCACCCCAGATCCTGCGCAAATGAAGTAGTGTAGAGTGGGAGGGGGACAGAAACACTTAAATTTTAATCAACCCCTCCCCCATTAATTTCAACGTAAAACGAAAGTTGAGACAAACATTGAGATCTACAGTATCAAGGAAAACACACCAGACTTAAAGGGCAGAAGTTACTAAAGCTCCTTAGGACAGACCTGCGGCCTTATTAGGTTTGGGATTCTGAGCTTTTAATAGTAGCCAACCCCAGGTGCAACTCATTCAATGGAAACATTAATGAAAGAAGATGTAAGTTCTAATCCAGAATAAATTTGGTTCAGATTCCTGTGTAATAAAAGAAATCGTATCACCTCTGATTAGTCTTGTGTAATTTAAATGAAATAAAATATGAAAGAACTATTGTTGTATTTTGCAGATAATAGATGTTCTGAAATTGACAGTTTTCACTAGCCTTGGCTTCCTTCTATAGATCTAGATCAATGTCATAAATGCTACAGTGGGATTTGAATTTCACTTCAACTTTCCTTCTTTTTTTTTTTTTTTTTCTATGAGCAGGAAAATATTTAAGAGAAAAGCATCCTTGTTTCCCATTTTTCTTTGTAGTCAATACTAATAGATGGATTTTTTTTTCTTTTGCCTCCAGCCATTTTGATGAGAAAAGCACAGATAACACTCATCACTAGAAGTTGACTATGTACACACTGGTAGCCAGGAAAATCCTAGAAACATAGGCTAGATGGACTTTTCAGGATCAACTGACCCAGCCCTTCTGTGTTTTACATCAGAAACCTGGGGGCCAGAGAGGGCAAGTAATTTGTCCACAGTCACAGAGCCAGCTAATGGCAGAGCTGAGACAAATACCTAATGAAATGGTGATTTTCAAATTTTCTTTCTGTAGTCTTGTGCCCCAAAGATCATGAAGGAGATAGGGAGCAGGTGAAAAGAGTAGAGGGGTCCTCCAGTCTTACTTCAACTAGAGAAAGTCAGCTTTTTATCTCTTTTGTATAGTTAAACGTCCTCAGTATAATTTCACTTGAAGACACAATTTTACCACTAAAGATAATGGAAAAACCCTGCACTATACCACCATGCAGTTTCTGTCACAGGTTGCATTATTTGTTTCCTTCCTACTACCTAACTCATTGCAACTGTTATAAGAAAGCAATAAAATGATTTTAGGCGTTGTGCTTGGAGCCTAGAGTTTCCATGTTATCTTCCATCCAAATGTCTTTCTTCCCTAAAACAAGATCAAAACATCACGAAACTTTCACTGAATATGTACAAGAGAACAAATTAATACAATGTGACCCCGTAGGTTTAAGATTACAAGTGCTTAAGGGATAGTGAAAACCAAATAAGGGAAGTCTTCTCAAATATGGTGTTGTAGATTTGGAAATAATTAGTTAGCTCTTCATTATTTTCTAATAATTTCAAATCCGCTTATGGTTAGAAGGTTGATTTACTTTTCCATTTTCCCCTTAAGACTTTTTAACAAAGGATGAGTAAAAAGTCTAGCTAGGATTAAAGGTAGATGTGCCAGGGGGTGCTACTGACTTACGCAATGGCCATTCTCTCCTTGTGAACAAACATCAGTTTTACTGAAGGAGGAAATGGGTTTATCCAAATATATATCCAACCTCCCTTACATTTGGGGGATGTCACGTGACTGTATTATGATCAATGTGATACGTGTATAAATTAGAGAAGAACTCCCCAAATATCTCTTCAAACAAAAATTGGCACATTTTTGCCTCTTACCCAGTTTTTCCTGTCTGAACATGGACATGATTGTTGGCATACCAGCAGTCATCTTGAGAGCAGGAGGACAGGAGTTATACCCTAGGGCTGGGTGCGGTGGCTCACACCTATAATCCCAGCACTTTGGGAGGACAAAGACGGTGGATCACTTGAACCCAGGAGTTCAAGACAAGCCTAGGCAACATGATGAAACCCTGTCTCTAAAAGAAATGCAAAAATTAGTGGGGTATGGTGGCACAAGCCTGTAGTCCCAGCTACTTGGGAGGCTAAGGTGGGAGGGTCACTTGAACTTGAGCCAGGGAGATCTGATTGTGCCACTGCACTCCAGCTTGAACAATAGAGCAAGACCCTGTCTCAAAAAACAAACAAACAAACAAAAAAGTGTTACGAATGGAAGAGCACAAAGCTAGAAAGGCCTTAAGTCTTTCACGGCCGGCCTCAGCCTCAGTGCCCATCTCCAAATGTGTTTTTCATGAGACAAAAATAAACCACCAATGTCTTCAAGCCACCATTTTGTCATTGTTGCTGTTGTTTGTTTTGCTTTCTAATATTTGTTACTAGCAACCAAACAGAATTCATCGCTTAGTAGGCAGACCAAAGTACTAAAAATGAAGCTAAGCTTAAAAGCATTTCCTATGTAACAGGAAGCATTATCTGCCAAAAATCTGCCCAAGAAAGCTTGTTCAGGTGAGACTTCCTGACTTTTTTATGTTTTGCCAGCACTGAAAGGTTGGAAAGTGCACATGAACAGTAAAGTACATGGGCAGCTGTCCAAAGAGAATGATTTTATGTTTACCCAGCACCGTACAATGAACAGTGCTGGATACGTGTTGTCCATGTGTCTATATTCCTAGGACTCAACTGAATAAAAGAAAGTGAAAATTCAAATCATTTTCAAGACAGACTTATGGTATGTGAAAAAGCCATTTAGGGCACACCACTAACTTTGACAAGACCATTTTCAGACTTGCCATATGACTGTAATATTAAATGACATCCGTATCTACCACCCCTTTGCTTAGCGTCTGTATCAGTTCTCTTAGGCAATGTAGACTAAAAAGCATAACACCACTGAATCTCTAGTACGGCTTCCAAAGCCATGATGAAGCATAGAAAGTGTGCATTGAACACATTTGTATACGTGTCATGTATAGAGAACAGCAGAGTCAAACAGAGCATGTCTTTTGAAGTCCTGAAGTTGACTAATGAGCTGGGTGGAAAATGGCATTGAGAGTGTTTCCCTCTGGCCTCTGCAAGATGGAGGCAATCGACCACCCTCAGGATATGTGCTCAGCAAGGCACTGGGGATATCACCAGGGAGCTCAGAGGCACTCAAATACAGTTATCAGCAGACACAGCAGCAAACCAGAGAGCCAAGGGTGTGGCCATCTGAATGCTAGAAGCACCCTACCTCAAAGACCTTCAGTGGAGACCCCAAATAGGAAGGACCAATAGTGGCCAATGATGCTGATGGACACATAAAAGATTGTGATTTACCTGGCAGCAGTTTTATTTTCTATAGGCAGGCAACACTCTATACTTACATAAGACACACTATACAATATAAGTGTGTAATTGACAGATATACAATATGTTCTATGAATTAAGAATATACTGACAGATACAACAGACACACAATATATCCTATGAGTTAACCATGGAAAGTGAGGCTTACAGAGATTAAATAAGTTGTCCAATGTCATATAGCTCATAAGTGGCAGCCAATATTCAAACTCAAGGCTGTCTGCCTCTAAAGCGCATACCTATAAATCCTATACCATGTAAGTTCTTTAAGAGGAAGACTTTCCCAAAGTTGATGGCTAGGGGCCCTTACTGAAGAGTTGTAACTAAAGCAAGAGTTCTTTTGCTTTGATGAAAAGGTTAGTGCTAACCTTTTAAGTGGTGGTAAAGAATGATGCACAGCATTGGAGTGTGGAAGTGTCCTTGTGTTCTGAGAAGAACGTGTGTTGTATGTTGACTTCTCCAGTGGATGCATGAGGTACATGTGAACAGTGGGTTGGAAGACAGTCTGCAAAGCTTTAAACTCCAACCAAAGTAAATAAATGCATCTTATTGGGTTTTTTTTTAAGGCAGTTGTGGCCATATATTAAAATTTCAACTTTGTGCCTCAGGAATGGGGAACAAGCACAGGGAAAGTAGAGGAAGCCATAATCTAGAAAAATAATGGAATTGCTTGTTATAGGGTACCACCAAAGCTTAACCGTCTCTGTGATGGTGATAGTGCATAATTTATTTGAACTTATTGCAGTGTTGAAAATAGTTCATGAATCCCTCATTTCCATGTTCATGAATCTACAAGGAATCTAAAGACTCTTAAGTTGGAAAACAATGGGCCTGGGGAAACTCACTACGGGGAAAAATGCAGAGCGTGAGGGAGAAATCATTATCACAGAGACAGTTAAGCTTTTGTGGTGCCCTGTACCAAGCAATTCCATCGTTTTTCTAGATTATGGCTTCCTCTACTCTCCAGAACCCGTGATTGTTCCCCATTCCTGAAGCATAAAGTCTAAATGTTAATACATAGCCACAACTGCACTAAAAAATTCAGTAAGAGCCGCTAGGTGCTGCTGTGGACTGTGGGCCGCCGGGGTAGGTGAAGGATCCCAAGATGGCTGGGCAAAAACTTGCTCTAAAAACCACTGACTGCGTAACTTCTTGGGAGATCATACCCTGAAACCAAAAGGCCATTGCTAATTCCCTGACATCCTGGAATGAGACTCTTACCTCCAGATTGGCTATTTTACCTAAGAATCCACCAGCTATCAACTGGACTTACTACAAGACCAATGTGGCCAAGGCAGGCTTGGTGGATGACTTTGAGAAGAAGTTTAATGCCCTGAAGTTTCCTGTACCAGAGGGTAAATATACTGCCCAGGTGTATGCTGAAGAAAATGAAGTTGTGAAAATTTGTGCTGAGTGGGTGTCTCTCTCAAAGTCCAGGATTGGAGAACATGAGAAACAGCTGGAGAAGATAAGGAACTTAATTCCATTTGATCAGATGACCACTGAGGACCTGAACGAAGCTTTTCCAGACACCAAATGAGACAAGAAAAAGTATCCCTATTGCCTCACCAACCAATTGAGAATTTATAAAATTGAGTCCAGGAGGAAGCTCTGGCCCTTATATTACACATTCTGGACATTAAAAATAAAAATAATTATGTAGAAAAAAACCCAATAAGATGCATTTATATACCTTGGTTGGAGTTTAAAGATTGCAGGATATCTTCCCCCCCTCCACTGCCTTCATGTACCTCATGTGTTTACTAGAGAAATCAACACACAACACGTTCTTCTCAGAACATAAGGACACTTCCACACTCCAATGCTGTGCGTCACTTTTTACCACCAACTAAAATGCCCTTCCTTGTTCCCCACATGGCTAAATATTACCTGTTCTTAAAGGCCTAGCTCAAATGTCAACTCCTTCTAGAAGCTTCCTTCAGGCCTGATGCCCTACTTTATCTCTGCATTGCCCAAACTGAATTGCCCTAAGAGAATGTATTGCCCTTTTCACTTTTTTTAGGTCTCCATTTGATACTGTATTGTTGTTTATTTATTTTGCTTAAGTGTGTCTATGAGCTAAGTACCATAATTTATTCATATATGAATCTCTAGACCCTTTCAAGTTTCTGATATATATTGGACAATGAAGATAGAATGCTTGAATAAATTTTATAATATATACAAATTATATATATTTATTGTGTACAACATGATTTTTTTTTAAACATTCTTGCTCTGTTGTCCAGGCTGGAGTGCAATGGCGTGATCTCAACTCACTGCAACCTCCGCCTCCTGGGTTCAAGCGATTCTCATGCCTCAGCCTCCCAAGTAGCTAGAATTATAGGCATGTGCCACCAAGCCTGGCTAATTTTTGTATTTTTAGTAGAGAGAGAGTTTTGCTATGTTGGCCAGGCTGGTCTCGAATCCCTGGGCTCAAGTGATCTGCCCTTCTTAGCCTCCCAAAATGATGGTGTTACAGGTGTAAGCTGTAACCCCAGCACAGGTGTAAGCCGTGCCTGGCCAATATGATGTTTTGAAATAAGTATACACGTGGAACACTCAATCAAGCTAATTAACTTTTGATTGACCAGGTGAATGTCTTGGGTATAACAAGTAATCCAGATGCTCCCCTTTCGGCACTTACCATTCTGACCTTCGAGCTACTGATTGCTGAACAGATGCTATGGTGTGATCTCATTCATTCCACCTTCAGCAAGCAAGAGGATCTCCTGAATACTCAGTGGAAATGTGTCTTCCTGCAACTTCTAACCCTTAGTTCAACTTGTGTTTCCTTGAGTCTAAGTTACATCAGTCTTCCATGTGATAGAAATTCAGTATTTTACACTAACGATGACCCAATCCTTCTAGATAAGCTTTTCAGATAAAATATCAACAGTATTATCAAGCTCAGTTTTTCTTTATACTTACTGTGCTTACAGTAACTTTCACATTAGCTCTTTAGAGTAAAATATAGTTTCCCAAAAATTGGGGATGTCACAGCTACATCTTTGCAATGAGAGTAGGAACTTGGTCAACCATTAGTGTTCAGGTTCTGGTCACAGGTGTGTGGACTGGAGAGCATCTGCTTTTTCACAAAGAGCAGCTTAAACAATGGAGGCCTCATAGGAGACAAGGTGTCCATCATTATGTGTGAGGCTTTGTGTCCGGGTTAACTGATCCGTTCAGAGAAACAGAAGAGTCATCTAGGAAGGTTTCCTCAACTTCTCCTCATCAAGATATATTTAATACTCTAGATTACTCTCTGCTGTTGCTCCAGAAAAGAACTTAATGATTTTCTTCCTCCTCTTTCTTAAATTGGAAGCAAGACATATACTACCTGAGCAATATGACCATGCCATATTAGGCTGTGCTTGTTGGAATAAGGAGTGTCTGCCTTTAAAAGTAAATCAGTACATGGTTCTAAAGGATGCCACAAGTTAAGCAACATAAACAATTACATTAGGCTTCAGTAATCATTTGGGATCCATCCGGGGGAGAACAGCACAACCAAAAACCCAAGCTTCCCTCTGCAGGTGAAGCTCCAAAAAGCTCAGGCTGGGTCTCAAACAGTGATTCTCAACTCTGCACATTTGATTCACCTGGGGAGCTGTTACCACTAGCCAGGCCCACTCCTTTATGAGATTCGAACATGAAGCCAATATTGAGAATCACTGGCATGGAAAGAAAATGGTGGCCTATGGAAGTGGGGGTCACCAGAGAAGCTGGGAACCCCTCAGAAAGTAAGTCCCCAACATCAACAGAGAGCAGCTAATTTTGCTCATTATCCAAGAGCCTCAGACTACTGTGCCTCTGGTCTCCTCGGGTGAATGAAACCTGTATGTCCCTGGGTGACCAAGCCAGTCACCACTTGGTGGTGGCTCCAAGCCAAGCAGCACATTCCCTCTGCTTGCTTCTCCCTCATAAACTTCTTGGTCTGCCAGATTTCCTCAGAGGGAGCCTCAGGACACAAAAAGAATGGGGAGGTCAAGGCAGCTGTGGTAATAATACCTCCCAATATTGTAGCCTTCCTTAACAATCATCCCTCACCTAACACTGCGCTCAGGAGGACACAGAGCAGCCCAATAATAATGATCACATTGATAATTAAGTATCTAAGTATCTGCTATGTGGCACCAAGCTAGATGCTTTCCATATATTATATTTTTTGCAAAGGTATATTATCTCTACTCAATGGGGATATCAGAGCTCAGAGTGTTTAGTTAACTTGTCCAAAATACACAAGGCTAGAATGAGCCCAAATCTATCTGGCTCTGTAACTCATGTCTTTCTATGTCATATCACCAGTCCTTAACTCTTACCTACTACAGAGTGTCATTACCTGATCCTGAGATTACATGAAGTCAGCCCAAGAAAACACCTCGGGGAAAGTGGAAAGCATGGGGCCAAGAGATTAGTGACTAGTGTCATTCATACTTCAAGGTGTACGAGTTCTCTAACTCCCCTTCTGTTAGTGAGAAGGAACCAGGCAGAGGGAGAGATCAGCTGGGATACTCTGGAGAACCAGAATTTGCATTTTACCAAGCACTGGGGAGGGAAGGGGAGAGGAGAGCAAAGAGGGGACTGAGTGTTCAAAGGGGTCACATAAGGCCTAGGTAATTTAACACGTATAAACTTTGCTTTTCCCCCCCTAAAACCTGCTCCTCCTCTCTGCTCCTGCCAAGCAAAACTCATTTAATTCTTGTGCGATTAACCAATAATCATGGGAATGCCAATAAGTCAAAGGCAGGGAATGGACTTCTAGTTTCATAGCTGCAACTTGAGAAGACTGATCAGGAAGTTGGTGAGAAAAAGAGGTAGAGAGGGAAGGAGGAGCATGGTTTGGGGTCAAAGGTGTAATAAGAGGGAAAAAACAAACGAACAAAAAAACCAAGGTTAAATTTTACTCTGTGCTGAGATTCCACTCTTTTTGGCCCTAGCCAGAAAAACAACCTTTGTCCCATGGCAGCCAACTGGAGGGCTAGCACCTACATTTTAGGTTAAGCCAAGAAGTGAAAAACTTAACTTTTAGTTTGAGCATGCAACATTCCCGAGATTGGGTTAAATTCCTCCCTAGTCTCCTCTTCTCTCATCCAAACAAGGGGAGGTGGGTGCTCGTGCTGACAGAAGGAGGGATCTTGTCTCTCCCTGGAGACCATATCTGCACACTGCTTCTTAGGTCCCTCCCTTGGCATAATCAAAAGGCAATTGCAGGAAGCCAGTGGTCAGACAGACTTTCCCACAATACCAAGTTAGCACCATGTCAGGTCAGAAGAGTTCTCTGAAAGCCAATACAAACAGAGCCAGGCATATTTCCCAGAGGGACATCCCCTTTTCTTGGCCAATGTGATGTCCAGATTGTTTCTCAGCTTGGCTGCTGCCCACACATCCATACTGGCAAGCCAAGTCCTAGGGTTGATTTTCAAATCTCCCCGAATGACAAGCCTGCTCCCTCAGCAGGGACTGAGAGCAACGGTGATCTTGGGAATCAGAAAAGGGGAAACCCTCCCTGTCCTCTATCCCTGCTGTGCAAAGAAAGAGAAAACTAAAAAAGTGTGATGTGGAGGTGATGCCTGATGAAGGTGCACTGGAGGAAGGAAGGCTGAAATACAGTGCTAATCAGACAGGAGACTGAGAATTTTAAGAAGTCGAACTCTGTTTTTATCCCCTTTGAAATTAGAACCTTAGGGGCACTAAGTTTGGCCTCAATCTATGGGGCTGTCCATAAATTCATCTATAAAAAGGTCAAGAGGAGACAGATCCAAAACTGATCACGACAATGTCTAGCATCCTTTCTGGTCTATTATGTACCAGGCATACTCCTTTTGTTTCTTTTCTTTTATTTTCTTTTCCTTTTTGAGAACGAGTTTTGCTCTAACTGTCCAGGCTGGAGTGCAATGGCACAATCTCAGCTCACCGCAACCTCTGCCTCCCAGGTTCAAGTGATTCTCCTGCCTCAGCCTCCCGAGTAGCTGGGATTACAGGCATGTGTCACCACGCCCAGCTAATTTTTTATTTTTAGTAGAGATGGGGTTTCTCCATGTTGGTCAGGCTGGTCTCAAACTCCTGACCTCAGGTGATCCGCCCACCTCGGCCTCCCAAAGTGCTGGGATTACAGGCGTGAGCCACCGCGCCCGACCATACCAGGCATAATAAATGATCTCATTTAATTCCCCACAACAAACTTTAAGGTAGGTCTTATTGTTTCCTTTTCATAGATGAAGATACAGAGGTCTCGAGAATTTCAGTAATTCACCCACAAATTTTGGTTCTCTTTGGAGCATTTGTCACCATTTGCCTCATTTATTTCTATTGAACTAGAGTTGCTCTCAGATTCTACTTAACCAGGAAACATTCATTAGAAGCCTTGCCCTGAACCAAGGAAAAAGAAAGCTTGGGCCAATTTTGCTTACTCTTGTGTCCCCGGTACAAATCCTGGTGCTGGCATAGTTGTTGTTAATAAGATTTTATGAGAAAATGAGAAAATGAGAATGGTCCATCTTGGCTCCTGCTTTAAAGTGAACTATCCTTCCTATGTTGGAATTCAAGAAGCCTGAAAAACTGATGTCCAAGATACTGTGTAGTGCCAGATTATATGAGATTCATAAGTGTTTCATAAATGATCTTTCTCTCAAGAGTGTTTCAAAGCAAGACTGGACTACACTCCTATACTCTGCCCCTTTCTAGTTGGCTGGATGTATTTCCATGTTTGTGGCCTCTGCTTATAAGCTTTTGATTTGCAGAAGAGTCAAGTCTGAAGATGAAGCTTAGCCATGTGAAATAAGGCACTTAACAATTCCTCGTTGAAAAATCACAGAAATGGTTTTTTTTTTTTAAAGATATGTTTTACCCTCTTATCTATATTTCCTCAGAAAACAAAAAAGAAAGAAATAGGCAGGGTGTGGTGGCTCATGCCTGCAATCCCAGCACTTTTGGAGGTTGAAGAGGGCAGATCATGAGGTCGAGAGACGGAGACCATCCTGGCCAACATGGTGAAACCCCATCTCTACTACAAATACAAAAACTAGCTGGGCGTGGTGGTGCGTGCCTGTAGTCCCAGCTACTCGGGAAACTGAGGCAGGACAATCACTTGAACTGAGAGTTGGAGGTTGCAGTGAGCTGAGATCACATCGCTGCACTCCAGCCTGGGCGACAGAGTGAGACTCCATCTCAGAAAGAAAGAAAGAAAAGAAAGAAAGAAGAAAAAGAAAGAAAAGGAAAGAGAAAGAGAAGAAAGAAAGAAAGAAAGAAAGAAAGAAAGAAAGAAAAGAAAGAAGAAAGAAAAGAAAGAAAGAAAGAAAGAAAGAAAGAAAGAAAGAAAGAAAGATCCAAAGAAGTTCATAGGATTCCTTTTCCTCCTTTGCAGGAAAGGCAATTAAGATATACCTTCTTTAAAATAGTAAAATACATGTAATTTTCCACCTTTAAGACAAACAGTTCTCCATTTGTGGAGAAACTTCTGAAAATAGATGCATCTGCCCCAGTGCCAGAGCTTTGACACTTGTCTGTCCAAACTCACAGATCAGTTTTTCAGTATGTTGTAGGTAGTCTGCTCTCCAGCGTGGCCATGATTAATTCTCTCAGCTCTGAGGAGGAGGAGGAGGAGGCCATTTGAGATCCTGAACCCCCACCTGGTTATGCCTCACTGTTGACTTCCATACCTGCCCAGAGCAATATGTGTTGGCTTTGGCATGTGTAAGGCCAGGCATTGCCATCAATGAAGTTAATTGTTTCGCAGAAGGCACCTGCACCTGCACGGCAGGCTCAAACAATAAGTCCATACCCAAAACCCCTCCTTTCTCCTCAGGGCACCTACTATGAAAGAAAACTTGTTGAGGCCTGGAAGCCCACTTTCATCATAATTAGGCTTCTGGGCCAACAGTTAACCACCACCGTCTCTTGGTGAACACATGAAGCTACTTCCAAATCTTGGGTACCTGCAAAGCCATGGGCAAGGCAGAGTTAGTATTGGCTCTGTGCTCCTCTTGCCTCTGAAGAATGTTAGGCTTCAAGAATGCAGAGCACTACACATGCTATAATTCTGTCCTGTGACTTCTGGATGCTTTAGTTTTCACAAGGGCACAAAGCAATCAGGCATTCTCATAATCCTGACGTGTGTGAGAACATCATCAGTGAGAGACCTGGTCACCTACCTGAACCAGGTCTTAACCAGAGTCACAACATAGCATCCCCCACTGCAGTTCATGTCTTTCATATTCAGGTACACCTGGGTTTGAATCTTGGGTCCATCATATTAATAATGCATGAATTTGGAGTAAACTGCTTAATCTCTGAATCTCTCTTTTTCATCTGTAAAATGAAAATGATTATGCTTATTTTTGAGAATTTAATTGAAAATAATGGCTGTAAAATACTAAGCACAGGTTCTAACCCACAGTAATAAGTCCTTAATAAATTATAGCTATTACTCTTGTTGTTTCACTACAAGCCCAATGATGAATTCAGTTTTAAAATATGGTGGTAGAATAACTGACAATATATTGAGTTTTGAATGTCCACCTTCACCAAAATGTATTGAGGCGTGTAATTTTGAAATTGAAATTGGTGACCAAACTATTATTACACATCACACAAATCCTAGAAAACAGAGATCAATGGTTGCTTTGGTTTGTAGTTAAAATTTGGGGTGAAGAGAATTCTGAAATCTTCAAGTTCTATAATATTTAAAAAAAACACACACATACTTCGTTGGACCAAATTTTAAGACATATGTTAAGAAGTTTAGGTCTTCTAGTCAGATGCTATTTAAATGTATTATTTCCCACTATTTGTTGGGACAAATCACTTCATCTCTCTGTGCCTCAGTTTTCTCATCTGTGAAATAAGAGTATTATCAGTATACTTCTCTTTTATCAGTCTTATGTGGATTAAATAAGATAATACAAGTAAAAGACAGCCCAGGGCACGACTCAGTAATAATTCAACAAATGGTAACTCCATTTACTCTCACATTGCTGCCAACAAAACTGTTTCCCTCTTCTTTGAAATGTTTCCTGCCCTCTACCATCCTCTGTGATGGACCTTTGTCACTGTTAACAGGAAAAGCTTGACATTGGCGGCTTGGTTATTTCTAACAGGTGCTATTGATTTGACTTATTTCGCCTCACAACCTTCCTTTAAACCCAACAGAGAATATGCACTGAGGTTTCTCACCAGAGGGGCAGCCTGTGGGAATGGTGCCGCCTCAACAGAGAGCAAGAAGGGGAGATGCACCAAAGCTGGGGTGGCCCACACGGATGGCACTGGCCCAGGTAACACGCTCATGATTTAATCAGTATTCCCAGCGATGACATAAGCTAGAACCTAGTTTGATTTCAGGCTACCCAGGCAAGAGATCACTGTGAATATTAATGTGATCTCTACCAGACCAATGGGTTTGTGTCTTCACAGCTGAGATTCCAGTACTCTCTGGATTTGGTGGTATACCTTTTATTACAAACCTCAAAACATATTTGGGTATTTTTCTGCTTAAATAATCATCTTCTATGCTAAATTTTTATAAGGACATAAAATTAAATGTGCTTACAAGTTTAATAAGTTAATTTTAGAGATAAGAGTAGATATAACTGGAACTTCTCAGGAAAACTGAAGATATATGTATATGTTGTATTTGTGAAGGACACAAATGTATCAGAAAAAAAGTCAAGAACATTTAAGAATTGTTTACACATCTCTACTGTATTCTGTCTAATCAGTTAGTTAATTAGGTAAGTGCTAGCTATAATTCTGTGATGATTGTAGAGTAACATCTAAAATGTAAAACTGCTAAGTTTATTAAAAAATGTGTGGTCTTATTTCCTACTACCCAAGAATGTTATTTATATTTTTTTAATCTTTTGGGTTTTCCCCCCTAATTTGAATATGATTCTTGCTTTTTCTGGGCTTTGTTGCACACACTAAAATATTAATATTTGCGTTCATTAAAGGTGATTACCTTCTAGTTTGCATATGTTGTTTCTTCCAAAAGAAAGCAAAGGCGACTATTACTTCCTTTCCCTTCATTTACCCTGCCTATGATATCAATAGGATAGAAATTACAGTTAAGCGCCTGACACTGTGGCTCACGCCTGTAATCCCAGCACTTTGGGAGGCCAAGGCCGGCGGATCTAGAGGTCAGGAGATCGATACCATCCTGGCTAACACAGTGAAACCCCGTCTCTACTAAAAATACACAAAAATTAGCCGGGCGTGGTGGCAGGAGCCCGTAGTTCCAGCTACTCGGGAGGCTGAGGCAGGAGAATGGCGTGAACCCGGGAGGCGGAGCTTGCAGTGAGCCGAGATTGCGCCACTGCACTCCAGCCTGGGCAACAGAGCTAGAATCCGTCTCGAAAAATAAAAAAAAGGAAGTATAATTAAAATTAGGTTTAACCCTACACTTCTTAATATGTGTGTTTTTCTGAAAACTCTGGAATGGAAAAGAGTGCTTATGTTTACAAATAGGGTGAGACATGTTTAAGTTATCATTATCTAATCTTAACACTAATTTGGAACTGATTACTTTGCTGGATTATGAAACAATCTCAGCAGTTTCACAAATAAAAGTTCACAATATGTCCATATACTCCCACTTCTGCACCTTCTTGAAATCCAGTTTACATTAAGTCTTGCGTAGAATATGCTTTAATAGACGTCGACTTTTTTGGCATAGAAAAATCAACCATTCTCAATTCAATCAGTCTTCTATTTAATAAATCAAGCAATAATTATAAGGCAGTTAAGAAATGGGGATATTGAAATATACTGGATAATTTGGTAGGGTACTGGAAACACCAGGTTGTTTAGGTGATTTTTACAAATAAGACAAAGAACTGAGGTAGACATGGATATTGTGCTAAAATTTTGCTTTCAAATATTTTAATTTGAATTTCTTATTATGCCAACGTTCCAACATCGTCATTCTTTTTTTTGTTTGTTTGTTTTGTTTTGAGACAGGGTCTTACTCTGTCACCCAGGCTGGAATGCAGTGGTAGTGCAATCTTGGCTCACTGCAGTCTCAACATCTCAAAGCCCATCTCCCACCATAGCCTCCTGAGTAGCTGGAACTACAGGCACATGTCACCACAACCAGCTAAGTTTTGTGTTTTTTGTAGCCATGGGGTTTCACCATATTGCCCAGGCTGGTCTTGAAATCCTGGGCTCAAGTGATCCACCTGCCTTGGCCTCTCAAAGTGCTGGGACTACAGGCATGAGCCACTGTTCCAGGCCTGTCATTTCTGTTATTTCTCTGAATAGGTGTAAAGGCTTATACGTTTTGCACTAACATAGAAAATTTTGATTCTGCAATATTGGATAAAAATGTGAGAAAGAGTTATTGGGAGAAACATGTGATAAGTACAGGGTGGATTCCCTCAAAATTCTAAGTCTCTTTCTGGGAATAATCTCTGTACCTTGTGGGGTGTGGGTACAGGACACTGGTAGAGGTGGTGGGGATGGATCCAATAGAGCCGTGGGCCATAAAACAATGCAGATCCCATGCATTTTCCTCAATGGTCACATGTAGGAGAGGCAGTGAGGGTGTTCTGTAAAATAACAAGCCTCATATGCAAAGGCAGCGCATGAGCTGCCTACAGTTCCAGCTGTTCTTGTTTAATGTAAATGTCCCTCTCCAGGTCATCACAACCTCTACCCTCCCATTGTTAACTCTGCCTGTTTAACCCAGTTATGCAGCCTGCCCCGCCTCATCCATATCCAATTGTATTTCTGACCCCTACAGCAAACGAAAACAAAAAAACAAAAAAGCAAGCACCAAGAAGCCTTCTTCACACGTACACAGAGGAATTATCTGTCTTAAAAAAAAGATAGTGGCAATAACTTCGTGGAAGGTTCCCCACCTCCACTATGCTCTCAAGTCTATGATTCAGACCCTATTGTGAGTTATTTCAATCAAATCAAAATCCACCAGTACAGGTACCCCAGAGAGGACATTTTGTTGATGTGGAGGAAAGGACCACTTTGGAACAAGAGATAGAGTGAGCATCATCGTAGGTGCCAACTCAGAGTGAAAATGGCAATTTTGGACAAAGGACTAAGGATGGAATAGTGGCATTTGTGACCTGATGAAAGAGGAGTGAAAGATGATGCAGAAGAGGGGATTCCACAGAGGGAGGTGGCATGAAAGAAACAACAAAAAAAGTTTTGTTTCCTTTCTTGGTGGGAACAGCTGGTGTGTCCTGTAAAGACTCAGTGCTGGGGCTCCTCGGTGTGAAGTTTGGAAAGTTCACATCTCAGGCTTATCCAGTCTCTCCCAGTCCATTGTAGATTCCACATCCTTATCCAGTCCTCACCTTGGAGGGGAGAATGGCGTGTCAGGGAAGGGAAGGGAAGGGAGGTGAGCCACTGCCCTCTTGCCTTGCAATTCCTCTTCCCCAACGGCTTCGCTTTAATACTCATGGGTTTCTCCATTTGAATACACGTCTATTCCTTGCAAATCTTAAGTGTCTCCTATAAAATAAAACTACTTGGAGAATAAATACACTTAAGAAATCAGTGCTTTTCTTTCCTCACAAAGAAAAATATTGACAACACCTGAAGGGAACTTCTAGATGGTAAAGACCACGTATAGTCATGCAGTTTCAGAAACGGTCTCTTGGAAGAAGTCTGCTAGAATACCTGTCAGGAAAATTCTGCTGGCTGCCACAGAATTCAAGCTAAAAGGGAAAGGAAGTCATGATCTCTGATCAGCAGCCATTCAATTATTCTTTAATCACAATGAAACAA